>NC_058159.1:18232607-18305430 GCF_020080835.1 Cotesia glomerata | reverse complement strand
TTGTCAAGTTGAATTTGATCGACTTAGGAACTTAGGAGTAATTCAAAAAACACGTTTTTCGGTTTTCTTTCGTCAACGATAACTCACGAACGAATCAACCGATTTTGACCCGACTGGCAAGAATCGATGTGGTTTTTTGATGTTAAGAGCTGATTATTATTCAAAATCGATCGGTAAAGCCGTTTAAAAGTTAGTCTGAAAAAACCACATATAAAAAAATATTTTTTTTAGTTTTTTTGTGATTTTAATTGAAAAATCTAAAAAAAACCGTAAAAAAAATTTTTTTTAAAAGTGGTTTTTTTGGAATTACTTTCAAACGGCTCTATCGATCAACTCCAAAAACTAATCAGCTCTTAACCTTAAACAACCACGTCGATTGCCGCTAATCTGGCCAAAATCGGTAGATTCGTTCAAAAGATATCGTGCAAGAAAGAAAACCCAAAAAAGTGTTTTTTCGGAATTACTCCGAAATTTCTTGTTTGATCAATACAAACTTAAAGATTCTTCATGAGGCTTAAAAAACTGCGTCGAATGCCGCCAACCGCAAGAAAATCAGTTCATTTATTTAAAAGTTATTGCGGTTTGAAAACTCAATAAATAGTGTTTTATCAAACTTCTATTAGACTTTTGAGCTTGAAGAGCTTAAAAACGGCATAAGTGTAATTTTAAGCGTCCAGGTATGGAATTAGCGGGAAGTTGCAGGGATGGCCTTCAGGGTCAACCGTTTTCCTAATTCTTTTTTGTAATTTCTTTTGAGATTTTTCAAAATCTACTGGTTCGAATCAGTCCAAGTTGTATTCAAAATCTAAGTTTGGTCAAGCCCTTTCGAACGGGACCAACCGCGATAAAATCGGTCGAGCCGTTCAATATTTATGAGAGCTTTACACGGAAAAAAGTAAACTGTAATAAATAACAGTCGATTTATAATAAGTAATGATCAACTGCTAAAAATTACCATTTCAAACAGTAAAATCGTAATTTTACTATTCACATTGTAATATTTACAATTTAAACGTTACAATTTACTCTTTACATGGAAGAAAATACTATTTCAAACAGTAATATTCGCTAGGTAAATGTCTAAAATGTTAAAGTATAATAATTAAGAATTCAGACTTTAATATTTATCATTTCGTACCTAAAAAATTATGTTATGATATGTAAAAAGTATAAAATAAAGTTAGTAAATTTTTAATACAAGCAACGTCAATATTTACAAAGTAAAATGGTAAATTTTAAACGCAACGCCAAAAGTCAAACTGTAATTAGTGACTTGCTTAGACTGGTAAAATGTATATTTTGAAAGTATAATTTTTACAGTTGGAAATGTTAAATTCTCCCAGAGTGAGACCCTTTTCTCTTTCATCTAAGTTCCCCTTCTCTTCATAATATGGACTATTTATTGAAATGGCATTTTTTACTGTTTGAAACTGTAATTTTTAAAGATGAAAGAGTCGTTATTTACTATAGTGAAAACTACTAATCACTTATTTTGGATATTAAATTATAAACTGTGGCTTTTATACTTTCTACATTAAGTTCTGTAATATTTACATTTTTGCCACCCCGATGTCCGCTTTACTGTTTGAAATTATAAAAACTAACCGGAATCCGAGTGAATATTACAGTTTACTTTTTTCCGTGTACATACGGCCATCACCGCGGAAACATTCGGAGGGCTTCCTAAAACCTCAAAACGTCAACATCCGTTGAAAACTTGATTTTCGAAAAACGGGGTAAAATCAATAACTTCCCAACTTTTGAAAATTTTCAATATTCTTAGCCGAAAGTTAAAAAAATTTGCGGAGGGGGGAGGGTCCAGCATTAATGCGAGCGAGTGTATATGCAATTTTTCTTGATTAATTTATAACGAACAACAAATTTAAGTTGAGATAAAATGTTATCAATATTAACCAGGGAATCATTTATTAAAATACATTTATTGATATATTTTAAATTTAAACTAATAAACAAATCTTGTGTGACAATAAACAGCCCACCAATCCACGAGGTGTCGTCGTTATAACGCATCTAGTAACCTTGCTGAGTATTGGTAAATGGCACCGTGTAAAAAGGCCTATTACCAAAACCTGGTTTGAGTAGTTAAATTTTTTAACGCCAGATGGCAAGTACGTCACCGCCATGAGAATAAATGACCTAATTTGAGTAGTACTGCTTTCGACCACGAGGTGGTGTCTTGAAATTTACATTTACCAATAACACTACTTTTGAATGAGACGATAAAATCGCGCGATTTTGTATTGGCTGCACTGATATTTTAAACATCTAGTGATAATTTTAATTCATCCTGTGAATTAAAATTATCAATATTGATAATTTTAATTCAGACTTGGAATTAAAATTATCAATATTGATAATTTTAATTGCTAACTTACAGATCGACTTAATTATTATGTAATATTTTTTGATAGTTTAAATAAAATTCAATTGATTTCCATAATTTACTATTCTGTTGTTTTGCTTACATAAATTTCCAATGATGAAATATTTTTTCCGTCATCGCACTAATTATTGTGAAATTTTTAATTTATAAATTTCTGGAGCCCTTATCAATAAGAATAATTAATATAACTGAAAGCATTTGAACTAAAAACATTACTGCAAAAAATAACTGTACAAGTTATTTATAACATAAATCATAATTCTGGTATGTAATTATTTAGATAGAGAATTATTGAATAATAATATTAAAATGCTCCATATACATGTAAACATAATCTCAAAATTCATAATTATCATTATCAACAAAATATCAATTAATCAATTAAAATTTAAATGATAAAAAATTACATGAAAATAGGATAACTTGTCATCCAATAGTGATTCTTTTGAGACTTGAATGATCAAAGTTACTTTTTTTGATACAATATAAAATTGAAACCTAAGTTTAATAAATTTATATCATATTCAATGATGATTAATATTTGTACATTATATTTTTAGGGACTGAATTCAATTTATCAGCTTAATGAAAATTTAGCTTCAATAAAATTCAGAAAATTTTTCATAGAACATATTTAGTATTAAATAATAAAAATGCGTTTGTTTTCTTATACCATAATTTCTAAGATGACTAAAAATTTTTATCTATACTCAACAACGTAAACAAAATTTACTATCATATGTATGACATCGGCAAATATGCATACAGCTAAAAATTCCAAATAAAAATTGATTTCTGCCTAACAAACATGTCAAAAAAATTGTAAAAAATAATATCTTAAAAAATGAAAAATGCTCAAAACCCTATGTTTCTATATGCTGATGGAATTAACATTATCAAAAGTGAAATAAAAATAGATTTCAAAAAAATAATCTCAAATAAAAATTATGTCAAACATAATTCAAAAACAGTAAAAATATTAATTATAATTTAAACCTTAGGTAGAAAATCTTAAGCTTTAAAAAGTAAAACGGCGTGCCATATTTTTTTGAAATATCTTTTAAACGGCTAAACCGATCAATTCAAAAAACTAATCAGCTCTTAACCTCAAAAAACTACGTCAATTGCTACTAGCCCGGTCAAAATCGGTTGATTTGTTCATCAGATATCGTTGTCGAAAAAAATTGAAAAAAATGTTTTTTTCAGAATTTCTATAAAATTTTTTGTCTGACCAGTTTACGCTCGAAGATTTTTTAAAGAACTCAAAAAACTGCGTTGAATGCCGTAAACCGCGAGAAAATCGGTTAATTCATTCAAAAGTTATTGCGGTTTGAAAATTCAAAAAATAGTGTTCTATAAAACTTCTATTAGCCTTTTGAGCTCGAAGAGCTCAAAAGCACAGAACAGCGATTTATTTTAGCTCGGAGATCTCAAAATTACACAAAAATTATATTTTTGAGCTCGAAGAGCTTAAAAAATAAGTGAATTGTTGAGCACTTAGGTATGGAGGTAGCGGGAAGTTACAGGGATGGCCTTTAGGGTCAACCGTTTTCCTAATTTTTTTTTAGTGCAAATATATAGTTAACAAGTTTTAAAAAATATGAGTTTTACGGGGATTCGATGTCCGGATCCGAGGAAGAGCGCGTGCGCTATTCCCCTTATACCGTTGTCGGAGAATGATGGGGGAAATAATAATAATGAGAGGCAAATAAAAACAATAGTAAGCGGCCGCTCAGATACTCGGAGTAATTTGTTTTTCATCTTTTTTGTAATTTTTTCTGTCTTAATTAACTTTTAAAAAATCAAGTCCACAATATTGGTATCAAACAATTCAGAATTTCATGAGCCGTAAAAATATCTTATCGTGTAAAAAACTTTTTTAAAAAAAATTTTTTCTATTTGTTTAAAAAAATAGTTAGTTAACAATTAAAAATTTGTTTTTATAATGTAGGTATCAAACAATTCAGAATTTTATGAATTGTAAAGATTTCCTATCGTGCGGAGAACTTTTTTTTTTTTTAATTCTTCTATTTGTTTAAAAAAATAGTTAGTTAACATTTTGAAAATCGATCTTTCATCGATAGGTTTTCTGGACGATTCATAATTTGGAATTAATTGGTACCTATGTTGGTACCTATATTGTGAAAACAAATTTCTAATTGTTAACTATTTTCTTAAACAAATCAGTCGATCGGCTAAAGATGGAAGCCCGTGTACATTTTATGTTCATGAAAAAAACCATCAAATTCTTCTATATTTTAGGTCAAGGTTTACGAATATCATATTGAATTTATTGACAAATGATGCAAACAATTGTTAATAACAATTAAATTGTTTAAACTGCTATAACTCAGAAACGGCTGATTTGACGAGAAAGTTTACTTTACAAAAAAATGTTTAAAATTAAAAAACAGATAAAAAATGTATTTATCAATTTTTTGATAAAATGGATATTTTCGGAGATATCGTGAAAAACGACGAGTAGCGGTCGGACCTCTCTGTCACGCGTACACATTCCATGAACTTTAACGACAATTGACAAGCAAAAAAAAATACAAAAACGAAAAGAAATTAGAAGCTCGGTGTGGACTAGTGATTAAGAAAATAAACTCATAAAAACTAAATAAACTCATAAACTCATATAAACTCGTAGAGGAGACTCTATAGAAGATTTCCAGAACAACAATCGATCAATTCACCCCATGGACACGAAGAAACAGCCCCATATGAAGCGATGTTCGTTTAATTTCACTGAAATTTGACATTTAAAAATTCATTCCTTGATGTCAAAATTTTTTGTTTTAATTTTGAATGTATATTACTTTTTCAGATTTTAGCGAAAAAATTTTTTTGTTTTTTTTTTTGTTTGACATCAAGGAATGAATTTTTAAAAGACGCATTTTAGTAAAGTTAACTGAAAATCGCCTCTTATGAGGCTGTTTCTTCGTGTCAATGGGGTGAATTGATCGATTGTTGTTCTGGAAATCTTCTGTAGAGTCTCCTCTACGATTCTTATGAGTTTATTTTCTTAATCACTTGTCCACACCGAGCTTCTAATTTTTTTTCGTTTTTGTATTTTTTTTTTTGCTTGTCAATTGTCGTTAGAGTTCATGGGATGCGTGCGCGTGACGGAAAGGTCCGACCGCTACTCGTCGTTTTTTGCGATATATCTCCGAAAATATCCATTTTATCAAAAAATTGATAAATACATTTTTTATCTGTTTTTTAATTTTAAACATTTTTTTGTAAAGTAAACTTTCTCGTCAAATCAGCCGTTTCTGAGTTATAGCAGTTTAAACAATTTAATTGTTATTAACAATTGTTTGCATCATTTGTCAATAAATTCAATATGATATTCGTAAACCTTGACCTAAAATATAGAAGAATTTGATGGTTTTTTTCATGAACATAAAATGTACACGGGCTTCCATCTTTAGCCAATCGACTGATTTGTTTAAAAAAATAGTTAAGAATTAAAAATTTGTTTTCACAACATAAGTACCAATCGATTATAAATATTATGAATCGTCTAGAAAACCTACCGATGAACGATCGATTTTCAAAATTTTAACTAACTATTTTTTCAAACAAATAGAAATAAATTTTTTTAAAAAAGTTCTCTACACGATAGGATATCTTTACGACTCATGAAATTCTAAATCGTTTGATACCTATATTGTTGAATCGATTTTTTAAAAGTTAATTAAGACTTGGAAAAAATTACAAAATTACATTATTATTATTTCCTCCAACATTCTCCGACAACGGTTTGAGGGGAATGGCGCACGCGCTCTTCCTCGGATCCGGACATCGAATTCCCGTAGAACTCATATTTTTTAAAACTTGTTAACTATATATTTGCACTAAAAATAAATTTTTTTTTTTTCATATCGATTCTTTGCTGCCGGAAAAATTTTAATATGAAAAAAAAAAAATTTTTTTTCCAATTTCAACTATTTTTCAATACAGAAATTCGAAAAACTGAAAATAATTCAAATAAATTCAAAAAAATTTTTTTGAGCTTAGCTGATTTTTTTGCTTATAGAAGACAACAATAATTAAAATTAAAAAAAAAAAAAAAAAAAGGAAATCGAATGATTTTTCGCGGAGTTACTGCTATTTGTTTATAAGTGCTTGAGCGAAACCGCGTTTTTTTCATTAAAAAATTAATGTCTCATAAACTATTGGTCATAGTGACATCGGGTTTGGCACATTTTGTTCTTTATTTAATTCTCTAAATTTCATACGTAATATGTCTCGACTACTTTTGCTTAGTTTCTGAGATATTTTAATTTGAAGCTCAACGCTAAAACGCTTTTTTTAAACAAAAAAAAGCAATACTTCCCACATACACACAAATATTCAAAATATTTTCCTAAGTATTTAAAAAAAAAAAAATCCAAAATACCTTGATTAGAAATGGTAACTAATTCGGCTCTGTCGGTAAATTCAACTTCTACTTTTAATTTGCCCTATCCGATTCAATACTTTTCAATACGATTCAATCCGTTTCAAAAAACGTATTGAATCGGATTGGATCGCATTGAGCTCCAATCCGTTTCCGTTTGTTGGGAGATCGATAGGGTCTTAAAAAAATTAAAATATAATAATTTACAGTTTAATTTTTAATATTGATAATTTTAAACATTAAAATTTATAATAAAATGTTAAAAGTATACAGAACGATGTACAAATTCTAAAGTAATATAAGGACTTGACTTTTCTATTTTTTTAAATTAATAAACATTTGTAAAAAATAGTTAATTTTCATCAAAACACAATATTAAATAACATAAATTATGAAAATAATAAACCGTCACACTCTGTCACCATATAGATTTAGCTAATAAGAATGATGAGATGTCGATCAGCTTATCGGTCATACGGCGTAGGTTAGTTATCGGTCTAGCAAGCGCGCGGCTCGGGTTCGAATCTCGGTTAGGACAAATGCGATTTTCACTTTATTTCCATAATTAATGAAAGTTAGGTCTAAATAAAAGGTCAAATGGTATAAACTTGCGTTAGCTCTGCATAAAAATTAAAATAAAAAAAAATTACGATTAGAAAATTCCTTTTTATCACTTTTTATCAAATGGCATGGGCCAGACTTAAATAGTAACTGTGGTCCAGTCCTGATAACCAGGCATGGGCCAGACTTGAAAATCGGTATTGACTCAATACTAAAATTCAGTCTTGGCACAATACTTATTTTCAGTCTTGACACGATACTTATTTTCAGTCTTGGCGCAATACTTATTCTCAGTCTTGGCACAATACTTATTTTCAGTCTTGGCACAGTACTGATATTCAGTCTTAGCAGAAAATTATCATTTGTATGCTTAGACGGACTTGGGCCAAGCTTGGATATCAAGCTTGCCCCAAAGTTAATGAGCATTGCGCCAAATCTTGGCCAATTGTCGCCGAGCCTTGGCCAAGCTCGGGCCGATTGTCATTTCCTCTAAGGGTATGTGTTATTTTGAGCTCTCCGAGCTCAAAAGTCTAATAGAAATTTAATAAAACATTATTTTTGCAAAACGGGGTAAAACCAATAACTTCCCGATTTTCTTAGCGGGAATTAAAATTATAAAACGACCGACGGGATCAAAGTTACAAAATTCAATAGAAGAATGAGTTTGTGTGGTAGGTTGTAAATTTAGCTATGAGATTTTTCTGAGGAATCAACTTTTTTATGTTCCGTATCCGTTGTATGCTAAATATACGACCTCATAAGGTCCTAAATTAAAAGTTCAAATAATAGCAGATTGAGTAATAAGTTTTATTTTTTCTCCACAAACATAGTTATTAGAATTGTAATAAATACAACTGAATATAATAGTCGAATCGATCGAACTGAAATTCACAGTAGGTGGTAGTTCAGACTCATGTGCGCTGCCACGTGACTCTGAGGTCACTTTTTTCTTTTGAGCTTTAAATTACTGGGAATAACGACGTTTAATGATGAAACTAATAAATAAAATCGTGTCTATTGTCCCAAGTTATGACTTTTTTATATTGCTGGCGCAATTACACGAGCTACGACACTGTAATTGCAACCCTTATGTTTTACACGTGTGCCTTGTTAAATTTTTTGCTAACTATTTAAATTCATCCTTTATTAACATGATTGTTTTAGTTATAAAGTCACTTCTGTATTGTCGTATTCTTTCTCCAATAGATAAAGAGATTGAATGCGCATTAATTTTTTGATAATTAAAACTAACTGTTACTATTATTATGAAAACAAATAAAAAAATCTAAATAATCGTAAACTTTACGAGTCATCCCTGAAATTTCTCGCTATTTTCAGCTCAAAACTATACAAATTGTACTTAATTCATAGTAACTGTCATTAAGCCCCTTAAGCTTAATCATATGTATCTTAATTTTTTTCACCTTAATAATATACGAAAATTACATTTCTTTTAAACATTATGTTGAAGGTTATCTATTTATCTACATTTTATGTATTTACGCGTTGGTTTAGCTTTATCTTTATTTTTAAGCTTTTAAGAAGTCAGTAAGAATAATTGTGACAATAGAATTAATTTTTTGTAATTCAATTCTAACCACAAAAGTATTATTTCCAAGTGATATTTGGTGGGTCTAAACTATACCTTTTTTGTCATATCAACCGCGAAAGTTGGATTTTCGAGCAACATACCGAGGGCGCAAAGAATACGATTTCTGGCAATCTATAGTTTAGTTAATTTACGTCGCACTAGTATCGAAAAGTAACTTCTCTTTCTCTCTATCTGTCTCTACATTTCTGTAGGACTACGCTAAAATACGCTATAGATGAGTCGAATTATCTTTTAATTCGACAAACGTCCGCGAGGTGGCGTAAAAATCGCAAAAAGAATTTTAGCAACAGTTGAATCTTGTAAACAACTTCAACATATACGTACACGGAGAGAATTTATGTTAACGGTAACCATCCCTATTTTGTAGCTTCTACTATCCAAGATGGTTATTAACTTTTGCAAAGTTAAGATGATAAATGCAACTATCTGGCGATTGTAATTAGTACAATCAGTATATATTAATTCCCACAATTATGATGATACGGTTTATTATCTAGATGGTAACTTTTACCATCGGAGATAGTTAAAATCATCATGATTGCAATCATATAAAAACTGCACAGGAAGTATAAAAAACTAAATTTTTTCGATTTTAGAGTCAGTATATAATAACATTCTAATGTTTGACATAAGAGTGAGTATTGAAAAAAGTATATCTATATTATTAAGAGAATAACAAGAATTTTGTCTCCAGGATAGTCATATGATAAAATCGGTATTTTTAGTGAAATTTAGTGTCATTGCAAAGGTCTTGACTTGAATTTGCGCCTTTTCAAGGTTTCATACAGTGTTCCCAGAAACTTTTGCTTCTCTGATCGACACAGTGCCGTCAAATTATCGGATCTTCTGAAAAATTATCGTACGCACAAAAAAAAAGTTTTAAACTTAAGTTTTTGACTAAATTTACATAGTTCAAATTTTTTTTATGCCAAAATATTTTGATTTAAAATTCGGACATAAATTTACTCTTGAAAAATATTTACAAAAAAAATGTTTCTTCATGAAATGAAATCAAATAAAAAAAATAATCAATTTTATATGGGTCATTCCACCAAATAAGAACATTTTTACGGGGCGACCCTCGCGGATTATGTTTAAAATTTATGGAGGTGTTCTCTATCATAAGACAAAAATTCCCTGAGAGTTTTAGCTCTTAATACGCAGCGGTCTTGAAGTTATGATTTTTTGAAATTTTGGAAAAAATTTTTTTTCAACTTTTTCGTCAATTTTTCTGATATGAAAAACATTTTTAAACAAAATCGACAAATATTGTATTTTGTAGGAAAAATTCTCAGCTTTTGAATAAAAATATTTATTTTTTCATAAACTCATCAGAAGACCCTTAAAAATCAAATTAAAGTGGAGAAATTTATTTTTTTCGGTGTGCAGCCCAAAATTCTTCAAATTTGAATTTTTTTTCTGAAAGCTGAGAGTTTTTTACACAAAATATAGCGTTTTGACGATGTGCATATTTTTTGTTTCGTCACAATTAAATTAAATGTTAGATTCACTATGCAGTAATATAATTCAGAATAGTAATATAATTTTCTCTTTAATACTAAAATTATAGTACTCAGAAATTTTGAACCACCTGCTTAAAAGATGAGTCTATACTTCGTCACTTATCATGCAGATGGCGCTCACAACTCCCTCTATTTACTTTCATTTTGTGATTCTTTTTTGAGCGATTTCTTTTCGGATCGTTTGTTCTTAACAAAAATATAATTGCTCAAGTTCTTAAGTAATAATTATTGCGTTACTTTGATATTTCATCGCCATGAGTAAACGTATACGGTCAGTAAATTGTTGTAATCCATTCAATGAGTCACGTAAGTAACTAATACAGTGCACTTGACCTCTCATGTATAACCTCTACGTAGAACCAATTAAATTAATGGCCTTGTGTTTAATATTGACTTTTGACATCTAATTAAACGAAACTTTTAGATAAAAAAGGAGTTAAAGATTTAAGAAAATTTCCCGACGAAGATCATTGGAAATTTCCTGACTTAGATGACACTTCAATGTTATGTGTGCGTTGTCGATTCCGTGTCAAAGAATATATTCCGCCGGCATCAGAGGAAGAGGAAATTATTTCAAGTCAAATTAGTGTTGAAAGTCTGAGTATATCAGCTGAAATTTGTACTCAAGGAAGCAGTTTATCTCGAACTGTCAGTAATTTTAGCGACAATCTATGTGATTACAATGATCATTCTTTAGAGCGATTTTTGAAAATTCCTCTTATTGAAAAAGACAGGTAAAAATTTTCTATTGATTAAGTTTTTCATTTACTGAGTGAAAACTTACTTAATTATTTTTCTATGCGTTTAATTTAAGGTTATATTCTGAAAAAAATTATGGAGTAAAAAAACTTGATGAGAGCTATGCTGCCCTAGAGAATAAGTTCCAATCACAATTTGGAATAGTACCTGAATCTACCTACAGAAAGATTAATCAAGATCATTGTTCCATGATAGCTAAAGTGAAGAAATTATATAACGCTGAAAGTGACAAGTAAATTTTTTTAACAATCGATCATTTTAAAATATCTTCATTTTTTATATTAATACGATCGATCGTTTGCTTTACAGATCAATAAAAAAGAAGCTGCTTTCAATTTTACCCGACAGTTGGGAAGTCAGTCGTATAGCATCTGAATTTAACTGTTCTCGAAAAATGGTACTGAATCTTAAAAATGATATCAGTGAATCTGAGAATGTTGATTTAGACTCTGGTGAAATGACTACTAATACTTTGAATCCCACAAAAGTTCCAGGCAATCAGCCGCTTAAATTAGATGTAAAAAAACTTGTCATTGATTTTTATGAAAGCGAAGAAAACTCAAAACAATTAGCGGGCATGAAAGATTTTAAATCTGTGAAGGATTGTGATGGAAATCGAACTAGGGTACAAAAAAAGTTGATTCTTTGTAATTTAAAAGAATTGTACCAAAGCTTCAAAGCGCAATATAATTCAGTGGCAATCGGATTTTCTAAATTCGCTAGTTTGAGGCCTACTTATTGTATTCTTGCTGGAAGTAGTGGTACACATGTCGTATGTGTTTGTACTATTCATCAAAATGTAAAATTGATGTTAGAAGGTACTTGTGTATTTGACATTCTCTATAATTGTACTAAAACTAGTTATTAATCTTATTACATTTATTCCATTTAGGATGTAATTTTCCAAAATTTGCGAAAAACACCGATTTGGTTGTAGAATCTCAGCCAATTTACAAAAATTTATTAAATAAATTAGTTTGTAACAATCCAAAAGAATCGTGCTTTTCCAGAATGTGCAATAGTTGTCCAAATAATGAAGAAATCGCTGATTATTTTCGTGTGTCGTTTAATGAATCTGATGTTAATGAAATCCAATATAAAATGTGGACATCAACAGACCGTTGTACTATTGTGAATGTTACTTCAGATTCCGAAGACTTCATCGAGACTTTAGTGACGCAACTTGATAAGCTTTTGAAACATGATTTTATTGCGAAAATACAAAGTCGATTTTTTTCTGATACAAAACTAAATTTAAAGAGCGGGGAATTCGCCGTAGTATTTGACTTTTCGGAAAATTATGCATTCGTTGTGCAGGAAGCAGCTCAAGGCTTTCATTGGAATAATGATCAAGCTACTATATTTCCAATGGTGATTTATTATAACGAAAATGATACTATTAAGCATTTGAGCTTTGTTGGTATTTCAGATTGTCTTAAGCACGACACAGTTTTAATTTATTTATTTCAAGAGCAATTGATTGCCTTTCTTAAAAAGAAGTTTGCTGTCATCAATACGATTTTTTACTTCTCTGATGGAGCTCCACAACAATTCAAAAACAAGAAAGCATTTACAAACTTATGTTATCATTATGCTGACTTCGAAATCAACGCTGAGTGGCATTTTTTTGCAACTGCCCATGGCAAAGGACCATGCGATGGTCTTGCGGGTTCATTAAAACGATATGCTGCTAGAGCTTCATTACAAATGAACAATAAAGAGCATATACTGAAACCACAAGATTTGTTTTCCTGGGGAACGAAAAATTTTACAAGCGTTGACTTTACTTTTATAGCTAATGACGATTATTTAATAAAAAAAAATGTGTTAAACGTACGATATTCTCAATCGAAAACGGTGAAAGGTACACAGTCATTACACACTTTTGTGCCTTTAAAAGATGAAATTGGTTATGCTTTCATTAAAACTGTGTCCACATCTCAAAAAAGTTCAAAAATAAAAGTATTTTAATTATAATGAATTTGCGTTTAATTTAATTGTGACGAAACAAAAAATATGCACATCGGTAAAACGCTATATTTTGTGTAAAAAACTCTCAGCTTTCAGAAAAAAAATTCAAATTTGAAGAATTTTGCGCTGCACACCGAAAAAAATCAATTTTTCCATTTTAATTCGATTTTTAAGGGTCTTCTGATGAGTTTATGAAAAAATAAATATTTTCATTCAAAAGCTGAGAATTTTTCCTACAAAATACAATGTTTGTCGATTTTGTTTAAAAATGTTTTTCATATCAGAAAAATTGACGAAAAAGTTGAAAAAAAATTTTTTCCAAAATTTCAAAAAATCATAACTTCAAGACCGCTGCGTATTAAGAGCTAAAACTCTCAGGGAATTTTTGTCTTATGATAGAGAACACCTCCATAAATTTTAAACATAATCCGCGAGGGTCGCCCCGTAAAAATGTTCTTATTTGGTGGAATGACCCATATATTAATTCATATTAATTTATTAAACATTAGCATAACAAAATAAACTGTGTAGGGCGATAGGGCACCCGCGGGGTGCTGCATACTTCGAGCGGGTAATAAATGAAAGTTCCCGACTAGAAATTGTAGTGAGGAATGCCGAAGAATTAGTGAGGGGCAAGTTTGGCTTGCCTAACTTAGGCAAGCCTAATTTGCGCCTTATTAAATCCACGTTAGGCAAAACGAAGATTGGCATGCCAAATTTGCATGTAATTTGAGACATCTATGGCAAGCCGAACTTCAGCGAACCTTTGGAATGCCTGACTAGCTGGAAGTAACGATAACCAAAGATTTGCCGAAGTTTGGCTTGCCATAAATGGCCCTAATTACCTTTAAGTTTGGTAAACCGAACTTTCGTAAGCCTTTGGATTTTATAATTTCCTGCAAGTTAGGTATTCCAAACATTCGCCAAACTTCGGCTTACCATAGATGGCCCCAATTACTTTTAAGTTTGGCAAACCGAACTTCCGTAGACCTTTGGATTTTATAATTTCCTGCAAGTTAGGCATTCCAAACATTCGCCAAACTTCGTCTTACCATAGATGGCCCCAATTACTTTTAAGTTTGGCAAACCGAACTTCCGTAGACCTTTGGATTTTATAATTTCCTGCAAGTTAGGCATTCCAAACGTTTGACGAACTTCGGCGTTTCTTGCCAAAGTACTCTAAAACGGAGTGGGAGAAGATATTTGGCTTTAAGTCTTTCCAAGGTTAAGCCTTTTAGTTCTATACATATAAAAGTGTGTATTTATGAGAATATTTGTGTATTGTACATATAAACATGGTGTCTCATGTACCCGACTAGAAATTTCAGTGAGGCATATGCCGAAGAACCAATTCGGGGCAAGTTTGGCTTGCATAACTTAGGCTTGCCTAGGTTGTACCTCATAAAAACCAAGGTAGACAGAACGAAATGTTTGGCTTGCCATATTTGGACGTAACTAGGAAAGTTTCATGGATTCCTTAATTCTGATATATCATGGGAATGCCGAACTGGTTTCAAGTAACGATAACCTGAGTTTTGCTAGTTTGGAGCGAACTTGGCTTTCCGAACTTAGGCTAGCCCAATTCGAATCTTATTTGTTTTAAATTAGGCAAGCCGAACATTGGTCGTGCTTATAAGTATCTTGAAGTAAGAGGTCGCTCATCATCGGCGTAGCGTCGCGGTATGGTATAGGGCCCTCGTGCGTCGGGTACCGTGTTCGAGTCTCGCGTTCGACATGTACGATTTTTAATAATTAATAATTACTAATTATAATTACTATTAAGGCGAGTGTGAAGTAAAGTTAAGTGTTATGTGTGATTAGTGTATCTAACTCCTCCATCATCTCCTTCCCCCTTGACTTATCAAATCTACCAATCAAAAAAACCTCTTCAGATTAAAAAACGCTCCAAAAAACAAAAAAAATTATATAAAAAATAAAATTAAATAATAAAAATAATATTAAATAAAAGCAACAAAGAATTTGTTTTTTTTTTTATTCATGAAATATTTAAAAAATTTAGTCCTAAATTTAATATTTATACTTAAAATAGTAAAAGAAGATAAAAAAATAAGCATTTGTTATTATTAATTTTCGCTTGATAATAAAAAAGCTAAAAATCAAGAAAGAATAAGATTTGGATTCTTCGTTGCGAATTTGGTTTCCAAACTGCAACCTAATCAGGAAGCCAAGTTAGGCTGAGCCTCGCAACTGCGTTACATCCCAAACTTCGGCCTAGTTTGGATGCCTCACTTACTGCAAGTTTGGAATTAGGCATGCCTTAATACTTGCGCCGAATCACTGCGTCACCGAAATTTCTAGTCGGGTTAACCCGCACAGATAAGAATGAAAATCAAACATATCGAAAATTATCGTACAATTACCGTACAAGACTCATTTTATCGTAACTTTTCGTCACATAATCAAAGTCGGATGTACGATCGTACAATGCTTCAAATTATGTGACGTTTACGATAATTATGTGGCGGATGGGAACACTGGTTTCATATCATTCTCATCGATAGTCAATTTATCATGATAAGTATTTAGGCTGCATTCGAAAATGCTCCATTTCTAGACACATAATTAAGAAATGACCTTTTATCTTGTTAACTATTGACATTTTTAAAGATGTAAGCTCATCCCGACATTACACACTCATCGAGACCTTTCATTTGAGTACCCACATCAATTTTTTATATATTTTATATATTTATATATATATATATATATATATATATTATAAACATGTATACATGAAAAATATATCAAAATGCATGTGGGTACTCAAATGAAAGCTCTTGGTGAGTGTGACATCAGGATGAGCTTATATATTAAAAAATGTCAATAATTAAGAACTGATATTGCTATCTTGTCAACTATTGACATTTTTAAATATACAAATTCACCCAGACATTACACTCATCGAGACCTTTCATTTGAGTACCTACATCAATTTTTCATATATTATATATATATATATATATATATTGTGACGTTATTTTATCGACCGGGGTCTATTTAAAATGAACGTCACTAGCGCCAACGGCTTTCCGAACTTAGGCTAGCCCAATTCGAATCTTATTTGTTTTAAATTAGGCAAGCCGAACATTGGTTGTGCTTATAAGTATCTTGAAGTAAGAGGTCGCTCATCATCGGCGTAGCGTCGCGGTATGGTATAGGGCCCTCGTGCGTCGGGTACCGTGTTCCATTCTCGCGTTCGATTTTTCATAATTAATAATTACTAATTATAATTACTATTAAGGCGAGTGTGAAGTAAAGTTAGGTGTTATGTGTGATTAGTGTATCTAACTCCTCCATCATCTCCTTCCCCCTTGACTTATCAAATTTACAAATCAAAAAAACCTCTTCACATTAAAAAACGCTCCAAAAAACAAAAAAAAATTACAGAAAAAATAAAATTAAATAATAAAAATAATATTAAATAAAAGCAACAAAAGAATTTGTTTTTTTATTCATGAAATATTTAAAAAATTTAGTCCTAAATTTAATATTTATACTTAAAATAGTAAAAGAAGATAAAAAAATAAGCATTTGTTATTATTAATTTTCGCTTGATAATAAAAAAGCTAAAAATCAAGAAAGAATTAGATTTGGATTCTTCGTTGCGAATTTGGTTTCCAAACTGCAACCTAATCAGGAAGCCAAGTTAGGCTGAGCCTCGCAACTGCGTTACATCCCAAACTTCGGCCTGGTTTGGATGCCTCACTTACTGCAAGTTTGGAATTCGGCATGCCTTACTTGCGCCAAATCACGGCCTCACTGAAATTTCTAGTCGGGTTATTGAATAAATAAGGATTTTGTTTTAAGCATAAATTTTTGGTGTTGCGAATAGAATTATTACAAGTATGGATCCTCTCTACCCGAACCACCCCCTCTCTCTACAAACCAGCACACTAAGCAACCCCGAGGTATTCCGTCGTCTCTCCCGTTTTAGGTTTTTTGGCCTTTGTTTTACGTTAAGTTTCTGTGTTTTCGATTAAGTTTACGTTTTGGCTAGTTTTGATAATTTCTAGCAAGTAAAAATTATCTAATTCCGTTTAAGTTTAAGTTCGAGTTCTGATTCCGTTTAAGTTTAAGTTTAAGTTTGGCTAGTTTAAGAATTCCTAGCGAATAAAAATTCTTTGAATTCCGTGTTCACTGGTTTGGTGATTCCAGTGATTAAAAATTACCTGGCGCCCTAATTTTATCGATACCAGAGATCCAGAATCGGAAAGAAGACGAAGTATAACCCAGATTTTATTTTTAGAATTAAGTTTAGCCCCCGTATAACTAAGTTCCCGTATACCCCCCCCCCCCCCATGAAAATTTGGTTATAATATATACAGGGTGTCCCAAAAGTCACGGACGTCATTGTAAAGTAAAGTCACGGATGCCATTTTTCAATTAACCGCATAGATAATTAATTATTAATTAAAAATAACGTCTCTTTATTTGTTAGAGAGAGAGCGCCAGTGTCCAGTAAAGTATGTGCCAAACAAAGACACAACTAACTGTATGACTAGTTTCTATAGCTACGTAATCACACATATTTACTTACACATTCACACGTGCAAGCGTCTTCGTTGGAACGCACTTGACTTGACACTAGTGCTCTCTCTCTAACGCATAAAAGGACGTTATTTTAATTAATAATTAATTATCTATGCGTCTGATTAAAAATGGCTAAGGACTTTTCATCTCAGAATTATTTTGTTTATCAGATGCTACAATGGCGTCCGTTACTTCTGGGACACTCTGTATATATATATATATATATATATATATATATATATATATATATATATATATATATATATACTAGCTGTTACCCGCCCGCTCCACTGGGCACTTTATAGAATTGTATTTTGAGATCTAGACTTGAAATTCAATTGGAGTATTGTTCTGACTTGCACAGATTCAAAATTCTATCGGATTGGCCTGTACCTTTTATCCATGTCATAATTCTAACGAATATCCATTGTAACTTTCAATGTGCAATCACTATAACATTCCGTGGCTTTCTCCAAAATGAATAATCATTTTTGGATTTACGATTTTAATTTTTGATTTTACGAAATCTCTTAAAATGAATAGCCAAATTTCTTTTCCACATCTCAAGTGTTTAGAAAATGTTTTCATTTTAATCTGTTACATTCCCGCGATCCCGTAATAAGAACAATTCATTGGTTATGTGATCAGCAAAAATAAAATGTATGCAAAATACTTAGTCCGTTGACTATATAGCTACATGTAAAGTTAAATTTTAGAAACCTTACAATGACTTGTTCGCAGCTGCCAAGGAGATGATTGTGGTAAGAAAATATAATTATTAAAAAAGGAAAATATTTTAATCCATTGACCTTGGAGGCCATCCCTGTAATTACCTGTTTCTCTTAAGATTCTATCAAATTTTATATCTCTAGGAAATATATTTGAAGAATATGAATTTTTTGACAACTATCACTCCCGCACTCTTATGTTAGAGAGAAATTTCGTAAGATCCTATTCGAGATGATTTTTACATTAAAAATAAAATATTCCAAGAAAACTTCGAGTCCATAGAAACTTGTTTTGAAAAGAAAGATTTTCATTGTTAACGCCTCCGCAGTCCCTTTGGGGTTGGAATTTGATAAAATTCATTCTTAGCTGAACTTGACATGATACATGAAGACTCCCACCAAATTTGAAGTCTGTCGAAGTTACAGTTTGGAAATTAAAATTTTAGATTTTAACACCCACCCCCGCAATTCCTATCGGAAGTAAAATTTATTGAAATCCATTTTGAGATGATCTCTACAGGAGAAATAAAAGATTTCTACCAAATTTAGAGTTTTCAGAAGCTATATTATGGAAATGAACATTTTTTATTGTCAACACCCACTCCCGCGATCCTTATTGGAGGTGATTCGTTGTAAAATCCGTTCTTAGATCATTTCTATATCACATATAGAAGACTCCTATCAAATTTGAAGTCTATAGGAGCTATAGCTTTGAAATTAAAAATTTTAATTGTAAATACCCACCCCCGCAAACCCCTGTGGGGTGAGCTATCGTAAAATTCGTTCCTATATTATTTCTACATCTCTAACAGAAAATTCCTATCGTTTGGAGTCTATTGGAGCTATAGTTTGAAAACGGGAATTTTTTATTTTTAACGCCCCCGCAATCCTCTTTGGGGTAGGATATCGTAAAATTCGTTCATAAATTATTTTTACATCATGTACAGAAATTTCCTATAAAATTTGGAATCTGTAGGAGCTATAGCTTGAAAATTACAAATTTTCATTGTTAATACCCACCCTCGCAACCCTCTGTGGGGTGGGATATCATAAAATTCGTTCATAAATTATTTCTACATTACTTATAAAAAATTCCTACCAAATTTGGAGTCTGTAGGAGCTATAGCTTGAAAATTAAAAATTTTCATTATTAATACGCACCCCCGCAACCCTCTGTGGGGTGTAATATCGTAAAGTTCGTTCATAGATTATTTCTAGATCTCTTACAGAAGATTCTTACTAAATTTGGAGTCGATAGGAGCTATAGTTTAAAAATGGGAATTTTTGATTGTTAACGCCCCCGCAACCGCCTTTGTGGGTGGAATTTCGTTAAATCCGTTCTTAGCTGACTTCTACTCGGTAAAAAGAATATTCCTACCAAATTTCAAGTCTCTAGGTCTTATGGTTCCAGAGATATCGTGATGAGTGACTATATACGTGGAAATCTCATATATACATAGAAGATAGATGTGGGTGAGTGCATGGATGGATGCGTGGGTGGATGTGTGAGATTGCGTGGGTGGATGCGTGGGAGTACGTGGGTGGATGCGTGGGAGTGGGGGGGGTGGATGCGTGGGATGGTGTGGATGGAGAAGCATTGAAAGCGTAGAGTTGATGTTATACATTTTTCCGACTTCTTTATAAGCTAGAAAAAAAAAAGAATGACGAAAAAACGATCGTCTTTTGTTTTATTGATGGAAACAAAAAACAAATGACTACACACATAAATTAATAAAAAAAATGGGAATTTTCTATTGTTAACTCCCCTGCAAGACCCCTTGTGGGTGAAATTTCGTAAAATCCGTTCTTAGCTGACCTCTACTCGGTAAAAGGAATATTCCTACCAAATTTCAAGTCAATCGACCTAATAGTTTCTGAGATTTCGTGATGAGTGAGTTCAAAAATGGGATCTCCTATATATATAGATTTATTGGCACCAGATGTACAGCTTGTCTAACAAACTCTGATACATCTTTCGCTTAAATCTACTTTTCTTACACTAATTTTATAATTTATTATTTTATTTTAGTATTCCAACTTGATAGTTAATCTATATTTCAATCTATAACGCTAGTAAATACTTTCTTCGACTTTGGGTCGTTTCCTTAGTTTCAGTTTATCGCATATAGCAGATTCTTCTCAAATTCGGAGCTTATAGGAGCTATAGCTCGAAAATTTAAAATTTTAATTGTTAAAACCCACCCCTTCACCCCCCTGTGGGGAGGGATATCGTAAAATTCGTTCATAAATTATTTTTACATCACTTACAGAAAATTCATACAAAATTATGAGTCTGTCGGAGCTGGTGCTCAGAAATTTAAAATTTTCATTGTTAACGCCCACCCCCGCAATCCACATTGGGGGTAGGCTGTCATTAAATCCGCTCTTGAATCATTTCTACATCCCATAGAACAGATTCTTACCAAATTTGGAGTCTATAGGAGCTACAGCTCGGAAATTTAAAATTTTCATTGTTAAGACCCACCCCCGCACTCCTCTGTGGAGTGGGATATCGTAAAATTCGTTCATAAATTATTTTTAGATCACTTACACAAAATTCATACAAAATTAGGAGTCTGTAGGAGCTAGAAGTCGGAAATTTTTAATTTTCATTTCTAACGTCCACCCCCGCAATCCATATTGGGAGTAGATTGTCGTAAAATCCGCTCTTAGATCATTTCTACATCACATATAGGAGATTCCTACCAAATTTAAAGTCGATAGGAGCTATAGTTTAAAAATGGGAATTTTTGATTGTTAACGCCCCCGCAACCGCCTTTGTGGGTGGAATTTCGTTAAATCCGTTCTTAGCTGACCTCTACTCGGCGAAAGGAATATTCCTACCAAATTTCAAGTCGCTACGCCTTATGGTTCCAGAGATATCGTGATGAGTGACTATCTATATCTATAGAAAGTCTCCTATATATACATAGATAGATAGATATATATATCTAATATATATATATATATATATATTTATTTATTTATTTATTTATTTTATACCGACGAAAAAAAATAATTAGACATATAAAATTTGTTTCACTTGAATAAAAATTTATTATAGCATAAGAACTCCGTACTTGGATGTTTTTCGGAATAAAATCCAGATTCAATCTGAACGCAGAGTGTTGAATTACCTCATTTTGGTACTTTAAGTGATGGGAGTGAATGCGGAGTACAATTCACTCCCGATTTTTTACACTGTACAGTGAATCATGTGTACGAGATAGCATTTTTTGTCCCGCTGTTTCTGAATTGAAATGGTCTTAAATTTTAAACATAAATTTATTAGGATCAAGAAAAAATCAATAAGAGTTGAAAAAAATTTTTTCCTAGTTTTGAAAACAAAGTAGGGTTCTCCAAACGTTTTTTACTTTTTCTTGGATCAAAGGATTGGTAGTATAGGTGATGTAAAATTATTTTGGCCACTAGTGTGTTTTCTTGAGGTCCAGAAGGGTCATTTATAAATTATTGAAAGTATTCATATTTAAAGCGTCTTAAATTTCAATAGCTATATGTTATTTCATAAGGTAAAAGTCGCTCTTTCTCCCCGCAAAACAGGGCAGAAAGTTTAAAACCGTCGGTGCAGATATGATGAAAAATTATTTGATCCTAATATATCCTTTAAAATTATTAAAAAATGGATCTATCAGGTCGAACTATTTTGTCAACCCATATTCAAATTGGATGACATCTATACTGTGATTGTTTTATCTTCTCCAACGTCATTCTTTCATAAATTCTTATTATTCTTAGTTAGATAAATCGTCATAGACCGATGAATGTAGATACTACAAAATCAGATATATTTTCAAAATTAAACTAACGAATCTTGAGAAATTTGCTGCTTGTATTGACAATGTATATTAATGATCATCTTACTTTTATTTATTTATGGTTTAAATATCAGAAGTCAATGTAACTTTTTTTTATTTGCGAATAAAATATAACTTTTATTTTCATAAAAGAAATGCTTTGATTCAATTACGGTGTGTTCGAATTAAATATAGGGTAAGTGTGGGTATTACGGTAATACTATTACCGCGGCTTGATGTGTACGTCTAACTTTAAAAGCATATTTCAAAGATTCACTATAAAATATCGTCTTAATTTTTTTTTCTTATCGATGATCAACTTATTTTAAACTTTGAAAAAAATTAAGAGTATGATTTAATGTTGAATTCATTAAATAATTAGCATTTGAAAAAAAATTGCAAGTGCTAGTATTACCGCGGACCTTAAAATGAGTTGTGACAATTACCGCGCTACAATTACCGTGGATGTTACAATTACCGTGTGACAATTACCGCGGAATCTGATGGAACAAAAATTAATAGAATAAATTATAAGGACAAACGTTTAATAAAAACAACATAGTTTTTTTTTATAAAAAATGAACTTTTAACTTTGATAAGGCACAGCATGTTTCAATTTTGGTATAGCTGACTAATACAATTAAAACTATTAGTTATATAAAAATATTTAATTTAGTCAATATTATCGTTTTTCATTTCTGCTTCTTTTTTTTGAAGTTCAGCGATTTGTCTTCTCAATTGAGCTGCTTCTTTTTTTTTCAATAATGATTCTTCTTTTATTTTGTTTTTAATTTCAATTTCTTTTATTTTTTGTTTTTGTTTAATGATTTTTTGTTTCTCTTTCTCGAGTTTTATTTGCTCCTTTCTAAGTATTCCTTCTACTTTTCGAACACGCTCTTTTTCTTTTTCTTTTTTCGTAATCTCTTGTTTTTCAATTTTAATTTTTTTTCTTAAAACTATTACTTCTTTCTTTGACTTTATTTCGTTTTTTTTGGCTTTTTTAATCGATTTCCATTGAGTACTGGTCAGCACAGATGGAATCTTCATCGAATTAATTGCACGTTTTTTATTTTTTTTTGAAAGATCACACCTTGGCCAATGTAACAGTTTTTGAAATGGATCAGAGAATTTTCCAACTTCTAGTTCACAGTTATTAGACAAATCTTCAATTGGAAGAATTTTTTCACTGTCAAAATTTTCAGAAGTTGCTAGAGCTTCATCAAAGCTAGGAATTTCTAATTCTAGAATGTTTGGTATTATGACTAGTGACTTTTCAGGAATAACTTCTCCTGATTTAGGTACTTCTATCTCCATAGCGTCTGAAGCGACATTTGGAGTTTCTTCAATCACCAAGAGTCGTGGTTCTAGTGGTATTAGTGAAATGGTTGGAGTTTCTTGGTTGGAGAGGACAGAATCTTCGGGGTTTTTGCTTTTTCCTTCCCATAAAATTTTTTTATATATAATTTACTATTATATATTTCAATTTTAATATTTCTTAATTTTAAGTTACTTATTTACTTAAGTGGTCGACACATTTATTAAATATTACAATAGCTGTATACTTGACGCTACCTTCTGACGCAAGTAATTTCAACATTTTGTTATATTTTCTTGAAAAACGGTTAGACTTCGAGTTTCCGGTGAAGAATCGTTTCCGCTGAAGAATCGGTGAAGAATCGTGTCGCCCTTAGCACCTGTATTTGCCTATGACCGCATTCTAGTGCATGTTCGGTAGTTGCTCAATATCACGTGAAACGCACATGAAATTGAGTCATCTTATCGAAACTTCTAGAATTTTCTATAACGCATAGACGTACCATCTGTTTTCCCACTACATTGAAATTGATGTCCCTTTATAAGCTCGGTAAAAATTATCACGAATCAGTCTACAGTAATCTTCGGAAGTCTCGACGTTCTTGACTCCGACAGCCTTTATTGTGCTCCGGGCGTTATTTTGATGTTCGTGGTTAGGCTTTTCTCAAATTTTAAAAGCACTAACGTAATCTGCTATCACTAGAGCATTCTATTCCCGGTGATCGAGGTACCTCGAATCGATATAGAAGTGAGTCTTGCATGGCAAAACAAATAAATTCAAATAGCTGCATCACTGATCAGTCAGTAATTTATTTGGTCGGAAACGTGAAACAGATTATAGTATAAATAGTTTTTTATTATTATTTCTTTGTGTGTATTAATTTCCGCGAAAAAGCGTTGACTCAAAAATAAATATTCCGCGAAAAGCGTTGATTAAAAATTCAATATTCCGCGAGAAGCGTTGATTTTATTATAATTTTCCGCCAAAAAAGGCGCATTTTTAATTGTCGCGAAACGCGAAGTCTAATTTTAAGTAAACATACAGTAAAGTGTTTTCAAATCGTTACCCTAGTACTTCTACGTTGTCTCAGCAGGTAGCAACAAGTCAAGAAAAAGGTAATCTATTCATCTATTTTATTTTTATTTTTCTATTGTAACACATATTAGGATTTTAAAGCATGATTTATATTTTGTTTTTCCTTAAATGTACAAGTTTATCACCAAAATAAACTTAAACAATTCAAATATTAAATCTTTCCTTTCTTTTAATTTACTTAGAGTTAATTTACATAAATTCATAAACAGTAGAATAGGCTTCTCGAGGCCGAAGTCAGCAGAATCCTAACATCCTTTTAAATTTCTAAACCACTATTTGTAATCATAGTAAGGTTTGGGAATAATACGGTATATGAACCGCTCTATATACTCGTATAAAAATTATAAAAATTAATTTAGTTATCGTACGGAACTAGTGGTTGGGTTTTAAAGATTATTTCATAGCCTTTACGCCCCATCACAAACTCCGTTCGTGACAATAACAACTGGTAATTCTGGGGTCAGGAAACTCGCAGTCAATTGCTCTGCTGCATTTAAATCTTGAATCAGATTTTCATGAATATCAAACGTCAATCCCAATAACAAATCAACGTTATCATTTTCCATGGTCTCATCATCTTTTGACACATCCTGAAAATTTTTCATTAAAAATGATTATTATATATGAATCATAAAACAGCCTGTAAGGTAAAAGCCCCAATAGATGATCATGTACCAGTATATGATCACTCCATGTATTTGTATACCTATATTTGTGAATATAGATATACAAATACATGGAGTGATCATATACTGATAAGTGATCGTCTATTGGGGCTTTTACCTTATAATTCGTAATTATTTTTTTTTATTTGAAACATGATTCATAAATTTCTTAAATTATATCAGTTGATATTCAAACTTACCAATGAATGATCTAGATTATTATCGCGGCAGAAATAAATTGATTAATTTAAAAAAAATTGATTAATATACATATAAATTGATTAATATTCAAAAAAATTGATTAATATAAATATAAATTGATTAAAATTAAAAAAAATTAATTAATGTATTAATTAATGTTTCCTTGGAGAGACATTGTGGTTCCTTCAGGTGAAAAATTCTCCTGAAATATAATGAAGAAAATAGTTTTGAAAATTTATAAAATAAAACAATTCTTTAATTAAATAAGTTTAAATATAAACCAAATATTTAATGATTTATGCATCTCACAACTTACCTCAGGGAAATCAACAATTTGATCATTTTTTTTGTTATTCGTTGCTGAATACCACACGTCAAAGAGACTTTTATCTTCTTCTGGTCCAGTCCAATTAGAGCTGCCATGATTTTTAAACGATTCTAGTTTAGTTTTATCGATTAAACTTTCCAAAAAAGTTAATCCTTCAATATTCTTTATATTTTCTTCTGTCGTTTCTAAATTACTTATTGTTTCACTAGATGAAGTTTTTAATCTATTGAAAACTTTTCTAAAATCAACAGCATTTACATCCAAGGGACTTAGTCCACATGCCTTGAATCCACCCTCGCGGTTTTAAGAATACCGTAAAAATACCGTAATTTTTCGGCATTTATGCTCATGCCGTATATTTACCGTTATAATTCGGTAATAATGCGGTTATACTATAGTTGTTTTGGCCAGTTTTTATACTGTAGTTATCCAGTATATATACTGCACTTATGCTGTACAGTTACCAAAAATATACTATACAATTATCGCATTAATGCCCAAATTTTACCCAAAAAATTCCAAATAATTACCGAATAATACAGTAATTTTGCCGAATATTTTCTGACATAATGGACAATTATTAAAGATTTAGTTTTATTTTTAGTTCACTTCTATATTAGAAATGAATAAAATGAAAAATTTCAAATTTTGCTTTTTATTCTCCATCGCTACTTTGCAAAAACAAATAATGTTTTTGAATTAAAAATATGTAGAATATTATTTTTTAATTAGTTATTTAGCAGTAATTAACATAGAATAATACATATGTTAAGTAAATATATTCTAATTTTAATTTCAATTTTTAATTTCTCACTTAGAAAATTGCAAATTTTCTAAAATCGAAAAGTTATATTGTTTCACATATATAATTATATTATTTAATTTTAAATATGCTTATCGTAAGATGGACGGTGTGGCTAAATGTATATAGAATAAGCAAAAAAACAATATGGTATAGACCGGGTAACTCAAATGGTAGAGTAGCCGACATGTCCCCAGGAGGTTCTGGGTTCGAATCCCAGTCCGAGCATTATTTAATTTGACACCATTTTTTAAATATGGTTTTAATACAATCATTTTACCGCCTTATTACCGTAAATATGCCGCATTTTCAGCGTAAGTATTCTAAATTTTTAGCGTAAATGTATCGCATTTTTACGGTAAATGTTCCGTAATTTTTCGATAAAAAAACTGACCAAAACAACCGAAAAAATGCTGAAAAAATACCGCATTAATACTGTATAATTGCGACATTTTTTCGGCATTTACAAAACCGCTAGGGCATGTTCCATAATTTTTTTAAGATCTAATTTTTTAAAAGTTTCTTCTAGCACAAGTGCAAATGGATACTTTTTAATACTTACAGTACCGCATTTCTGACAAAAAGCTTGAAAGGATTTTTGCCAAGCCATTTTAAAAGTACGGAACAAAGCCATGTCCAAAGGTTGAAGAATGTGCATAGAATTACCCTAGCGGTATCGACGACTCAGAGTAAACTCGGAGTTTACACGGAGTTACTATGGAGTATACTCCCTCTTGGAGTTTAATCGGAGTATAAGCGGAGTTTACGCGGAGTTTTAGAGGTGTATGCAAGGAGTATTGTGTGCAGTTACGACACGGAGTCACAAAAGTGTATTATTGGAGTTTTCGAGAAGTCTTAGACGAGTTTTTTCGGAGTCGCTATGGAGTTTTCCTCGCGTTTTTGTCGAATATTTTCGGAGTTACAGTGGAGTTTTTTTGGCGTTTTCGTCGAGTTTTTGTTGAGTATTTTCGGAGTTGCTAGGGAGTTTTTGTCGAGTTTTTTTCAATGTTTTGCGGAGCTTTATAAGAGTTTCGCTGGTGTTTTTTCGGAGTTTTGGTAGTGTTATTGTGGAGTTTTCTCGCAATTAATAATACTTCACGGCATGAAAATTAATTTTAATTTCACAAAGATGACTATAAATAAATCATTTTTCAATTACGTTGTACTTTTTATTAATTAATTTATTTATTTACAAGTTGAAATATATTTATCTACATAGAATATGTTATTTAATAAATATATTATGAAGTTTATAAGTAAAATATATTATATAAAAAAAATGACATCATAATGAAATTGTCAAAAGTTTACAGTTGTTACACTGAATCAATATTATCATAACTAAAATTAGAATATTATCAATACATAAAGCGATTCAAAACTTTTTCGGTTTCCGTAAGATAGACAGTGTTGTTTATTACTTGGTGGGTCTTATTATGTGACTAAATAGTTAATACTGATAATGTCTAAGATAGCTTGACCGATTGAGCCCTTGGCTAGAAATCAAATAGACCGGGTTCGAGTCCCGGTCTGTACGAATTATTTTTTTCGGTTTTTCATTCATTATCCATCAAAAACTCCGATGAAACTCGCAAAATACTCTTGGAAAGCTCCACAATAGCTCGGTAAAGACGCTGACTAAACTCGACAGAAAACCCGTAAAAACACTGATAAAACTCGGGGAAAACTTCATGAGAACACCAGCAAAATTCCAACCAAACTCCGTAACGATCTCAATTAAACACCTATTAACCACTATCGTCTTTATGTGTCACAACTGCACACAATACTCCGAGTTTACTCCCCAAATGCGCTGACTATACTCCGTCGTTACGCTGAGTTTCGGACGAGTTTCTACAGAGTTTTATCGGTGGCACCGAAACCACTAGGGTAGGATAATTTTTTTCTCACGACAAAATTCACTTAATGGCAAAGTAATGTGTGAAGAATGCCTATCAATATATAATATAATTGGTTGTTTTATTTTCTTGTCTATCAACCACGGATAAAAAACATTTGCTATGTACTCATAGAAATTTTTAGCTGTCATCTAACCATTTTCCGAGTGACCAAAACTATAATTAGCTGGTACTACCTTAATAACATCTTTGGGTAAACTTTCTCCACTAAATAGCACCAAGTCGGAGCAAGAGTATCTGCTGCATTGGCTGTTACTAGCACAGTGACATTTTCTTTTTCATTGTTATTCACAACATTATATACATTTTTCAAACCTTTTGGAGCAAGAACAGTTGGTGGCTTTGGATTCAATGAAACAGCAGCTTCATCAAAATTAGAAATCCTGGTTGAATCAATTAAAAGTAGATCGTCATCAGTTAAATAAGTTTTAATTTGTGTAAACCATGAGCGTATGCAGGGGTGAGCAGTTACGCGTAACGAGCAGTTTCCTACGTATTTTACGTAAACTACGTAAAATACTTAAATTCCGGTATTATACGTCGATTTGTATGCCACCTGGTCGTTATCATTGGACATTGTACATTTTTAAAATTCTAACCGTCTTTCAAGAGTTTTCGCAATAAATAATCTAAATTTTCAATTTTATCTCAAAATGAGTGCATTAAAAAAAAAATTTATCAATCATTTTTAAAGAAAATGATTTTGTGATTGAAAAGTTAAATGGTAAAAATATTGCTCAATGTTTAAAGTGCAATTATAAGTTAAAAAATACTGCACAAATTCGATTACAAAGTCATCGGTAAATAGTTATTTAATAAATATTTATATTTTCATTGAATTAAAAAAAAAATTTTTAGTCATTTTTTGATAATTAATTTTGTATTTTCTTCACTTATTTCAGAAATAGATGTGGTGCCAAAACTACTGATCCCTCAGGAAAAACTAAGGTATATTGCAAAGCGATAAGTACACTGAGAAAAAAAAATACTTTTATTAAGAAAATTTTCTTGATACAAGAATTCATGTTCTTGAAAATTTTCGAGAATATATATTCTTAGCTCAAGAACTTGTTACATTGATTGAAATAATTTTTACTTAATTTAAATAAACCTATTCTCTTGTTTATCTATTATCCAAAGATAAATATTGATGCTCTTCTCTTCAGAAATTAGTAATTAAAAATAATAGAATATTTTATCTCATCGAATTTCTTGAACCAAGAAATTGTTAATTGAGTAAAAGTATTTTTAACTTCCCGCTAAAAATCTCAGATTTTCAAAAATCGGGAAGTTATTGTTTTTACCCCGTTTTGCAAAAATCGAGTTTTCATCAGATCTCGACGTTTGAAGGTCACAGGAAGCTTCCCTGACTACCCCCGCGATGTTGTCACTATGTCTGTATGTATGTATGTGTGTGTGTGTGTGTGTGTGTGTGTGACTATGTGACTCGCTTATAACTTTTGAACGGTTGAACCGATTTCATCGCGGTTGGTGCCATTCGAAAGGGCTACGCTGAACTTAGATTTCCTGAGAATTTGAACCGATTCGGACCGATAGATTTTAAGAAATCTTGAAAAATCTTAAAAAAAATAAGAAAAAAATCATTTTTGAAAGTAGTTTTTTTGGAATATCTTTTAAACGGCTCTATCGATCAACTTCAAAAACTAATCCGCCCTTAAGCTTGAAAAACCACGCCGATCGGCGTCAACCCGATCAAAATCGGTTGATTCGTTCGAGAGATAGCGTGAACGAAAGAAAACCGAAAAAAACCGAAAAAAGTGTTTTTTTCACATAACTTCGTCATTTCTTCTCGGATCACTTTTGATGACATGGCATAATTTATAGAGCTTAAAAAACCGCGTCGATTGCCGCCAAAAACGTAGAAATCGGTTAATTAGTTCAAAAGATATCGTCAATAAAAGATTTGAAAACAAGTGTTTTTTTAAAATCACTGCGACATTTTTAACTTCCCACTAACAAAATCGAAGATTTTCAAAAATTAGGAAGTTATTGTTTTCACCCTGTTTTGAAAAAATCGAGTTTTCATCAGATCTCGACGTTTTAAGGTCATAGGAAGCTTCCCTGACTACCCTCGCGATGTTGTCACTGTGTCTATATGTATATATATATATATATGTGTGTGTGTGTGTGTGTGTGTGTGTGTGTGTGTGTGTGTGTGTGTGTGTGTGTGTGTGTGTGTGTGTGTGTGTGTGTGTGTGTGTGTGTGTGTGTGTGTGTGTGTGAGTGTGTAAACTTCTCATAACTTTTGAACGGCTTGACCGATTTGATCGCGGTCGTTGCCATTCGAAAGGATTTGACTAAACTAAGATTTTGAATACAAGTTGGACCGATTCGGGCCGATCAATTTTGAGAAATCTTAAAAAAACTGCGGTTTTTTTTTAATAACGTTCAAACGGCCTGACCGATCAATTCCAAAAACTAATCAGCTCTCAACATCGAAAAACCACGTCGATCGCCACCAAGCCGGTTAAAATCGGTTGATTCGTTCGTGAGTAATCGTTGACGAAAGAAATCGAAAAAAAGTGTTTTTTTCGAATTACACCCAAATTTCCGGTCTGATCAATTTGTGTTTGAAAACATATCATAGAATTTGAAAGACTGCGTTGAATTCCGCCAACCGCGTGAAAATCGGTTCATTCATTCAAAAGTTATTGCGGTTTGAAAATTCAAAAAATAGTTTTATGAAACTCCTATCAGATTTTTGAGCTCGGAGAGCTCAAAACTACACGAAAATCATATTTTCGAGCTCGAAGAGCTCAAAAACGTAATAAGTGCAATTTTGAGCGCTTAATTACGAAAGTAGCGGGAAGTTGCAGGGATGGCCTTCAGAGTCAACCGTTTTCCTAATTTTTTTTCTCAGTGAATATTTTCAAAAAAACAAATTTTTTTTTATTTTGAATAAATTTTTCTTTACATTTCTATAGGTGCTAAGTAGATCCTCTGAAGAAAGGTCAGCTGATATTTCATTTGATAATCAATCTAAAGCGACTTCAAGCATTTCATCAAATAGTAGGAGTGATTTATCAACTATTGATAAAAAACTTGTGAAATTTTTCGTAGGATGCAATCTTCTGTTAAGTATTGTTGAATCGATTCCGTTTAAAGAGTTTGTTAAGTCGTTAAATCCGAACTATCATCTGCCATGCAGAAAAACTCTCTCCAATACGTTGTTAAATAAATTAGTCAGCAAAATTTCAAGTGAACGCACAAAAATGGATCAGTCAGAAGGAGTAATAGTGATAGATGGTTGGAAAAATTCGGTTGCAAATACTAAAAATGTTGTATGTATTATTCATACAGCAAATGAACCAAGTTTTTTTTTAAACTCTTGGGATTTCACACTGTTATCTGAAGATACACAACAATTAACTAAAGTTATTAAAGAAGCTATCGAAATAGCCAAAACAAATTATAATAAAACCATTTATGCCGTAGTTTTTGATAACACTCCAGTTATGACAGCAATGGGTAAAGCTGTAAATTTATGGCATGCAGGATGCAACAGTCATCATGGAAATTTACTTACCAAGGACCTTATTGATAAATCATTTGCAGAATCTATAAATACCATTTTACGTACATTCAAAGCTTCTAATTTAGAACGAGAGATAATAGAAAACGGAGGAACAAAAATTAAATTGGCTTGCAAAACTCGTTGGTGCAGTTATCGTGATGCGTTTCGGTGTTGCTTAAAAAATTTAGATATAATGAAAAAAATGATCAGTAATAAATTAAACAATCCGTCTTTTACAAAATCAAAAAAACAAGAGAAAGAAAAATTGATTACTTTGAATGATCAGATTTCCGATGATTCTTTAATAACAAAATTACAAGATTTCATCGTTTTATCTGATCCAGTTTGTTCATTAATTAATAAATGTCAACAGTCAAATTTTACTTTACCTAATGCAGCTGAAAAGTGGATGAAATTAAACGTTCCGACTGAGAATGAAAAAATTCAAGAAATTGTCCAAAAACGCATTGACAAAGTATTGACTCCAATTTTATTAGCAGCGAATTTATTGCATACAGATTATCAAGGAAAACAGTTTCGTCATACCGATAAATATTATTCTCAAGCTATTGAATTTATAAGGAATGAATTAAATGAATATTATCATGATATAGAAGCTTATGAAAATAAAGTTGGAATTTTTGAATCATTACTGAAAAAAGGAAATGTCCCTCCAAAATTATTTTGGCAAATGGCCGAAAACTCATACCCTGTAATTTCTCAATCAGCTCAACGATTGATTAACATTCCATCGTCATCAGCACAAATTGAAAGATTATTTTCAAACTGGTCATTTGTTCATTTTTGTCTTCGAAATCGTTTAACACCCGAACGTTCAGAAAAGTTAATCGACATTTATTATACATTGAAAATGAGTTCTGGAAATTCGAAATGAGTATTTAAAATATATATATTGTGTAATGTGTATGTATTATTATAAAATTTACAATGATAATTAATTTAGTTATATACTTGAAGAAATAAAAATTGTATTGTAAATTATTTTATTGTTGTGTTTATTAGTAAAGTTGAAATTCACATCAAATATATTTTTAATAAAAATTTTCCAGAATAATGATTTCTTAATTATAAATTATCAGTAAAAGGATGAAATAAATTCGTAAAATATCATGTATCCAGAACAAAGTTTATTTCTACTTTCTATGAAAATTTTTATTATAAAAACAAATCAAATACATACGTAAATAATTACCATATTTAAATTGGTATTTATTGATTATTCTTACATATTTGTTTTAATATTATTGTTACATAACGTTTAGAATTTGTTTTTAATTTGATCATAAACTGAGATTAATAAATTAATCTAATCACAGAAATTAGTAAGATCTCAAATCTCAGTTATTTATTTATCAAATTTTGATCATTTTTAAAAAATAATTAAAATTTGATTATAAGCTAATTTAATAAATAGAATAACTTTTTTAATTTACCACAGTAAAATAAAAATAATAATAAGTTACTTTGATCACAGATTTTCATTTTTTAAATAACAATTAAAATTTGCTTATAAGCTAATTTAATAAATAGAATAACTTTTTTAATTTACCACAGTAAAATAATTATAATAATAAGTTACTTTGATCACAGATTTTCATTCATTTAATTTTAATAATTTTTAAGTAACAATTAAAATTTGCTTATAAGCTAACTTAATAAATAGAATAACTTTTTTAATTTACCACAGTAAAATAATTATAATAATAAGTTACTTTGATCACAGATTTTCATTCATTTAATTTTAATGACTGTTGAGTAACAATTAAAATTTGCTTATAAGATGTCTTGTATATAATATAATCCTTAGATAAGTTGTTTTAATTGATCACAGAAAAATATAAATAATTAAATTGCTATTTACAAGTTTATAAGATGTAAATATACTAATTATGATTTAAAATTACAAGTCTTTCATAGGTTGAAACAAACATTCAATATAACAATCTACCCATATAGCAATCTTTTTCAAGGCTTGAGCAAATCTGGTCTCAATTTCGATAGTTGTTAGTGTCTTTTTCTACCTATGGGCCTTGTTCCAGATACTTGTAGCAAATTCAATTGACAAGCCTTGTACAAGAACTTTGGGCCAGATTATAGCTCAAGTCTTGAGAAAGACTGACACCAGAAGCATGATAAATATACTTGTGCAAGAGTTGCTCAAGATTTGCTCAAGATGAAATGTTTTCGAATGACCGTTCGCGTCATTCTACCCCTCCTTTATTTACTATAGAATCAGTGGATTTCTGAGAATTACGGATCTTGAGCAAGTCATGGGTAAGTCTTTGTTGTGAGTTTCTGGTACAAAAAATGCGTCAGAAAGTTTTTCAATGCACCTTGCTTTAGACTTGTCTCATATTCTTGCACAAGATGTCTTGAGCTAGTTATATATAAATCTTGAACCATGTCTTTTTAAATAAACTTGAGCAAGACCCTGTAACAGGCCGCTTTTAGCGCCACCTGTTAAGGTGTTGTTTCTCTAATTTTACCTTTTGAATTTAATTTTAAAGGAAAATTTAATTGAGTTCTTTTTTTATTTTATTTTATGCCCATTTATTTTATTTTATGCCCCCCGAGTCGCCCTCGCGTGTAGAAACTCGAACGAAGCTCGATTGCGCGCGAAACCAAAATCTAATGCGATAAAATGTAATTTGACTTAGTAAGTAAGTAGCGTTAGGGTAGATTTAAGTACTTAATTATTGTGACGGTACTAACGACGCCGGCCACGAACCCGCGAAGAGAAACAACGAGGATCATCGAAGTGGGTAACCTGCAAGATCATCAACGACGGAAGGATGGCTGTCTCGAGAGCGAGTGAAACGACGGACTGAGTGGAACTCGAAGTGAGCACTCGACGCATGCGTGAAGGGTAAAGCTAGCTGTCGAGCGCTCCAATGCTCCCGCCAATACATCATTCAAAATATCGATATCGGAAAATTGGACTTACGGCGCCATCTCTGGAGTTCACAGCTAACGACGGACCCAGCAGAGAGGGGAGGGAGAAAAGAATGCGACACGTGCTGATGTTTTTCTTTTTTCCACGTTTCCGACTTGCCGTGTGCAGACACGTTTTTACGACTTAGTTTTCTTTGGTTATTTATTTTGGGGAAAATCCTTGAGTAATTCTTGCGTTGAAAGTTACGTAGATTTTTTTTTATTAGCCACGACGTATTGTGCTGATTTTGGTTTGCCGAAAAAATAAAGGCAGGGCGAAATTAAGTAGCTATTGCTAATTAATTACTCGACGAAAGCGTCATAAAGTACGACGTGTTTTTTGGTGATTGTTAGTCGACGTGTCCGTGTTCCGAAGGATCAATAATTGTCTTCTTCGAGGAAGCCAGTATCCAAGAGTACGACGTGGAAGCCGAGAGCGACTTGGTGGCAGAAACAACCCAGGAATAACTTCAGGGCAACGCTGTGACCAGGGTGAGTGGTTTTGTCTCAATAGAAATAGCTCGTGGGATTCGATTTTGTTAGTTAAAACAGTTGGATGTGTTCATTACATCCTACTTTATTTATTAATAATTGTACTCGACACTAGTCGAGTCATCGTGTAAGAACGTCAAGGCTAAGTTGAGTTAGTCAGCCGAGATAATCCCACGAGGTATTTAGGTACCGTCATAATTTATTGGTGTGTGTGTACGATCGAAAAATTATTATTGTTCGTTAGAATAATCACACTGGTTGATTTTTGTACTCCCGGGGTAATCGATGAGTTCGATTACCCATTGATCGAGCTTCGGGTTCGTGCGATTTACCTACGTTGAGTAATAGGTTCGCCTACGGAGAGGGAACCCGAGAAACGGCTGCCGCGTCCGAGGCAGGCAATCGGACGTAAGTTGCCCACTCTCAGCGGAGCAGTTGGGACTTAGATTAAAATTTAACTGTGTGAGAATCAGTGACAGAGGACTGAGTTATTATTTAATTTTTTTTTTGTATTTAATTTAATTATTGAGTAAATTCGACGATTGAATATTATTATTTAAGGTTTAATTAAATTCGGCGAATAAATTAGTTAAATCTTGAACTTCAATTTTGCTATTCTTAATTGAAGTTTGGTGCCTCGATTATTGAGTTTACGTATGTAATTAGTCGCTATTACTAAAGCAAGCGGAGATTTATTTTTTTTTGATGGTTGTTAATTTTAATCACTCATCATTAATTAACGCCGGTGATTCGATTCATGTCTCTGAGTTAGCAAATTGCTATTAACCGAATTTAGCAGAGATTATTTGTTTTTTTTTGTTTCCTTTACTGAAATTAACTGAATTGGTGCAACGATTTATGTTTATTATCTTGCTTAATGGTATTTACGTGAGTTCAGCGAAGATTGTTATTTTATTTAGTTAATTAATCGCCGTTAATTAATTTAAGCACCGATTTAATTTTTTTTGTCGATGGTCATTAATTGGGCTGAGCGAAAGGCTCATTATAATTTTTTTTGAGTATTTAGCGAGTGAGTATTGAGTGGGTTATTACGAGTAACTCATTATTGCTATTGCGGCGACTTTGAACTTTTCCGTGTTCGGGTTGCGAACTGCGAATCGACGACAGCGTCGACGATTATTATTGTTATTAATTTTCCGTGCGTTTCTTTTCTTGATTGTCATTCTGAACCAATCGTTTATTTATTGTTAATAAATTTATAATTTTAAATTGCTCTATTAATTTTTTTTTTAATTGCGAGCAATCCCGAATACTTTCCCCGTTCCTCTATAATTAAGTCGTACCCTTAAGGCCCGCCACCCGACGAAGAGAGTCCCGGACCGGAGTAGCCGGAAATCGACGTGATCGGAGCAAAGCTCCTGGCGCCCAACAACAGATAAGCAGGTAGGCCAGATTATTTATTTTCGGACTTCGTCCTCGCTAACGCACGGGGACGAAAATACCCGTTATATAATTTGGCGCCCAACGTGGGGCACACAAAAGGGCAAATTACGACGCGTTATAATTAAATTAGAACGTAGGTTAGTTAATCGGCAGTATGAGTGAGCGAGACGGGAAATCGACCCCGACTGATGGAATGAGAAATGAGTCCATGATGACATGGGATCAGATCGTAGATAATTCAACGCGACAGAATAATCGGGAGGAGGCGAATATTGTGACAACTGTCCCAGGGCAGGGAATTAGCACGACGAGTACGACAGTACAAACAAGTAGTCCGACGTACACCATGTCACAAAGGATTACACCGATGACGAGCAGCGCCAGTGCATTCGGCCCACCATTGATACCTCGACGTCGTATTCCGAGACCTCCGAACGCCGTTGATGAGAATGAGTCGTACGAATGGTATTTGGCACGCAGGGAGGAGGTAAGCGCGGAACGACTGCGACTGGAAGCGGCTCAGCGCAACTTGGCGGATCAGCTCGCGCAGCTGGCAATTCGTGAGGGTGTAGTGCAAGACGAGTTAGCCGCGATTGAAGAACGTAATGGATCGATGGGAGGATCGAGCGGGTCAAGCGGGCAGTATGACTGGATCGCGGACGCGTCACCCCTGCAGGTGCAGGAGATCCTCGTGACGATGAATGCTAACCCGATAGGTAGTACTGCGGTGATTCGTGACCGGCTGCATCGGTGCTTGCGTCTGAAGCGGTTTCCGAACACAGTCTGGACACAAGAGGACCAGGCGATACCCGACAGACAGCTTCTGAACGCGTTTGAGAGAGAGCAGCGACGCCAACCGAGGACGACGCCCCGATCTATCGCAATGACAGGTTGGTCGACAGCGAACAACACGATACCGCGGTCGACAATTATCACGGCGACGACCACGAGCAACACGACGACGACCTGGACGACATTAGCTCTAGGAGCAGTACATGTGGACGTCAATGGATGTACATCATACGGGACGCACCACGGGATTAATATTCAGCGCCCGAGGATGACGACGGTGCCGCTGGAGCGTCCAATCCCGGGCTCTAGGCGACGAAACATCCTAAATGAGGGACTTCTGAGGCCTGCAGCAAATTCGACACATTTGCCGGCACACAATGTGACATTTGCACCAGGGGTGGCACCACTGGGTGCGAATTCACCTCATCATTCACACAGTGAGCACTGTGTGCTGTCTGGAATGGGTGGTGGACCACATTACCAACCAGCGATGTATGAGAGAGTGTCGAAATGGAACCTGAAGTTCTCCGGGTTAGGCAGCGCGCGCGTAGAATCGTTTTTGAATAGGTTGGATGAATGTTTGACGACGTGTGGGATGACGGATGCGGATGCGTTGGCAATATTACCGTTATTGCTGTCAGATGTGGCCAAAACGTGGTGGTCACACATGAAACATCGTGTATCATCGTATTCCCAGTTCAGATCAGAGTTGCGTCGACGTTTTGGAGAGCCATCGGTCGGATGCAGGATTAAATGGGAAGTTATTACGCGTACTCAAGGGAAGCTTGAGATGGGATTAGACTTCCTAGACGCCGTAATAGCGCTTTGGTCGCGAGTAGACGATCCATTGCCGTTGAAGGATCAATTGGATTTCGCATATAATGGTTTACGCCCGGAATACCATCAGAAGTTCGAGCGGTACGACTTTAACACTTTTGAAGAGTTGTATGAGCACGTACGAGCGGTTGATATTCCCCGCAATCGCCTTCAACGACGTGAGCCGGTACCCGTAGAACAGAGCGTCGTTCCAGAGTATGCCTACCAACCTGAAAAGTACGAAACGAAGAGACGTACTGTTGGTCAGGTTGCTGCTGTATCGAGTCCTCCCCAGGATGCAAAGAAGAATAGAAAGAAGCAGAATAAGTCGAACAAATCGAACAACGCGGATCAGTTGAATGATCAGGTTGCTGCGATGAATTCGCAAGCGTCGGTGAATGCGAACCAAGGATCGTCTTCTGGGTCTCCAAACAACGATAGAGCTCAGCGAGGCTACCAGGGCCCATCGAACGGTCGTTCGAGCCCAAAGCAGGGTAAACCCAGGCCGCCAGTATGTCGTGATCTCTGGGGCAAATGCTTCAATTTCTTCTCGACGGATCACGGATGGCGTAGTTGTACCGAGGCAAGACAAGCGAAGTTCTGTTTCGGTTGTGGAACGCGAACAGAACCGACGCCTGGATGCACGTGTTGTATGATGTTCTTCGAATACAATCGGCCGGAAAACGACGTCGGGAATCAGTAAGGACGGGTCCAGAACTGATTTCCCGCGACGTAAATGGGCCGATGATTGATGTTGAAGCCGAGATGTCGAACGAACCGTTGCCAGACATATTCAACATCGACATCGAGCCTTGCAGGCCCGTGAATCAGTCCTCGGATGCTGGTTCTTCACCTGGATGTGACGTGAAACCACCGACGATAACAGAAGAAGACCTTTTGCGACAACGTCATTTCTGTGGCATTTGTGGCGCAGAAGGCAAATTATGGCGATGTGGGGGGTGCAAGAATGTGTTTTACTGCTCGCGCGAACATCAAGAAGCTGATTGGCCGATCCATCAGTGGATTTGCGTACCGATTGATGAGCGTGAGCGAAGTTTTCTTGACTTAGCCGACGAAGTATGTCCTATGCAATCCGAGGGTGACGACGTAAGACCCTTTATCGATGTTAGGATAGGCGGGAGGGAACTTAAGGCTTTGTTAGACACTGGTTCGACGATGACGTGCGTCAGAGAAGTTGACGAGTTGAATTGGGTCTATGGGTGTGGTGCTCGAGTGAGGCCCGCACCACGAAACTCAGCAGCAGTTGCGGATGGTTCGATGGTGTCAGTACAATCGTTGATAACACTGCCGCTTGCGATTAACGACGAAATCATGCCGATCGAGGTTCGTGTCATCCCGAAGTTGAAGTACGAGATGATATTAGGAATGGATGCGATAATTGCGTTTGGTATTTGCTACGATGCGGGTTCTGAGCGATGGTGGACTCGACGCGAGGGCGAAATTTATGATTGGAACGCGAAAGAGTACCTCATCGAGGAGGAAATAGCGGCAATAGTCGAGATAACCCCGGATCAGCAAGCAGCGTTAGATGAATTACTGACACGACGATTGCCTGACGTGAATTATACCGGGGAAACGACGTTTACGAATCTTATGACCCATGAAATCGACGTGCAGGGTAATGAATCGATTCGACAGCGTAATTATCCGACTTCTCCGATTATTGAGGCAGAAATGTGCCGGCAAGTGGACGATCTACTTGCGGCGGGCATAATTGAGCCTTCGACGAGTGCTTGGTGTAATCCAGTCATCATGGTAAAGAAATCGACAGGCGAGTACCGAATGTGCCTGGATTTCCGACGATTAAATGCCATTTCTAAGCCATGTGCGTATCCATTGCCGCTGATGACATGGATCTTGGACCAATTGAGTGGTGCGAAGTTTATTTCAAAAGTAGATTTGAAACATGCGTATCACCAGGTGAAACTCGACCCTGCAAGTCGAGAGTATACGGCGTTTTGTGTACCCGGAAGGGGTATGTTCCAGTATGTAGGCATGCCGTTTGGCCTTGCTGGAGCGCCGCCGCATTTCCAGCGTCTAATTGACAAAATGTTGGGACAACGACGTGGTATGAAGGTATTTGGATACCTTGACGACTTGATTATCGTCACCGAGACGTTTGAGGAGCACTTGGAGGTGCTTGACGAAGTCTTCGACGGTCTAAAAGCCGCGAATCTAAAGATAAATGCTGATAAATGTGAATTCTGTACGAATGAGGTCCGTTATTTGAGTTATCGCGTGAACGAGAAGGGTTTATTAGTAGATCAAGAGCGTATAAAACCGATGCTTGAGTTCCCGAGGCCGACAACGTTGAAGAAAATGCGAAGATTTCTAGGAATGGCCTCGTGGTATCGACGTTTTATACCTGATTTCGCGACGATAGCTGAGCCGTTGACGCGTTTAACGAGTAAAAAGGTCAGATGGACCTGGACCGCAGAACAAGAGATGGCTTTTGAAGCGTTGAAATTGGCTTTGGCGACAGCACCAGTGCTGGCATGTCCAGATTACTCAAAGACATTCGTGTTGCAAACTGACGCGAGCGCAACTGGCCTTGGAGCTGTTTTAACTCAAGAACATGAAGATGGTGAGCGAGTTGTAGCATACGCGAGTCGCGTCATGAATAAAGCCGAGCGAAATTATTCAGCGACTGAGCGCGAGTGCCTCGCAGTTCTGTGGGCATGTGAGCATTTTCGACGATATCTCGAAGGATATCGATTTAAAGTTATTACTGATCACAGTAGTCTTCGTTGGTTACGTGATCTGAAAAGTAAGACGCCGAGACTGAGTCGATGGGCGATGCGTTTGGCCGAGTACCAGTTTCCGATCGAGTATCGAAAGGGTTCATTAAACGACGTGCCTGACGCGTTATCACGAATGTTTGAACCTGACGAACCGGAATACTGCGATGAAATCATGGCAATTGACGAATTGCGAGAGCAGGCTGACGAAGTACCTGCTGCTGAAGTCGTCGACGATTGGTACTCGCGACGAAAACGCGATATATTAGCTTTTCCGACGAAATACAAGGACTGGCGTGTAGAAGAGGAGCGTGTGTACAGACATATGCCGAACTCCCTTGTATCGAGCGTCGTTGAGGACTTGGATGCCTGGAAATTAGTTCCACCGAAGGCCGCACATCAGGGAATCATCGAAGAAAACCATGATCCACCTGATGCAGGTCATTTAGGTATTGAGAAAACGGTGTCACGAATTAAAGTGGATTACTATTGGCCAGGGCTGGACGAAGACGTGCGACGTTACATCGCCGATTGCGATGTTAGCCAGACGTCGAAAGTGTCGCAACAACCAGCTACGGGGCTGATGTATCGACGAATTGTGAACACACCATGGACAGTGGTTGCTATCGATTGTATGGAATTTCCACTTAGTCATGCAAAATGTAAATACATGGTGGTGTTCCAAGATTTATTTACGAAGTGGATCGAATTATGCCCAATTAAAAAGGCTGATGGACCAACGATAATTTGGGAGTTTGATAAACTCATCGTTCATCGTTTCCGATGTCCGGAAGTAATTTTGACTGATAACGGCACAGAGTTTGTGAATAAGCTGGTAGATGAGGTAGCTAAAGCTTATGGTATTCATCATTCGCGTACACCGCCGTATCATGCGCAAGCGAACCCCGTCGAACGAGTAAATCGCGTTTTGAAGACGATGATCATCTCTTTCGTTGAGTTAGATCACCGAGCGTCGGACGAACATGTCCATGAATTTAGGCATGCGTATAACACCGCTGTACATAGTTCGCTGCACGTTTCCCCAGCGATGTTGAATTACGGGTGGCAACCGCGTGCGCCGAAATACTATCAGAAGTTGATCGAAGGTGCGACTGATATTCCGTGTCCTGATACCGCGGCGTGGTTGGACCGTATTGGACGTTTAATGCAATTACACGACTTAGTTGCAGATAACCTAGGTCGAAGCTTTGAGCGACAAGCTAGATATTATAATCGTCATCACCGAGATGAACGATTTGCGGTAGGAGACGTCGTGAGGGTGCGACAGCATACGTTGTCACGCGGGGCCGATCGTTTTTCGTCGAAACTGGCGCGTAAATACTCGCAGGAGACGTACGTCGTCTCGAAAGTAATTTCGCCGGTTGTTTATGAGCTAGTGAGTGAAAATAATCGTCCAGCAGGACGACAGCACGTCAAAGCGTTGCGTTCAGTTGAGCGTGCACCCGAGAGCGACGAGAACGACGAATAACCGAAGCTCGAATCCCTATAATTAGTTAGTTGTGTTCAAGCATGTAATGGTTAGGGTGGGGTGTATGTGTTATTCCAGATGGCGAACAACGACGAACTTCAACGTCGCGTGCTGGCTCGTCTTCGTGCCGAGAACCAGCACCTGTTTAATGAACTGCTGGAGAGAGAGGAGCGGACAATGCAGGCTGAGCTTTATCTGCGTATCAGCGTTATCTGCTGTCCATCCAAATTCCAATGGCGCCGATCGCCGTGGGCTGGCGGTGTCCAACGTGCCGACGACCGACGTACGCAGCACAAGCGTGCGTGAGAGGAGCTGACGCGATCCTGGCGTCCCACCTGACGCTTGTCGAACGAGTGCGCCGAGCGGAAGCAACGTTGGAGGAGTTGCTGCCGTTGACGGAGCGGTTGAATCGTGCACTCGCGTTTGTGCAACGTAACCCACCGCGGACGTTACTCCCAAAAATTCCTAGAGCCCGGGCGTTAGAGAACGCTCGAGTTCTTGCTGGATGCTGGAACTGCGGGATGCTGCACAACATGGTGATGTGTCCCCACCCTCGAGGCACGTTCTGCCAACGATGCGGGGAAATCGGAGTATACTTCGAGGAGTGTCGCCGGTGCCAACCCGAGTGCCCAATCGACGGTCCACGACGCCAGTAGGGTCGCCAACGGAGCAGACGACGTTTCGGTCCTTATACTCGAGTTTTTTGTTTTGTTTGCATTTTTATTTTTGTATTTTTTTTTGAAGTTTTTAGATTATGAGTTTGCTTGAGTTGTATTAATCTTGTGGATCGTCCAGGAGACGACTAAATGCGCCGAAGGCGCTGACTGAATACGCCGTGTGGCGATAGTATTGAACGTGCCGCAAAGCAGAGTCATTTAATAAATAAAACTGTTTATTTTGGAATTGGACGAGCAACTATTTTTTGGTATTATTGCTGGTGGTGGGTAGTTTAGGTAGCTGTTGGTTCTGAAGGTAGTTGTGTTGGTCCAAACGGTACCTAGGCAAAACCATGGGCTCCTGGTCGACGGCTGGGGGGAGGTGTTGTAACAGGCCGCTTTTAGCGCCACCTGTTAAGGTGTTGTTTCTCTAATTTTACCTTTTGAATTTAATTTTGAAGGAAAATTTAATTGAGTTCTTTTTTTATTTTATTTTATGCCCATTGGTTGGATTCGCCGCGACCGAGTCGCCCTCGCGTGTAGAAACTCGAACGAAGCTCGATTGCGCGCGAAACCAAAATCTAATGCGATAAAATGTAATTTGACTTAGTAAGTAAGTAGCGTTAGGGTAGATTTAAGTACTTAATTATTGTGACGGTACTAACGACGCCGGTCACGAACCCGCGAAGAGAAACAACGAAGATCATCAAAGTGGGTAGTCTGCAAGATCATCAACGACGGAAGGATGGCTGTCTCGAGAGCGAGTGAAACGACGGACTGAGTGGAACTCGAAGTGAGCACTCGACGCATGCGTGAAGGGTAAAGCTAGCTGTCGAGCGCTCCAATGCTCCCGCCAATACATCATTCAAAATATCGATATCGGAAAATTGGACTTACGGCGCCATCTCTGGAGTTCACAGCTAACGACGGACCCAGCAGAGAGGGGAGGGAGAAAAGAATGCGACACGTGCTGATGTTTTTCTTTTTTCCACGTTTCCGACTTGCCGTGTGCAGACACGTTTTTACGACTTAGTTTTCTTTGGTTATTTATTTTGGGGAAAATCCTTGAGTAATTCTTGCGTTGAAAGTTACGTAGATTTTTTTTTATTAGCCACGACGTATTGTGCTGATTTTGGTTTGCCGAAAAAATAAAGGCAGGGCGAAATTAAGTAGCTATTGCTAATTAATTACTCGACGAAAGCGTCATAAAGTACGACGTGTTTTTTGGTGATTGTTAGTCGACGTGTCCGTGTTCCGAAGGATCAATAATTGTCTTCTTCGAGGAAGCCAGTATCCAAGAGTACGACGTGGAAGCCGAGAGCGACTTGGTGGCAGAAACAACCCAGGAATAACTTCAGGGCAACGCTGTGACCAGGGTGAGTGGTTTTGTCTCAATAGAAATAGCTCGTGGGATTCGATTTTGTTAGTTAAAACAGTTGGATGTGTTCATTACATCCTACTTTATTTATTAATAATTGTACTCGACACTAGTCGAGTCATCGTGTAAGAACGTCAAGGCTAAGTTGAGTTAGTCAGCCGAGATAATCCCACGAGGTATTTAGGTACCGTCATAATTTATTGGTGTGTGTGTACGATCGAAAAATTATTATTGTTCGTTAGAATAATCACACTGGTTGATTTTTGTACTCCCGGGGTAATCGATGAGTTCGATTACCCATTGATCGAGCTTCGGGTTCGTGCGATTTACCTACGTTGAGTAATAGGTTCGCCTACGGAGAGGGAACCCGAGAAACGGCTGCCGCGTCCGAGGCAGGCAATCGGACGTAAGTTGCCCACTCTCAGCGGAGCAGTTGGGACTTAGATTAAAATTTAACTGTGTGAGAATCAGTGACAGAGGACTGAGTTATTATTTAATTTTTTTGTATTTAATTTAATTATTGAGTAAATTCGACGATTGAATATTATTATTTAAGGTTTAATTAAATTCGGCGAATAAATTAGTTAAATCTTGAACTTCAATTTTGCTATTCTTAATTGAAGTTTGGTGCCTCGATTATTGAGTTTACGTATGTAATTAGTCGCTATTATTAAAGCAAGCGGAGATTTATTTTTTTTTGATGGTTGTTAATTTTAATTACTCACCATTAATTAACGCCGGTGATTCGATTCATGTCTCTGAGTTAGCAAATTGCTATTAACCGAATTTAGCAGAGATAATTTGTTTTTTTTTTTTTTCTTTTACTGAAATTAACTGAATTGGTGCAACGATTTATGTTTTATTATCTTGCTTAATGGTATTTACGTGAGTTCAGCGAAGATTATTATTTTATTCAGTTAATTAATCGCCGTTAATTAATTTGAACACCGATTTAATTTTTTTGTCGATGGTCATTAATTGGGCTGAGCGAAAGGCTCATTATAATTTTTTTGAGTATTTAGCGAGTGAGTATTGAGTGGGTTATTACGAGTAACTCATTATTGCTATTGCGGCGACTTTGAACTTTTCCGTGTTCGGGTTGCGAACTGCGAATCGACGACAGCGTCGACGATTATTATTGTTATTAATTTTCCGTGCGTTTCTTTTCTTGATTGTCATCCTGAACCAATCGTTTATTTATTGTTAATAAATTTATAATTTTAAATTGCTCTATTAATTTTTTTTAATTAATTGCGAGCAATCCCGAATACTTTCCCCGTTCCTCTATAATTAAGTCGTACCCTTAAGGCCCGCCACCCGACGAAGAGAGTCCCGGACCGGAGTAGCCGGAAATCGACGTGATCGGAGCAAAGCTCCTGGCGCCCAACAACAGATAAGCAGGTAGGCCAGATTATTTATTTTCGGACTTCGTCCTCGCTAACGCACGGGGACGAAAATACCCGTTATAACCCATATGTAGAAAAGGACACTAGCAACTAGGGGTTTTGCTCAAGACGCTGGCACCAAAATCTTGCTCAAGCACATGTTACTTGGGTAATTGTTTAATAATAATTCCTATATCTGTATAATATATTTAATGATTGAAAATTCATATAATATATTCTTTGTTAATTAGCATTCATAAATTTAAGATTATAAAAAACATCAGTGAACTTAGGTACTCATTTTTCTGGTAAGTTTTCACCTAAGTCATACTGATTAAATTTTATCGTACATGCTGGTATTTTTAATAATGATTGAGCCAACATACTAAGATTTGGATTTTGTTCTGAAGCTATATACTCCAAAAAGTTTTTGAAAAGGTAGTTTTAGTAATTAACTTTGCAAATAAACCTTTAGAATTTTTAAAACACTCTAATTCCTACAATCCTGTATCATCTAGTTCATCAATCAAAAATTCATAAACTATATTACTATATTTACTAATTTTCATGAAATAACTACCTCTATATAATGGATGCAAAAAATTTGCCGTCAACGCCTGGGGAGTAATGATTTTTTTTAATTCATTGTCAATGAATAGTATAAAAACTGAGCATCTTGTTTGACAGCTGATAGAGTATCTCCACCTCGTTTTACTAATTCTTTTTCAACATCAGTACTTTTTATAGTGTTTAACAGACGATTAATTTTGATTTCTAAAGAATCATCGTGAATTGCTGCATAAGTGTATCGACAGTTTCTAAATGACAATCAAAGTGCCACATAGATATAGATTCCGATGGAAGTTGCGATGCTGATGTGGAATCAAGAATACGATTATTTTTTGGTATGTTTATAAATGATATCACAGCATACACTGATATATAATACTTTTTAAGTGCCAGTCCCATGGCTAAGCGGTATAATGCTTGTCATGCTTGCTTGGGACTGGTGAGGCGTGGGTTCGAATCCCGGTGTGAGCTGAAATTTAATTTTCAGTGAACATCGGTGCTCGTAACTCATGCCGGGCTGTACAGGTTTGGGTTTTTCGATGGTTTCCCCAAGCCCTGTGCTACCGGTGGGGCACAGGCAAATGCGTGCAGTTTCCCCAAAGTCGGCCCATCGCCGCATTACTCTCCAGGCTGAAAAAGTATGTAATACCGCCAAACTTATTCTGCCAAACTTAATGTACCGATCAGCCTGGAGTCCCCTTCCGGTTTCGGCCGGACCCCCATCGAGACAGAAGTCTGAAAAGCGGGGTTAAAATAAAAAAAAAAAAAAAAAAAATACTTTTTAAGTGCGATCGAGCTTGACTCGTTAATCATTTGCAAATAATTACTTATATAATCATTTTCTTCTCCCAAGATCCAAGACTTTAGAAATTTTTATTTTTACAAAATAATAATGTTCCTTTTTTCTCCTTCAAGTTTAGTTTACGATCAGTAAATTTATCGTGAGCTTTTTCAAGTAAAGTTGTCGATAACTTAACTTCACTAGGGACTTCATATGCAGGCCATAATATTTTACAAAATTTTTTAAAATAAAGATCTTGAATTAGATCAAATGATAAATTATTACTATAAAAAAAGTTACTTAAAGATTTCTTCGTTTTTTAGACAATGTTATATTACAGTTATCTTCAGATTCAGAAATTGAATCAGAGTTTTTCCAAATACGCGACTTCCTATAAAATAAATTTATAGTTTAATAATTTTAAATCATAGAGAATTAGAAAAAAATTGAGACTAAGATTAAATTTACCTGTGACTCTTCAATCGTTGTTCAGCGCTATTATTCATTATTTTTTTACACTTTACACATGATGCAACTTGTTTTCCGTTTTCACGAATACGCTGAAATTCTCCTTCTTCCCAAAAACTGTGCTTCGGTCGACCTCCTCTTTGCATATTTTTTTCTTTATGATATTATAATTCTATGAATTATTAATGTAAAAACTTCAATTTAATTAAATATTAGGTTAATAATGATAAATTTTTAGTTTATATTTATTTATTTACTAATTTAAGTTCATCAAAAGTTCGGTAGATGGTGTTGAAATACCTAACGTAAAATACGTCACGTAAGAAACCCAACCGGTAATTTACGTGTATTATACATGTATAAAACTAAGTATAATACGTTAAGTATTTTACGTGCCCTTCCCTGAGCGTATGTGTTCCTCAGATACTTTAGCTCGATTCAGTGATACATTTTCAGCTTGAAAATAACATCTTATTTGTGAAATAACTACTTCTATACTAAATAGAATTTCTACCCCCTAGGGATTTTCTGAAAGTACAGTTTCTGAAGAACAGAAACGTACTACAGAAGTAGATATACAAGCATGTTTGCACAACAATCACATGCTTGTAAAGGTTGACCATTTCGTGAACTCCGCCGTCCATCTTACGGCAACAAATAAACATCTTATTTGTGAAATAACTACTTCTATACTAAATAGAAAGGAGTTTTTCGCTCATCCAGTGCAGCCAGATCGTGGGTAGAAGTTACCCTTTCCCTAGACCTCTACCCACACGCCACACAATGATACACTACTGTATCCGTGAGCGAGCAGCGTCGATGTTGCTCGGAAGGAGCCGAGAGCGACCGAAGTCCGTTGCCCCTCGCGCGCCAAAGTTCCACCACCAAACCGCCAGCATTTACTCCAATACATGGAAGCTGAGCACGTTCGTGAGTCGGCAAGCCAAAAGTGAGGCTTGGAAAAAAATGAAGTCAGCGCGAGGATCCTCGCGTGTGACGTCATGCGTCAAATTTTTTATGTTTTCAGGTTCTTCTTTTATAAATTATAAATTATAATAATAATAAAAATAATAATAATTATTATTATTATTATTATTATTATTATTATTATTATTTATCATTAATAATTGTTATTACGGTTAATTCTTACTCGGAATTCCTAAATGCAAGTTAAATATAAATTACCACTGTGTCCCTGTAAGATGCCTTGATAGGCGCGCGGCAAATTTTTTGGCTCGGGTGCCTAAAGTACCGGGTTCGAGAACTCGGCAATTTTTTTTTTTTATTTTTTTTTAAACAAAAATATTTTTTATTTTGTTTTTTTTAATACAAATTATTGTTATTACGAAAGTTCGATTGGTGGCGCTGCCGCATACAGTTGTGTTTTTATTTATACCGCTTATTTTTATGCCTTGGCGTATGAAAAATATCTTTATTTATTTATTGTGATCATTTAAAAATGTGCTGAATAATTCTGCGAGTTAACTGTGATAATAATCATCACATTTGGTGTACTGTGTGGTTTTCTATGCGTCTCGCAAATACGACCACGTGGCTTTAGAGGTTAAAGCATATGCCGTAGCTCTAGTATGTCAAACAGCTGTGACGATACGGAGGGAAGCAAACTTAGCCAGCAATCCACTGAAGTTCCTAAGGCCTTTGCATTTAATCCACCTGAGGCCATCTCTAGCTCCTCAATCACCGAGGAAAGTGATAAGGCGAGTAATCTTAACCCTAATGCGTCTGAATTTATTTATTTTTTCACTGACCACATTCCAGCATTGCAGCAATCAGACAGGCAAACACCTAAAAAAACGAGTAGAGGTCGACGTCCAAAAGCTGAATTACTCAAAGATCAACGTACCAGCTCTCTCGGAAACATCACAGACTACCTTCAAAGAGGAAGCCTCAAAAGAACCAGAGAAGAGCCTACTGTGTCCTGCGCCCCGCAAGACAGGTCTGCACCACCCAGCAAGGTATCACGTTCGTCCTCCTCGTCGCCTCCTACGAAGCACCATAAATACCCGAAGATGTTCGGTACTCTTACAGACAGCACCAAAACAGGAAATGATACCCAGACCCCCGCCACCCAGCAACCCTCAACAATCCAAGACCTTTTTATACAAATGCAAAGCTGGAGAGCAGAGGACCGTTTCTATTATTCCACCTACTTCTCCACCATGAAGGATGAACTTGCAGGAAAAATAGCGGCGTCTAGTAAAGCCTGTAGTGAAGACATTGCCAAGCTTAGAGGTGAGCTTAACGCAGATAATGCCGCCATCAGAAAGGAATTAGAGACGGTTAAACTGAGAGTTGCTGATCTAGAGTCTAATACACTGCCAGCCGACGGGAGCAAGACAACTGCTCGCGAACTGGAGAAACACATGGTGGCTGCAAGCATAAATGCTGTAGAAAAACACATACGCAGGAATAATATTATCATTCGTGGTCTCTCGTGTACGGAATCTAACATAAAGGAGGCTGTCTCGGAATTTCTGGACAAACACTTCAAAATCTCTAATGGTATTGTAGAGGCCACCTTTCCCAACAAAACTAAAGACGCAATCAAAGTGGTCATAAAAGATCTAGACACCAAACTCAAGATACTAAAGAATAAGAAGGACTTAAAAATCCCTGTAGGGGAGAAGGGGGTCAATTGAACCAAAAAAAGTTTAGTAATTTTTTACTATTCGAATTAAAACTAAATAATAACTTTTTTTTTCTTGGAATGATAGTTTATTAAGTCTACTATCATTATCAATACATAAATTAGTTAATAAACAACGTGAATTTTTAAAAATTATTAATTTATCCAAACGCGTCGAATGGTTCAATTGACCCCCGCTCGGGGGGCAATTGAACCACTGCTCGGGGTCAATTGAACCAATGACATTTATAACTCAAACCCGAACTTTTAATTAATAACATATTAATTGTTACTTTCTAATATTACTGTTGCACATTTTTAATACACATATATTATATTTAATAAATTAAAAATCGATTTAAAAATAATTTTAATTACAAATTGAGTTTATCAAATTGTTAGGTTATTTCCCTGAGTATTTTTCACGTCAAGTCAAGATGCGCGCGCATGTCCCATGCTTCTCCGTATGGTTCAATCGTCCCCGGGACTGCTGGTTCAATTGACCCCGTATAATTTTAAAACAATTAATAGTAAATAATAAATAAATAAACCATTCTATCACTATAAACAAAGTTGAGGATTATAAAATATAAGTATATACAACTACTATAATTCAAATTTTATCAATTAATTCAAAAATTTAAATATTATTAAACAATTTGTCACCAGCCGAAAAGAAAGTTTGCATGCCTAAAAATAAGAAAATCTCAATTTTTCAAAATTTATCGATCGCAATGATTTCAAATTTTGATCATATCCAAGTTTAACATATTAGAATCTAATTCTAAGAGCATGAAGCGTTTTTTCAATTTTTTCGATTTTTTAAGTCGAGTGGTTCAATTGCCCCGTGGTTCATTTGACCCCCTTCTCCCCTATATATTAATCAGGATTTAACTCCTGAAGAGAGCTTTATCGCTAAAAAATTAAGAGATGAGGGGAAAAGGCTCAAAACTGAAGGAGCCAAAGTAAGACAAGGCTTTCAAAAAATATTTGTCAATGGATCTCCCATGACCTGGAGCTCCGACTCAAACTCCCTTGTACCCTGTCTCAGTCGCAATAAGCCAACTGCATCATCTATCATGACTGAACTCTCGTCAAAGCTAAACTCTGCACAACCGTATACTAGCACTAGTCAAGTCAACACTCTCTCCCAGTCATCAACCATATAGCAAAGAATCAGACATTCTCAAAGCATGTGTACCAACTGTACAGCCAAAATCACATTCTGGAACGCCCACGGACACCAAAATATCCCCGAATTCCTTGTCAACAATGATTCGCACTTCATCGCTATCTCTGAAACCTGGTCGGTGATCGACATCTGCCTACCAGGCACCCATGCTAGCAATACCTGTTTCACAGTCCCTGCCACCAAGCCACTGAAGCAAGGAAGACCTAGCGGAGGACTATTGGTGTCCACCTGCTCTGCTCCACTACTAATAGCCAAAACTGAGCACTGGATTATATCCAAGGTAAATCTTCACAGTATCACGCTAATTATTGCCTTAATTTATTTCAAACCCAATCTCACTCTAGACGACATCCTGCTAGATTTCCAACAGACAGTATTTCGCACTCAACATGAACACTCTTATGATCTCTTCCTGATAGGAGGTGACTTCAATGCCCGGGTGGGCACTACTGGCCAGGTTCCCGAAGAGTCTGTAGAGCACACACTCTTTTCAAGTATTAGGTCCTCCATGGACCTCATTTGCAACGCTCAGGGTAACAAGATCATGGATTTCATGACGGACCTTGGCTTCATTTTACTGAATGGCAGATCTCCAAGTGATATGCGTGGAGACTTTACCTTCTGCAGTCACGTTGGGCACAGCACCATTGATCTGATATGGTCAGATCTCACAGGCTTGCAGCATGTTGCTGACCTGCGCGTGGACAGCACAGTCACCAACTCTGACCACTTCCCAGTCACTGTTACACTTCTATCTTATCTCGCCGAGAAAAAAATAGTTGAATTGAATGAATCAATACAATCCTTACGCTTAAGATGGAAAAAAGACCATGCTGACTTCTATACATCGTCTATGGCCTGGTCTCCGCTAATCGAAATTGATGTTGAAAATACCTCAGTCAACGACCTCAATGCTCGTCTATCAGACGCTATCCTGGAATCAGCTAGGGCGGCAAACATGCTGTACACTAAGAAAAACGAGTCACGCTCAAAGGATAACAAGCCATGGTTTGACAGAGACTGTAAAAATCGTAAAATGTCAATGAAGTTACTTCTGGCTCAATGCAAGATTGCTGGGAACAATAGCATGTTATGGACTCTTTACTGTGATCAAAAGAAGGTGTACCACAAGCTATTAAAAGAGAGGAAAGTGGAATACGGCAAGTCTATTCAATCTAAATTTGCCAATGCTCGTGACTCCAAAGAGTTTTGGGAAGTACTAAGAATCACCCGCAGGCGTACATACACTCCGTCAAAAATCTCCTTAAAAGACTGGGAAGACTTTTTTCAGAAGGTCTATCCGATACGCCGCCAATCAAGCACTGACTTTTCTACCCATCGTCACCCAACTCTGGACTCTGAGATCACGTTGGAGGAGCTTCAGGATAGTCTGAAAAAATGCAAGTGCAACAAAACACCTGGTGTCGATGGCATAAGCAACGAATTTCTGAAAAATCTGCCTGACAACTGGCTTCTTTTTTCTCTTGCCCTCTTCAACAAAATTATGTCCACGGAAAGCATTCCACTTGACTGGACTTGTATTATTACTACTATGCTATATAAGAAGGGTGATCCTGGCCTACCCGAAAACTACCGCAGCATTGCTCTCGTCAACAGTATCACCAAGATCTTCACTCAAATAATTTGTAGCAGAGTTCTTAGATGGGCAGAAGACTCCAGACTCATCCCTGAGGAACAAGCGGGCTTTCAACCAGGGAAGAGTTGTGCTGATAACATCTTCACCATACTCTCTCTCCTTCAATTACAACTTCGCTTTGATAACGCATCAGTGTACATTCTTTTCATCGACTTTAAGAGAGCATTTGACTCTGTACCTCACCATAAGCTTTGGAGCAAGCTGGCCAAACTGGGACTCAGCTCGAGGATCATCAGTATACTGAGGTCCTTATATGAAAATGCACAAATGAGAGTCAGAGTTGGTGGGCAACTTTCTGGTGAAATTGAAGTTACACAAGGTGTACTGCAAGGTGAAGTACTGAGTCCATTACTGTTCATACTATATCTAGCAGATCTGGTCTCCTTCTTCGAAGAGCATGGCCTAGAAGGTATCAGCCTATGTAATGGAAAATCTGTGCTTTTTCTAATGTATGCTGATGATATCGCGATGCTTTTACGTACTGCTGGGCACATGCAAAGAAGTCTAATACTACTGGAAGAATACTGTAACTCAAATGATCTGTTAGTCAACACCTCCAAGACCAAGATTCTGAGAGTCAGTGCAAGTGGGAAATGCCGGAAAAAATGTCCTACATTCAAATTCAATGGTGAGACCATTGAGATGGTTAAAACTTACACATATCTAGGAGTGTTATTCACATCAAGTACCGTGGGCCGTGATACCGCATGTCAAGCAATCAACCGCAGCAAAGTTGCCTCAGGTACTGCTCTTTCCACACTAGCCAAACTAAAAGCTGACTCCTGGAGTGGAAAACTCAAGCTTTGTAATAGTCTGATCCGCAGCACGTTACTATATCAAGCGCATCTGTGGTGCGTCAGGCCTGATTATACTGAGATGCTGGAGGCCGCTCATCTTGACTTCTTTAAAAAATTACTCTCACTCCCCAAATGCACTCCAGGATACGCCATCAGGCTTGAGCTGAATATTGAACACTCAGCGGTTACTTTGATGCAAGCCTCCATCAACTGGATCATAAAAATTTTTAAACTTGAAGATCACCGGCTCCCAAAAATCTGTTTGTATCAGTTACTCAAAAGGCAAAAAATAGAGACCATATCCAGGATGTTTAGCTGGACTCGGCAGTTGACCGACACACTCACAATTGTTGGCGAGGAACAAATGATGGACAACCTAGATCCTGTCCTCTGGACCAGGTGAAAAGAAACAATTCTAAGTAAATATCGACGCCATCTAGCTCTCGTTGATCGAGAACGCTATTACCGTTCTAAAACCTGCCAGGTAATTTTGCCCTCGCCGTTATTCGAAATCATGCCTGAGATAGCCAACAGAATACCCCAGCATTTAATTAAGCCAATTGTACAAATAAGATTAGCCTCCAACTATTCATGTATCATCTCCGTTGGTAGCGAAACAATACTCCTATCGCCGCTCAAAGCCTGCGTATTCTGCTGCTCTGGGGATAAAGAATCTATTCTACATTTTCTGGTCCAATGTGCAGCCTATTCGAACCTAAGAAACTTATTCTGGAAAAATGAAATCGCTAGTGGCTCGAACTACGAGATTCTGGGAAAAATGATAGGGGTCACAGAGAAACCTAATCTTAGAACACTTCACGATTACCTAAAAAAATGTCTCGCCCTCAGGAAATCTTTCTTCTGATCCATGTTAGTCTGCCTAGTGATCACCGTGATGCTACCTGGACGAGGCCGGAAAATACAACTCTACATCTACTTATCCATACTTTGAGATTGTCAACTGAACTTTGCTTTTTAAAATTTTTTTTTTTGTTTTTTTAAATTTTTAATTTGTTTTTTCTTTTTTTGCTTTTTTATTGTTTTGGTTTCCTTTTCTTTTTTTTTTTAATTAGAGTCTATAACTAAAGCATTGAAATAACGAAATTTATTCTAGTCGATTTACTAGCTCATTTATGATAAATTATTTTAAACATTACCCCAAACACTGCTAAGTCTAATAAATACTCTGTAAACAATAATAATATGCATTATATCCAATCAACTCGAATTTTATGTACATAGGATTATTTCCTTTTGGTGCAATAAACTAAATTGAATTGAATTGAATTATTGTTATTACTTGTTAATTTTTTTTTTGCTTATAATTAAATTTTTACACAAGCAAACGTATAAAATTTATTATTAAAATTGTAATTATTGTTTTATTGTTATTCTTACTATTATTATTATTATTGTTATCATTATCATTATTATTATTGTTAATATTATGGTTAATAGTTAATGATAACTTGAAATTCCTAAACGCAATTTAAATATAAGTTACTACTCAGTCTCAATAAGCTGCCTTGATAGGCGCGCGGTAAATCTTTTGGCTCGGGTGCCTAAAGTACCGGGTTCGAGAACTCAGCAATGTTTTTTTTTTTATTTTTTTTTCAAACAAAAATTTTTTTTATTTTGTTTTTTTAATACAAATTATTGTTATTACAATGCCTTTCAATGATTCGTACCGGTCAAGAATTTTACGGAAAATGGAAACATCAAAATTTGGCCAACTCTAAATAAAGAGATCACTAAGTAAAAAATTTATATAAATATTATATTAGAAATAATAAAAAAATTATTTGTCTAAATAAGGATAATTCAAAATTTCGATATCAATAAAGGTAGTAATGTAAAAATTTAGTCACCAGAAAAATTGGAATTATTTTAAAAAAGATAAGCATAAAATTATAAAATTTAAAAATAAGATATCTATGAAATTAGACAAATCATAAAACAAACAAGTGAAATGACAGATATTTAAAAAAATGGAGAAGAATAAATTTAGACAAGTTAATAAAAAGACAACTGAAAATTTAGAAATATAAAAAAATTGACAGTTTTAATTATTCGTAAACTTAAAAAATATCCATCTCTAAATATAGACCAGTAAATTTAGATATCTTTAATTTTGGACATCTCTAAATATTTACAAATATAAATTTTTACAATTTTTAACAAAGACGATTAAAAACATAGTAATCATACAAAATAAGTACTAAGAAATTTAAAATACAAAAGATAGCTAAAAATTAATTAATTTTCTTGTGACCGCTGCTCCAGGAAGTTATAAAGTTATTTGCGATCAATTGTCCTGTTATTTTTAAAACACACCAAGATTTTGCTTTTAATCTTAGTAAAAAATATTTTCGAGGACTCGGAACTACCAACAGCTCCTGTGACCGCTGCTCCAAGAAGTTGTAAAGTTATTTGCGTTCGATTGTCCTGTAATCTAAAAAATACACCAAGATTTTGCTTTTAATCTTGGTAAAAAATATTTATGTAGACCCGAAACTGCCAACAGCTCCTGTGACCGCTGTTCCAGGAAGTTGTAGGTTATTTTTTATCGATTGTCTTTTAGACAACCTCTTTTAGACAGAGTAAAATCTCTGTCGGTTTTTAAAATTACAGGACAATCGATCGCAAATAACTTTACAACTTCCTAAAAAAAGCGTGAGGTGCATGGTGTCAATAGTTATAAATATTTTATTGACAGATATGAGTAGAGTGATTATCATTTTGATAATATCTTAAAAAGCACCCCACGCTTTTTTTAAAATAAAATACATTTTTTTTATTTACACTATTATTAATTTATATTTATTGAAATTTTTAACACTATTCTTAATTTAAATTTATTTTCTATTTTTTAGTTTGGTTTTCTATAAAAAGCGTGTTTTTAGTTTTTTTAAACTATTATTTATTTTTTACTTTTTAGTTTGGTTTATTTATAAAAGCGTGATTTTTTAGTTTTTTTAAACTATTATTTGTTGATTATCAAAAATATTCAGGCGCGCAAATTACCCACGGAGAGTTACATACTGACATACTGACATACAAGTGAAGCTAATAATAAAAAAAATAATTATTTATAAATATTATAAATACGGGGAATCAGAGTTCGATTTTGGAGAGGGAGCCTGAGAAACGGCTACCAGAACCAAGGAAGGCCGCAGGCGCGCAGATTACCCACGGAGAGTTACTGACAAACTGACATACAAACTGACAAACAAACTGACATACAAGTGAAGCTAATATAAAGCGTGTAAAAAATCCAAGCAACAAGTTCACATTCTTCTTTAGCACTAAGTACTGTTGATGGTCCTGGTCGTTTGTCTACATATTTACCAATTTTTCTATCTCTTATCGTTGATTCGGGTATTTGATATTTCCTTGATAGTTCTGCAATACTTTTTCCCTCTTGCGCTTCTTTCACTGCCAATATTAAATTTTCATGCTTGTAGTTACACTTTTTTTTTTAAAGCTTACATTTTTAACTTGCTTTTTTGTATGTTTAGAACTTTTTTTAATTTTTGCCATTGTACCTAAGTGTTTACTATGAGATCAACAACACGAGATTTATTAATTTTGAGGTTATAACTAAGTACATTTCAACCGCGGCAGTTGTCGCATCCGTCTGATATTACAGGTGTTTCTATTACCGTGGTAAAGTACGAAAACCACGAAAACCGCGGTAATACTGACATGCTTCAAAAGTTCGTGACAATTGGGTATTTGCATGATTTTCCAATCCATTAAATAGTTATGTCTTATTATTTTTAAAAATTTTTTAAAATTTTTGAAAAAAAAATTTTTTTTTTTTATTTATAAACATTTAAACTATTTAACAATAAAAAAATTGTTAAATTTTAAACGAATAGGTAGCTCCCTCTTGCGTATGTGACGTCATTGTGCATATTCCATTCAAATTTGTTGGCGCCAATCCACTCACAGAATGTTTTTATAAAAACGCCTGATCAGCTGTTGTGATTGTTATTAAAAAAAACAACTGTTTAAATTATTTCAAAGCAAAAACATAAACTTTATAACTTTTTAATATGTCATTAAAAAACAGTGGTTGTTGGTGTATTGTACCAACATGTAAAAATACCGGTAAATCTAATCCAAATAAAATTTTTATAAATGTTCCATCAAATAAATTAAAACGAAAAATGTGGTTGGATGCATGCGGGAATAAAAGTGATTATTCTTTATCAAGTCGACTTTATTGTTGTGAGGATCATTTTGATGTAAGTTATAATAAAAATCAAAATAATTTGTTTATAATCAACTTATAACCTCAAATTTTTTAAATATTTTGACTGTAAATGAGTAATTAATTATTTTTATTTTAGTTAAAAACAGATATGGAAAATTATTTAGAGTGGAAAATGATTGGTGGTGTAGAAGTTTCTCCAATGGAAGTAGATCAACCAAGTTCTGAGAAATCCAGCTTCAATTTTGATGATAAAATGATAGGTCGAAATTCAAGCAATAATATCGATAATATGGATCTGGAATATTTGGATACTGCAAATTCTACTGCAACTCAAGATTTTAAAGCCAGTGCATCTAATGTTTTTTATGATAATTTTCCTCCTCAAACTATAAAAGTTAATGCTGCAGTTCAAGTCAAGATAAGAAGTTTGTATAGGAGTACACAAATTCAGTGTAAACCTCAAACAAAAGACCGTGCAACTTCTCCCATTAAAATATTCTCTGGAGTAAAAAATTTGGATGACTCATGTTCTTCATCAATTAGTAATAATCAAGTAATGAACACATCAAATACAACAGTAAGTTCATTCCCAACTTCTTCAGATAACCTTTTGTCGACAAATCCAAGTACTGAAAATGAGTGGAAAAGCCAATATCAACAAGAAGAATTCCAAAAATTAAATTTAAAACAAACTTTCCAAAAAATTCAACAATCACCTCGTAAATATATCGGTATTCCAAACGACTGTATGGATATTATCAATATTTTACGGACTGCTAAATTAAGTGATGTTGAAATCTTTCTCACATTAAAAAAAATAAGACTAAATGAAAGTTTTGCTATTTTAGCAGATGATTTTGGGATGTCTACTTCTAATGTAAGTCGTACATTTACTAAGACCTTGCCAATCATAACTGAGTATTTAAAAGACTTCATTATTTGGCCTTCATCTGCAAAAATTAAACAACAATTGCCAATGAGTTTCAGGAGTCGTTATGCCGCAGTTGAATCGATCATTGATTGTTTGGAAATTGAAATTGAAAAGCCAACAGACCCAGTTAAACAATCATTGACATGGTCAGAATACAAAAAATGTAATACTGTGAAATATTTAGTATCTTGTATTCCAGATGGTATAGTTAATTTCATATCACCAGGTTATGGTGGTAGAGCATCTGATGCAGAAATAGTTTCAAACTCTGGATACTTGGATTATTTAAAGCCAGGTGCAGCTGTATTAGCAGATAGAGGTTTCAAATATATTGAAAATTTAGTAGTTGCGAAAAAACGTACATTGATTAGACCTCCTACAGTAAGCTCTAATAAGCAACCAACTCATGATGAAGTCATTGCGACGAAACGAATCGCTAGCCTTCGAATTCACATTGAAAGGTTAATAAGAAGAATCAGAGAATTTCATATTTGTGAACCTCATTCATGTGTTAATGTTAAATTGATTCTGCAAATGGATAATATTATCACAATTGTCGCTGCTTTAACTAATTTACAAGGACCACTGATAAAAAAAACATAAGTAACATTAGAGATTAATTAAAAATATAATATTAATTATTTTACAAAATTTTGTTATTCACAGTAAATAAGCTTATGTATATATCTATAAACATTCAAAACATACAAGTGTCTTAAAATAATACGTTTTTGATCTTAATTATTTTATTGCTCTGTTTTGTATAAAGAATTAAATAATCGTTTAAAAATACATTTCTCCAAAAATTTACTCAAATCTTCCAATAATTTATTAATTAATTGTGATTCGTAATTAATAATAATAGATTTAAATGCTTTTGTATGTTCGAAGTTCGGGTCTGCAACAACAAACATCGCTTTTTTTCTTCCGGCAAAAAGCATTTGCATTTGCATTTGCGTTATGTACTTCATTGCTACTTTATCGTAATTATTAGTATCAATATATGTACGAGCACTTTTATCTGACGTTGGGCATTTAATTTCAATAACAAATTCGTCGTCAATAGCATCAGGCGAAGCTCCTAGATAAGGATATTTTTCAGATAAAAATAAACCACATTTATTAAACTTTTTTTTCATCTTCTGTTCAACTTGTTGTAAAACCATTGCTTCTAATTTTTTGCCTCGTTCCATAGCTTTTATATTCCGCAATTTTTTACCACCGACCAACAACTCCACTAAAATTTATTTATTTTATTATTAGTCTAATATTTCAACTATAATATTTAAACACTTGTTGTAAATTAAAAATTAACCTATTAAAAATTTTTTTTTATTTTTTTCAATATGAGAATTTCACTTTAAAAAAACAAAGAAATGACTGGTTGATTTTTTTATATATACTATTTATTTTTAAAATTTCGATTTATCAAAAAATCCAAAAATTATTAAACAATAATGAAATTACGTATCATGAAAATTTATACTCACAGGTTAGCTTTTGCGCCTTGCATTTCTGCAGATACAAAATTGGAGTTAGTAGCTAAGTAAGATGCGACCATAAAAGCATCAACACGACCCGGGAAAAAATGATCAGATCTGATCAGACATGAACAGGCATGAGTCTTCAGGTCTGATCAGGTATGAAAAATGACCGGGTCTGATCAGACCTGGCCAGGCATGTTCAGGTCTGATCAGATCTGTTCATGTCTGACTCGATCAGGTCCATAAAAAAAAAAAAAAAATCGGTGCCGACGGGGATTCGAACCGTACACCTCGCGCTCTTCAGACTGACACTTTACCTCTTGACCAAATGATTCATCTTAACTTGAGAGTATCTTTCGAGCTACTTCAAGTAATTCAAATTTTATACATGATTTATCCTTATAGTTAACGGAGTTCTATACCTAATTTATTAATTATTAATAATTAATCATATATTACAGTGATTTATTCGGAACGGCTATGTATTTTTTTTCGCTCCATTAACATATGGTTCTACACTGAGAGAGAATTTTATTCAATAGTAATAAAACAGTTTATTTGGACTTGAAAAAAAATTAGTTAATATTAATAAAATTATATTTCATATAAATAAAATTATATTAGTATTTAATAAAATTTCATAAGTATTTAATAAAATTTTCTTAAATACTAATATGTGTTTATTAAAATAACCACGAACGACGCTTTCGTTTGCTGTCATTAATACGAATATTAAGTCATTAAAAGAAATAATCTCAAAAAAAAAAAAAAAATTAATATTCATCAATTAATTATAATATATTCAAATATATTTTCACAGTAAAGTCTTTTAATAAATAGTATTAAGATTTTTTAACAAGACATCCTAACCTAACCTATTTGTTTACTTCATGACGAATCACATGTAGAGATTTTAAATAATAAAAATAAATAAATATTCGATTGAATTTATGAAATCATAGTCTTTATTTTTAACAAATGCGTCCCTACATTGTCTGGTTTTCTGCTTCTGTTTTCATTTTATTAAATAATGTCTAACTCTTATCGATTCATTTGTGAAATTTTTAAATTTAAGTGCATAAAAATTAACATCCACTCGGATAACAACAGTTGTAGACTTTGTATTTCAAAAATATAGTTCCGACAAAATTCAATTTTACTTAATTATTTATTCAATTAATTACTGATCAATACTTGTTAGTTAGTTGATTAATGAATTTTCTTTATATTACATGTAGATAAATATTCATTACATACTAAGAAACATTTATTAGTATTTAATAAAATTTTTATTAGTATTTAAGGAAATTTAATTAATATTTAATAAATTTTTATTTGGGATTAGCCAAATAAACGTTTTATTAAATAGTAATAAAATTTCATTACTATTAAATAAAATTGTCTCTCAGTGTTGGCTAGATATCAGACATGGACAGGTCTGATCAGGTCTGAGCGTATTTAAGGCTTCAGACATGAACAGACATGAGCAGGCATGAACAGGTCTGATCAGATCTGAACGTATTTAACGCTTCAGACATGAACAGACATGAGCAGGCATGAACAGGTCTGATCAGGTCTGAGCGTATTTAATGCTTCAGACATGAACAGGCATGAGCAGGCATGAACAGGTCTGAACGGATTTAACGCTTCAGACATGAACAGACATGAGCAGGCATGAACAGGTCTGATCAGGTCTGAACGTATTTAACGCTTCAGACATGAACAGACATGAGCAGGCATGAGCAGGCATGAACAGGTCTGATCAGGTCTGAACGAATTTAACGCTTCAGACATGAACAGACATGAGCAGGCATGAACAGGTCTGATCAGGTCTGAGCGTATTTAATGCTTCAGACATGAACAGGCATGAACAGGTCTGATCAGGTATAATTTCAGGCCTGATCATACATGAACAGGCCTGCTCAGGTCTAATTTCAGGCCTGATCAGATATGAACAGGTCTGCTCAGGTCTAATTTCAGGCCTGATCAGATATGAACAGGTCTGATCAGTCCTGATCATTTTTTCCCGGGGAGGTAGATTATCGGATCGAGCTTTACTGAAACCAGGATCGACTTTTCTTCGAGGCATTTTTATTTCTTTTTAATTATTTATTGTCAGTTACTATCACCCCGTTTACATGTACCACTAGTACCACTCAGCATTTATGGTAATATAGAGTATAATCATAATATCTATGCTAATTATTCTTTTTAAAGAAAAATATTTATGCTACTTTCAGTAAATTTTAGTCTTAATGATAAAATATAACTAAACTCACTATAAATAAAAACCAACTTGAAACTTTTTTCAATAATTTATCATTCGTCGTTTATCATGCATTCAACTAACGCGCCAATAATATGCACAATGACGTCAGACCAATCACATCACGTTTTACATCACGTGATTTTTACATCATATTTAACCACTTTTATTTATTTATTTATTTAAAAATTATTTGTAAAAATTAAATTTTTTTCTTACGTAGGTATTTTATGTGTATCAAAGAATTTATTAACTGAACTTTATTTGCAAAATCATTTTCATGCAAATACCCAATTACCGCGGCAGTAAATTAAAAGTGATAATCAATTAAAATTCAATATTTGCTAGATTTTTTGAGCATTAAAAAGTATAATCTTACTCTGAGATGTAATAAATATAGATATCAAAGCATTAATTCATAGAAAAACACATTTTATTCGAACCTACAATTGCACACTAACTGCAAAAAAACGATGACATTTTCTTTTCAAACGATCAATCAGTTTTTAATCATTTATAATAAACTAAATAATTAAATTTCATACCGGGTCGTTTGTTAATTACATTTTAAAAATAATATATTTATTGCTGAATTTTTTTGAACCCTGATTAAAAAAAGGAATTTGATAGAATTCAAAAGAATTAAAATGTTAATACTTTCGAATTCTGCTGAATACTGCAAATCCTGTTTCAAAAATCACGATTAATCATATTAAATATTTTTTAATACTAAAATAATCGAAAGGAGTAGTAGAATAAAACAGAATTAAACTAGTATTTAAAATTTTTAATTCTGTTAAATACTTATTAATTCTAAAATAATATCTAAATTCGAATATTTTTTCAGAATATAAAAGAATTCAACTAGTATTTGAAATTTATTATTCTACTAAATACTATTTAATCCTAAAATGATGCCTTCATTTTATTATCTTTTTAGAATATAAAAAAATTCAACTAGCATATGAAATTTATAATTCTACTGAATACTTTTTAATCCTAAAATAACGTATTAATTTGATTGTTTTTTTAGAATTTAAAAGGATTCAACTAGTATTTAAAATTTCTGTTTCTATTGAATACTTTTTAATCCTGAAATAATGTATTCATTTGATTATCTTTTTAGGATATGAAAGAATTCAACCAGTATTTAAAATTTCTGATTCTACTAAATACTTTTCAATCCTAAAATAATGACTTCATTTTATTATCTTTTTAAGATATAAAAGAATTGACCAGTATTTAAAATTTCTGATTCCATTGAATGCTTTTTAATCCTGAAATAATGTCTTCATTTTATTATCTTTTTGGGATATGGAAGAATTCAACCAGTATTTAAAATTTCTGATTCTACTAAATACTTTTTAATCCTGAAATAATGACTTCATTTTATTATCTTTTTAAGATATAAAAGAATTCAACCAGTATTTAAAATTTCTGATTCCATTGAATACTTTTTAATCCTAAAATAATGACTTCATTTTATTATCTTTTTAAGATATAAAAGAATTGACCAGTATTTAAAATTTCTGATTCCATTGAATGCTTTTTAATCCTGAAATAATGTCTTCATTTTATTATCTTTTTGGGATATGGAAGAATTCAACCAGTATTTAAAATTTCTGATTCTACTAAATACTTTTTAATCCTGAAATAATGACTTCATTTTATTATCTTTTTAAGATATAAAAGAATTCAACCAGTATTTAAAATTTCTGATTCCATTGAATACTTTTTAATCCTAAAATAATGTCTTCATTTTATTATCTTTTTAGGATATGAAAGAATTTAACCAGTATTTGAAATTTCGGTTTCTACTGAATACTTTTTAACTTCCCGCTAAGAAAATTAGAAATTTCCAAAAGTTGGAAAGTTATTGGTTTTACCCCGTACTTCAAAAATCGAGTTTTTAGAGGATGTTAACGTTTTGATGTCCTAGGAAGCTTCTCCGAATGTTTCCGCGACAATGTCTGTATGTCTGTCTGTGTGTGTATGTGTGTATGTGTGTGTGTGGCCTCTTATATTTTTTGAACGGCTTGACCGATTTCATCGCGGTTGGCACCATTCGAAAGGGCTTGGCCAAACTTAGATTTTGAATATAGTTTGGGCCGATTTAAACTGGTGGATTTTGAAAAATCTCAAAAAAACTACAAAAAAAATTTTTTTTAAATGTGGTTTTTTTAGAATAATTTCTAAACGGCTTTACCGATCGATTCCAAAATCTAATCAGCTTTTAACATAAAAAAACCACGTTGATCGCCGCTAGCTCAGTCAAAATCAGTTGATTCGTTCGTGAGTTATCGTTGTCAAAAGAAAACCAAAAAAAATTTTTTTTTTTTGGAAATTATAAGAGAATCCAACTGCACAGAAAGAAATAACATTTTGACTCAACATAGTCCATCGACTAAGGAGGGAAGCCCGTGTACATTTTATGTCCATGGGAAAACCCAACGAATTCTTATGTATTTTGGGTCAAGAATTACGAATATCGTATTCAATTTGTTGACAAATGATGCAAACAATTGTTAATAACAATTTAATTGTTTAAATCGTGATAACTCGAGAACCGTAAGTTTGAGGGGGGAGTTTATTTAAAAAAAAAAACTAAAATGAAAAACCAACAAAGATGTAATTATCAATTTTTTTATTAAATAAATATTTTCGGAGATATCACGAAAAACACCAAATGGCGGTCGGACCTTTCTGTCACGCGCATGCATCCCGCGGACACTATCAAGAAACGACAAGCAACAAAAAAAAACAGACGAAAAAAAATTAGATGCTCGGTGTCCAGCAAAAAATAAAAGATAAACGCGATGTGTACCTTAAATATACACATTCTAGAGTGTCAAAAAATCAATAAGACTTTAACCCACCCCATGGACACGAAAAAGCAGCCCCATAACTGATTATTTTCAGCTAATTTTACATTATTTTCAAATTTAAAAATTTATTTCTCAGTTTCCACTAGAGATTAAGAAAAAAAAACTCATGAAAATCATAGAATAGACTCCACAGAAGATTTCCAGATCCATAATTGATCGATCAACCCCATGGACACCGAATAACAGCCCCATAAAAAGCGTTTTTTAAGTAAATTGGCAGAAAATTAACGATTAAAAATTTATTCCTCGGTGTCCAAGGGGTTGATCGATCGATTCTTAGTCTCGAAATCTTCTATAGAGTCTACTCTATGATTTTCATGAGTTTTTTTTCTTAATCTCCCGTGGACACCGAGGAATAAATTGTTAATAGTCAATTTTCTATCAATTTATTTAAAAAATGCCTTTTATGGGGCTGGACTTGATGTCCATGGGGTTAATCGATCGATTTTGGGTCTGAAAATCTTCTGTAGGGTGTACTCTATGATTCCCATAAGTTTTCTTTCTTAATCCCCCGTGGACACCGAGGAATAAATTTTTAACAGTCAATTTTCTGTCAATTTACTCAAAAATCGCCTTTTATGGGGCTGTTACTAGGTTTCCATGGGGTTGATCGATCAATTATGGGTCTGGAAATCTTCTGTACCCGAGTCGAAATTTTTTTTCGCTTAAAACCCATTTTAACCTGGGATAGTCTAATTCAGGGTGAAACAGAATGAAATAGGTTTTAAGAAATAAGGAATTGCATTGATACTAAACCCCGTTTCACTCTGGTAACGTCTACTTAAGTCCGTTTTCAGACGAGTTAGGTTGAAGAAGGTTCTTAATAAAACTCTGTTTCACTCTTTTAGCGCCTAGCTGGGATTGCACGATGTATACGATTTTTTGTTTCTGAGACGAAAAAGTGTCAGGCAGGGTTTTATTAAAACCTATTTCAACCTAGTTCAACCTTAATAGCCTAAACTGGTTATATTCATAGTAAAAAAAAAGAAAAAATTATCATTCAACTGTTGGTTACTTCATGTTATTATTTGCATGACTGTTAAGATAATGATAACTATTAGTAATGTTAATTTATAATTATACAAGAATAATGATATCGAAATGGACAGAAGAAACGACGAAGAAAACACAAATTTCCGTTGAAAAAAACTCAGCCTTACTGGGATTCGAAATCGAGACCTCACGATTACGAAGCAAGACTGGATCCCCTCTGCTACTCGAAGACTAGTCATACAGTAGAAATATTTGTTTCCATTTAAGCTACAACTGACAAAATTAAAATTAACTCATGTGATTAAATACTATTATTATTTCTTATGTCATGATAAATATTACTGTGATTATTATTATTAATTTTACAACGTTACTTACAAAGTGCTTAAAAAATTTAATCGCGAAAATTGCCTAAATTTTTAACTTCCCGCTAAGAAAATTGAAAATTTTCAAAAGTTGGGAAGTTATTGGTTTTACCCCGTTTTTCTAAAATCAAGTTTTCAACGGATGTTGACCTTTTGAGGTCCTAGGAAGCTTCCCCGATTGTTTCCGCGATGGTGTCCGTTTGTTTGTATGTATGTAAGTATGTATGTGTGTGTATGTGTGTATCGCGATTGACGTCATTCAAAAGGGCTTGACCAAACTTAGATTTTGAATATAATTGGGACCGATTCGAACCGGTAGATCTTGAGAAATTTGAAAAAAACTACAAAAAAAAATTTTTTCAAATGTGTTTTTTTTTTTTAATAACTTTGAAACGGCTTCACCGATCGATTTCAAAAACTATTCAGCTCTTAACATTAAAAAACCACGTCGATCGCCGCTAACCCGGTCAAAATCGGTTAATTCGTTCGTGAGTTATCGTTGTCGAAAGAAAACCGAAAAAACTGTTTTTTCGGAATTATTTCGAAATTTTTCGTTTAATCAATTTAAACTTAAAGATCCTTTATGGGGCTTCAAAAGCTGCGACACAAAAATTATATTTTTGAGCTCTTCGAGTTCAAAATGTGAAAAACTGTGCTATTTGTTCATTCTTTAAATTTTTAATTTGGCAAACTATTCTTTTTAGCAATTAGGTCAAATTTTTAAGTAGAAAAACTTGATCTTTCGTATATTTTTAAATTATTCTTGCACAAACCATAATTTTTTATTTAAAGCACGAAAATTATATACACATGAATAGTTAAATAGTTAAAATATCTGAAAATTATTTCGAAAAAATTCTGGAAGAAATTATTTTTGAAATTTTTATAAGGTATAATTTTGTAACATATCATTCGATTTTGATTTTTAAAACGGTATTCAAAGTAGTTTTTAGAGTAGTAATGAAAAAAAAATTTATATATACGGGTTTATGTTGAAAGGTTAAAGAAGCCCGGTAATTATTTTCGAAAAATATCAAAAATTTTTGTAAATTTTCAACCAGCTGTAACTTTTGGACGCGTCGATCGATTTTAATTTTCCAAATGGTTTTCAACACAGTTTTTAAAGCGAAAAAAGTGGATGTCCGGGCAAATATCGTTTGGTTAAGAAATTTAAATGTTATGTCGAAAAAATACTGAGAAAAAAAATTTTGTGAATTTTTAAACAAATATAATTTTTGAACGCGTCGTTCGATTTTAATTTTTAAAAAAGCATTCGACGCAGTTTATTAAGCATAAAAAATTTATAAATGGTTTTGTTGTGATTTTTTCGCACGTTTTACTGTAATACATTTTCAAAATAATGATAATAATTTTTATTACTCTTATTTATTTTGAAAAATGTATAAAGTTTTAATCTCTGTTTCACCCTAGGAAGCCTGCACGATAAAATTCTCATTAAACCCCAGCTCACTCTTCTACGACCTGAATTTATACGAATAAGGTTTAAACAGAGTTTTAAAATTTGAACTAAACCCCAACTCAATACTCCTCACCCTGATGCAAGACGAGTTAGGTTGAAACAGAATCTTAAAATTTAAACTAAACCCCGACTCACTATTCCTCACCCTGATATAAGACGAGTTAGGTTGAAAAAGGTTCTTAAATTAGAGCGGCATATGTCTACATCAAAGGAATCAGGCTCTACTAGGTTGAACTGGGGTTTTAAAATTTCGACTCGGGTAGGGTATACTCTATGATTTCTATGAGTTTTCTTCCTTATTATTGTATCTATAATGGAAAATGGAAAATTTAATAGTGATAAAAAACCATGATCATTTAGAAGTTGGAATAAATTATTTCCTATGCATACTACCCACAAAGAAGTCTGAATTTTTCTCGATTTTTGACCTGCTGTATCTCAGTGAAAAATGATTGTTTTGCAAATCTAAAAAGATACATTTTAAAGCTGTAAAACTTCATGATTATAGTTTATAGATTTTCTGACAAAAAATTTTAGCTAAAAATGGCATGAAGGAGAACTTTTTCAAAATTTTTAATTTCCTTTTTTTCGTCTCAGAGGCTTAGAAAACTTTTTTCGTTTCTTGACTTGACAGGTCCTCAAAGAAAATTCATTCCAGCTTCCGAAAATGTCTTCTAATTTGCTGTGCAACCATTGGTAGCTGAAATATTAATAATTGAAGACTGATGGGCTTTTACAAAAGTATTGCTTTCATGAAAGTAATATAATTTTCTTTAATTATGTTTTATGAATTTTCATGAATTTAGGAAAAATTTGTCAACTTTAAGTGGCATTTTGCGTTTGATTGGACAATCTAAACATTTTTGTTTTCAACTTTCTGAATTTATGACGTTAATATGACATCGTTATGACGTTCTTATGACCAATGAAAGATTAATTTAAGGAAATTCTGAAAATTCATCAAATTTAGAAAAAATTTATCAATTTCCATGCAATCTCATCACAAATCTTAATGAAACTTGAGAAAAACGTATTAACTTAATCCTTTCCAACTCTTAAATTTATATAGATTTAAATAAGCGTTTTAATATCAATCGTGGTGCAGACAAGTGAGCAGCATTCAAGACTCCGGATTCAATGGACCAGAGTTCAAGCCCAGCACACGCCAGGATTTTTCAACTCCAAATTTTTTTCCTCAGCATGTAATCAGTCTCGAAATTATTATTCGAACCCAAAACCGCATAATTAAATATTACTTTTTGTTTAAAAAAATGTTCTTCCGCGTAATTAATTTTGACATCAGTTACATCATAAGTACGTCATACGTATTACGTAAGAATCTTACGTCAGGAAGTGGGAAACTATGAGTTATATATGACTTACATCTTACGTAAATCATGACGTAGCATGACGTCCTTCTAACGTCAGTTTGACATAATTGTGTTCACTGGGAATTACTGAATAGTATTTAAAATTTTGAGTAGCCTTATTATGAATCATATTTTTAGAATTTAAAAGTATTCAGTAATATTCAAGGTTTTTAATCATCTTAAATCTTAATTAATTATATTTTAAGGATTTACAAGCATTTGACAGTATTTAACAGTTTAAATCCTTTCAAATCCTGTTAAATCATATTTTTAGAATTAAATAGTATTTAACAGAATTAAAAAATTTGAATCATGTTGAATCCTTTTGAATCATATTTTCAGGATTGGATAGCATTCATGAGGATATAAATTTTTTTAATTCTATCAAATTCTTTTTTTTAATCAGGGAAATTACAAACAATTGTGTGTCATTAGTTTATAATGTAATGAAAAAAATCCGCAGTAATACTCGCACCCGCGGTAATACCCACACTTACCCTATAACTACTCTGAGACGTTTAATATTAATATTTATTAAATATATTGATTTCCGAAAGGCTAGCAAAAGCCTAATCGGCTCAGTACCTGCATTTTAAAAGAGTGGGACCAGGGTTCGATTCCAGCACGCACCAATATTTTTCAGTGATTATAAATAAAGAATATGTGCGTTACGTTGCCAGCTTCTGTACCAGCCGGGTTTTCTGTAGTTTTCCCATATAGTTATGGAAGGTAAAATGTCATTATAGAAGTACCATCTATACTATTTAAGGCCGTAATGCAAATGCAGGTACTAATTATAACGCGTAAGTCGGCCACAGTCACAGCACCGTGTGTGTGTTGGGCATGAAAAATCCAGACATGCAGGGGGGTGGGGACGAAGAAGGTAGTGATAATAATGTAGTGATAATAATGGAAGTTAGTGAATACCGAGTAGAGCTGGAAAAAGTGTGAAAAACAAGGGAAGTGATAATAATACCCCACCCTCCCTTGTAAAAAAACACTGTCCAAGTGATACAAGTAAAGCCTCCATTACATTTATTTCCGTATTATCGAATAAGTATTTTATCAGAGATGAATGCTGATGAATTTATTTCCATATTGATTATTACAAATTTAAATACATATACAGCATCTTGGGACGATGTTGCGACTAATCCATATAGGTCATTCCATGTCAATTCAACGACGTTGCGACGATGACCCTCTTAGATTTTTATGATTTTTAACTTTCCGCTAAGAAAATCGAAGATTTTCAAAAATCGGAAAGTTATTGGTTTTACCCCGTTTTGCAAAAATCGAGTTTTCATCAGATCTCGACGTTTGAAGGCCACAGGAAGCTTCCCCGACTATCTCCGCGAGGGTGTCACTATGTCTGTCTGTCTGTATGGATGTATGTATGATGTATGTATGTATGAATGTGTGTGTGTGTGTGTTTGCCTGGGTATGTCGGACTCAGAAGTCAATATTATTTTGCAACAATACTGACTAAACATCCTCCTCTCTCCTTTCCCCATAGATGTTACAGGGAAGACTGGATAGGAACCGCGTTAGCATTACTTCAATCCAGTCCATGTTGTGTCTCACGACACCTACTTCTTGTTTCTACTGGTTTCTAATCCCTTTCTGCGATTTTTTCTTTTAAAAGGCGCTGCGCGTAGGCTGCGACAGCTGACCAGTTTTCTTCTTTTGTGATCATGCAGGTTACCAAGCTCTCAGGGGAGAGCGTTGTGCCTATTGTTTCTTCGGTGCTGATTCTGTCGTCCTTCCACCGATCACACTCGAAAAACGTGTGCTCGGCGTTGTCAATTTTGTCTGGGCAGTATTTGCACGTTGGTGTGCTGTGCAAACCCATCTTGAAAAGATAGGCATTGAACTGCCCATGTCCCGTCAATAGCTGGGTCAAGAAGAAGTCCGTGTTCCTATGCTTCCGAGAAAGCCAGACGTTGATGTTTGGGATCAGGCGCGCCGTCCATCTGCCCATCTCTCCCGATGTCCATCGGTCCTGCCACTCTTGCTGCGTTTCCGCCTTTATCCTCGTTCTTGTGTCCTTCATGTTTTCGTCACTATCTTTAGCGTCATAGAGTTTTGCTCTTTCGAACGCTAATAGGTCGATGGGCGTGGCTCCCGCAATGACCAATACAGCCGCTTCGGAAACTGTGCGGTAGGCGCAGGCAACCCTGAGAGCGCCTCGCCGCTGTACTGCTGCTATCTTTCACCGGTAGGTCTTCTGCTTTAATATGTCTGCCCATATCTCCGCTCCATAAAGCAGTACCGAGTGGACTGCTTCTAGAAGAACTCTCGTTTTTGTTCTTGGTCCCATGGTGTTGGTCATAATTCGTGCTAGGCTAGACACCGTCTTGCTGGCTTTCTTGCATGCACTGTCGAGGTGTTCACGGAAAGATA
>NC_058159.1:18214172-18232507 GCF_020080835.1 Cotesia glomerata | reverse complement strand
TCGTACGGCTATCCTTCACGTCCTCTGCCACGTCCTCTGCTACGCCCTTTACCACGCCCTCTATTATTGCGATGACCTATACCACCTGCGAAGTGGCGACGACTGGATCCAGCTGTTAAAAAAGTTAATTTAATTAATTAAACTGGAATCTAATAATTAATATTGTAGAGTGTATAACGGGTATTTTCGTCCCCGTGCGTTAGCGAGGACGAAGTCCGAAAATAAATAATCTGGCCTACCTGCTTATCTGTTGTTGGGCGCCAGGAGCTTTGCTCCGATCACGTCGATTTCCGGCTACTCCGGTCCGGGACTCTCTTCGTCGGGTGGCGGGCCTTAAGGGTACGACTTAATTATAGAGGAACGGGGAAAGTATTCGGTATTGCTCTCGGCAAATTAAAAAAAATTAAAAGAGCAATTTAAATTATAAATTTATTAACAATAAATGAAACGATTGGTTCAGAATGACAATCAAGAAAAGAAACGCACGGAAAATTAATAACAATAATAATCGTCGACGCTGTCGTCGATTCACAGTTCGCAACCCGAACACGGAAAAGTTCAAAGTCGCCGCAATAGCAATAATGAGTCACTCGTAATAACCCACCTAATACTCACTCGCTAAATAACCGGCGTTAATTAATGATGAGTGATTAAAATTAACAACCATCAAAAAAAAATAAATCTCCGCTTGCTTTAGTAATAGCGACTAATTACTTAAGTAAAACTCGATATTCGAGGTACCAAACCTCAATTAATAATAGCCAAATTAAAGTTCAAGATTTAACTAATTTATTCGCCGAATTTAATTAAACCTTAAATAATAATATTCAATCGTCGAATTTACTCAATAATTAAATTAAATACAAAAAAAAATTAAATAATAACTCAGTCCTCTGTCACTGATTCTCACACAGTTAAATTTTAATCTAAGTCCCAACTGCTCCGCTGAGAGTGGGCAACTTACGTCCGATTGCCTGCCTCGGACGCGGTAGCCGTTTCTCGGGTTCCCTCTCCGTAGGCGAACCTATTACTCAACGTAGGTGAATCGCACGAACCCGAAGCTCGATCAATGGGTAATCGAACTCATCGATTACCCCGGGAGTACAAAAATCAACCAGTGTGATTATTCTAACGAACAATAATAATTTTTCGATCGTACACACACCAATAAATTATGACGGTACCTAAATACCTCGTGGGATTATCTCGGCTGACTAACTCAACTTAGCCTTGACGTTCTTACACGATGACTCGACTAGTGTCGAGTACAATTATTAATAAATAAAGTAGGATGTAATGAACACATCCAACTGTTTTAACTAACAAAATCGAATCCCACGAGCTATTTCTATTGAGACAGAACCACTCACCCTGGTCACAGCGTTGCCCTGAAGTTATTCCTGGGTTGTTTCTGCCACCAAGTCGCTCTCGGCTTCCACGTCGTACTCTTGGATACTGGCTTCCTCGAAGAAGACAATTATTGATCCTTCGGAACACGGACCCGTCGACTAACAATCACCAAAAACACGTCGTACTTTATGACGCTTTCGTCGAGTAATTGATTAGCAATAGCTACTTAATTTCGCCCTGCCTTTATTTTCTTTCGGCAAAACAAAATCAGCCCAATACGTCGTGGCTAATAAAAAAAATCTACGTAACTTGCAACGCAAGAATTACTCAAGGATTTTTCCCAAAATAAATAACCAAAGAAAACTAAGTCGTAAAAAACGTGTCTGCACACGGCAAGTCGGAAACGTGGAAGAAAGAAAAACATCAGCACGTGTCGCATTCTTTTCTCCCTCCCCTCTCTGCTGGGTCCGTCGTTAGCTGTGAACTCCAGAGATGGCGCCGTAAGTCCAATTTTCCGATATCGATATTTTGAATGATGTATTGGCGGGAGCATTGGAGCGCTCGACAGCTAGCTTTACCCTTCACGCATGCGTCGAGTGCTCACTTCGAGTTCCACTCAGTCCGTCGTTTCACTCGCTCTCGAGACAGCCATCCTTCCGTCGTAGATGATCTTGCAGGTTACCCACTTCGATGATCCTCGTTGTTTCTCTTCGCGGGTTCGTGGCCGGCGTCGTTAGTACCGTCACAATAATTAAGTACTTAAATCTACCTTAACGCTACTTACTTACTAACTCAAATTACATTTTATCGCATTAGATTTTGGTTTCGCGCGCAATCGAGCTTCGTTCGAGTTTCTACACGCGAGGGCGACTCGGTCGCGGCGAATCCAACCAATGGGCATAAAATAAAATAAAAAAAGAACTCAATTAAATTTTCCTTTAAAATTAAATTCAAAAGGTAAAATTAGAGAAACAACACCTTAACAGGTGGCGCTAAAAGCGGCCTGTTACAAGTGTTAAAAAACTTACAAGTGACAGTAGGTCCAACCGACGAATTTGGTCGCAGTTGCCACTGAGCTGCAATATCGTCAGCACTCAAGCCAGACGACATACTTTGCGAGTTTCTCGGCACAAGTGGAAGATCTTCCAGTGGAACATTCGCTAGTAAATTTTCTGATGGATTAGCTGGCACATTTGCCGGTGGATTTGCTGGCGGATTAGCTGGCACGTTTGCTGGCTGATATCCTCGCGGATTGTCTGGCAAATTTGCTGGAATATTCTCTGGTGGATTCTCGAACAAATTTGCGGGTCGATTTGCTAGCCAATTTGCTTGCGGATTTGCTAGCCAAATTCCTGGTAGATTTGCCAGCCAATTTTCTGGTGAATTTGTAAGCCAATTTGCTTGTAAATTTGGCAGCCAATTTCCTTGTGAATTTTCTGGCCAATTTACTTGTGAATTTGCTGGCCAATTCACTTGTGAATTTGCTGGCCAATTCACTTGTGAATTTGCTGGCCAATTCACTTGTGAATTTCCTGGCCAATTCACTTGTGAATTTCCTGGCCAATTCACTTGTGAATTTCCTGGCCAATTCACTTGTGAATTTCCTGGCCAATTCACTTGTGAATTTCCTGGCCAATTCACTTGTAAATTTGCTGGCCAATTTCCTGGTGGATTTGCCAGAAAATTTCCTGCTGAATTGAACATCAGGTTTGCTGGCAAATTTGCTTGAAAATTCGCATGAGGATTCTCTAGAAAATATCCTCGTGGATTTGCTGGTGGATTCTCAGGCATATATCCTCGCAGATCGGCTGGCAGATTTGCTGGATTTTCTGGTAGATTTTCAAGCAAATTCGCTGTTGGATTTGCCAGCCGATTTGCTGGTAAATTCGCTGGCGGATTTGCTGGTAAATCCACTGGCGGATTTGGTGGCAAATCCACTGAAGGAAGCTCTGGTGGATTCTCTCGCTGATGTCCTGGGGGATTTGCTGGCAAATTCACTGGAGGAAGCTCTGGTGGATTCTCTCGCTGATGTCCTGGGGGATTTGCTTGCAAATTCACTGGAGGAAGCTCTGGTGGATTCTCTCGCTGATGTCCTGGGGGATTTGCTGGCAAATTCACTGGAGGAAGCTCTGGTGGATTCTCTCGCTGATGTCCTGGGGGATTTGCTGGCAAATTCACTGGAGGAAGCTCTGGTGGATTAGCTGGCAAATCCACTGGAGGAAGCTCTGGTGGATTCTCTCGCTGATGTCCTGGGGGATTTGCTGGCAAATTCACTGGAGGAAGCTCTGGTGGATTAGCTGGAAAATCCACTGGAGGAAGCTCTGGTGGATTCTCTCGCTGATGTCCTGGGGAATTTGCTGGCAAATCGACTGGAGGAAACTCTGGTGGATTAGCTGGCGAATCCATTGGCAAATTTGCTGGTGGATTCTCTCGTTGATGTCCTGGGGAATTTTCAGCTGGATTCGCTAGTGGCGGTGGTGGTGGTGGAGGCATCATCAGAGCTGCACGTTCAGCTGCTCGTGGCATCATAGGCGGAGCTGCAGGCGGAGCTACTGGCGGTGGTGGGATATACCAAATATTCCGATTGGCTTGTTGGTGTCCTAATTGGTATTGGAAACCAAAGTTTCGAGCCCAGTGGTTATTTGGTCCAACTACCCACTGCATGAAATTGTTGTTGAGTTCTTGTTCTGTCAAAAATGAAATTTGAAATTAGTAAAATCACGAATAATCTGCAGTCTTAATGCCATCACTCCCGAAATTCACAGAAAAAAATAGTGCTTCGACAGGGTCAATTACGAGTAACAACTATATTAATAAAATAGTTAAATACATTATCTTGACAATAGCATATAAAATATCTTGATTTTATAAACAAACAAGGGCATAATAATAAAAATAGTTCTTGAAATTAGGCACAAAAAGTTTTTCAACTGTGAAGTACTCTTCGATGCTTCGAATCATGAGCCGTGCAATAGCATTTAACAATTTTTTAAATTTTTATAAATATTACATTGTTATCAATAAATAATAAATAAATCCGTCACGAATATCACTAAATTGTCAGATATCTGCTGATTTTAGCACTAATTTTTATTTACTTACGGGATATTCGTCGCCGTTGATCCGCCATTTTGTTCAAATCAAACTTAAAAAAACAACATTATAAACATTATAACTAACTGTTCTAAAATTTACTTAAATATATTTAAAACGATCTCTATTATGTTTTTTGGGAAGATGTTAGATATTTTAATTTATAATCATAAAAATACTGTGGCAAATTTTTTTAATTTCTTTAATTAAAAATAAATTATTAAGGCTACTTACACACACGTCAACAACAACGAAAAAGAATAAACTAAATGAACTATATAAATCATTTGATGTATCCTATTTTATTGTTTTGCCGCGACACCTGCTACTAAAAAATATTAATAATAAAAGTCGGTTAACATAACAACCGAACGTTACCGTTTATTGTAATTTATTATTATTGTGATACCTCGCGAGAATAATTTTGAGACGAAATGTCGTCCAATCAACAATTGAATTTATTTATTTTATAAGGTATAGTTATATTATATATATATATTTATAACAAATAATTTTAATTTCATCATTTATTTTTATATTTAAAAATTCAGTGTCATGACGATTAAAACATTGATAATTTCACGTAGTCGAACTGATGTCAATATTCCGGTTCACCAATTGACAAAAATGGACTATCAGAATATTAAATTGGAACGTTTTCTTACCGACGAGTGGTACAGTGTTGCCATTTCGATGTCAGTGAAGACATCGCCAGTAATAAATTAATAATAATAAAGGTAGCTGACGTTGTTAATTTTTTAATTTTTTTTTAATAATCAAATTAAAACAAAAAAAAATATTTTTTTTTAATTGCACTTACAGTTTTTCAAGTTTTTTACAAATGAAATTTTTTTTTTTTATTTTTTTGTAATAATTTTTTGAATAAAAAAAAATTTTAAAAATTTTCAAATGTCGGGTAACTCAATTTTCATCTGACAGTACCTTATCAATACGCCATTAAAAATAAAGTTATTCTGTATATTATCTGAAATTTTATTAAATTATTTATTGAATTAAACTTACGTAAGCTATTATAATGCTTTTGGTTAGTCTTAGGCTCTTTTTTGGAAGCATCATTTTATTTGATTTAAAATTTTTTTTGAGACGCATTAAAAAAATAAAATTTTTAAAATAGCATGTACTGCAACTTACGTTTGAGTGTTGATCCTTTCGAATTGCCGCTCAATTTGTTAGTAGTAGTAGTGACATCTAGGTGCGACTACTAAGATCTGATCGATTGACTAGCGTAGTTTCTCATAGAAATTTGTCAATGTCGAATAATATTTCCTTCAAAACATAAGTGGAATTTTCTGATATACACCTTCTTATTTATTCAGTTATCTATTTATTCAGTGCACTCAGTGACATATATAGCTTTACTAACGTACCAGTTATACGATAAATCTAAAGATATTTGTTTTATTAGGTAGATAAATAAAGACAGCATCGTTATTAATTAAACACCCTTTAAATGGAATTTTACCAGGAATTTGAATGACGTGCTACGCGCGCGCCTTAATTTTAACCAATCATAAATCGTGTCCCGTTTTTTTTTTTTTTAGTTTCGATTATTGACGAACTTCAAGCAATTATATATTTTTCATTTTATGGATAACCTGAAAAATTTTATTCTAATGTTTATTAGTGTATGTTTTTATGCATCAAAATTGGAAACAAAAATATAAGTTAAAATTATAAAAATTTGTAATTATTATATATGTAACAATAGCAATATATATATGGGGTATTCCATGCCAAATCGACCACTTTTGAACTCGACCCCTTTAAATTTTGCTGAAACATTTCCATTCTTTTCTACCCTTTGAAAAACACTTTTGAGAATTTTTTCAAATTTTTTTGGCCAACCCAAAAAAAGTTATGAATTTTTCAAAAAAACGGCTTTTTTATTTTCAAATAGCCATAACTTTTTTAGGCATCGACTTTTGGGTACCTTTTTTCTTTTTAAAATTTTTGTTTTTAAATGAACTTTTTGAAAAAATATATCAGAAAATTAAATATCATCAATTCTTCAAAATAATCGGCTTTTTTTGACCAAAACCGTTATTTTTTGGAAGTTCGACAGTTTTTTTTTTTTTTTTTTCTCAAAAAAAACTTCAATTAATATGACAACTTTTCCCGTCCATCTCGGAGTGGCTCGGATTTTTTTTTAATTTTTTTTATTCAATTGAAAAAAAATTGTCAAATTTTGAAAAATGGAAAAAAATTTTTTTTTTCTAAGTTATTTCTATAATAAAATAAATGTAATTTAAATGTTTTGTGGTATAATATCCTTAATTTATAAGCTTATAAAACGATAGTAAATACTAAGATTCAAATTTGAACATATCAGTAATATCGATAATCTAGGGTATGACAATTATGGACTTATCTATAGTCAGTATAGTAAAAAACTATACGCTAGTATGTTTCGATTCATAAGTAAGGCTGTCACGCTCATATCCAAACATAACCTGTTAACCTTTTGTGTGATGTAGTGAGAGATTTTTGTCATTCCATTTTTAAATAAGAGAATTATTGTTATAGTTGATTTGACCTTTGTTTGAAAAGATAATTATCTTACTTCTACTCATCTACAGTGATTGGAATAATTTCATCGAGACATAATGGCATCAAAAATATTTTTCGATCGTTGTTGTAATCCATTTGATTTAGAATCACATTTTACAAAAAAAAGTTTACGTCCAGCGACTGACATCATGAAAGTCACGTTGGGATTAAGTGATAATTATTCATTATGCAGTTCGTGTCGAAACAAAGCTTTTAAAATTGGTAAAGGAACAAACAAATACTAGTAATGATACTACCGTTGATGCAAGTGATCATGAAGATGATTCTAGTGATAACAATGAGAACAGTGATGGTGCTGACAGTGATAGTAACACAACTGCCACAGATCTCCCGTTGTCCTCATCATTCCGTAAGTTTTTTAAATTATTTATACATTACTTGAATGCATTTTAGCAGCTATACGATTCATTGTTTTTTAAGGTTCCTTGTCGTTTAATAGTGAACCCAAAGATTCACAATCAAGCTCGGCATCCCAAGTTAGTGCTGCAACTCAATTACCCAGTATAAACGATGCATTGCGACTATTAAATCAATCGCCAATTCCTTCAAAAAATTGAATGATTATCAATTTTTGAGTAATAAAATAAATCAGACGTCTGACAGCTTGAAAATTTTGCTCTCAACTGCTGACGAAGGATCAATTGATGACGATGGTGAAAATTTTCGTTCATTAATTGAAAAGCTGCACGATAAATTCAATGATAAAGAAACAGAAAAGTCTTTAAAGATACAAATCTTAACCTTGTTACCTGAAAAATGGGGTGAAAGACGTATTTGTAAAACTATGAATACATCAAGACATTTATCAAGGGTAGCAAAAAAGTTGGTTGAAGAAAAAGGTATACTTTCAACACCTGAAACAAAATTAGGTAGGTATAGCGTAAAATCAATGGCTCTAATACATCTGAAGATTGATTCACTTAACATTTTTTTTATAGGGACGACAATTACTGATCAAATATTATTGAAAATTGCGAATTTTTACAACGATGATGAGTATAGTGCTTTGATGCCCGGCATGAAAGACTTTGTTTCAGTTCGAAATGATGATGGTAATCGGGTACACGTCCAAAAACGGCTTGTTCTGTCTAATTTAAAAGAACTTTACCAATGTTTCCGTGAAATAAACCCTGCAGAGAAAGTTGGATTTTCGAAATTTGCTTCGTTACGGCCGAAACATTGTGTGTTAGCAGGAGCAAGTGGAACGCATACTATCTGTGTATGTACTATCCATCAAAACTTAAAGTTGATGATGCTTGGTAATTATCCAATTTATTAATAATCATACGTGCCTAGATTTTCAGTTTACTCAATCACTTTTATTTCAGGTACAAATGTTCATTCTTTAACGAGGAATACAGAAAAGTCGTTGAAACACTATAATGATTGCTTGGACATGATAATATGTGAGACTCCAACAGAAAAATGTTATTTGGGTGGATGTAACAAGTGTCCAGGGGTAGATGAGTTGAGTAACATTTTACTGACATGTTTTGAGAATCAGGAAATCGAGAATGTCACGTACAAGCGTTGGGTATCAAAACCAAGGAGCAGTTTAGAAACTTTTATACAGCCTACAGAAGAATTTATTGAAAATCTTTGTAGTGAATTGAAAGTTCTTCTACCTCACTCATTCATTGCAAAAGAACAAGCTAAGTTTTTAAAAAGATTAAAGGAAACACTAAAACCAAATGAATATGTCATTATTTGTGATTTTGCAGAGAATTATGCGTTCGTAGTACAAAATGCAGCATCTGGTTTTCACTGGAATAATGATCAGGCGACAGTTTTTCCGGTAGTTATTTATTATAAAGTAAATGACAAACTTGAACACAGAAGTTTAGTGATTATTTCAGACTGTAATAATCACGATGCTGTTGCTGTTCATGTTTTCATCAAAATAATAACTGATTATGTGAAAAAGTCTTCCTGAACGCTGTAACAAGATTTATTACTTTTCTGATGGGGCTCCTCAACAGTTTAAAAACTTTAAAAATTTTGTTAATTTGTACTACCATGAAGATGATTTTGATATTCCTGCTGAATGGCATTTTTTGCAACTGCCCATGGCAAAGGTCCGTGTGATGGAATTGGTGGTATCCTCAAACGACTTGCAGCAAGAGCAAGTCTCCAGCTTGCGGTAGATAAACAAATAACAACACCTATAGGACTTTACGAATGGACTTCTGATCCGGATAACTTGCCAAATATCATAGTCAAGTTTTCTCCAGAAGAAGACTATAATACAGCATTGAACGACTTGAATGACAGATTTACAAAAACGAAACCAATTGTAGTAACTCAACAACTACATTGTGTAATCCCCGACAAAATGGTTGTTTGTATGTAAAAATTCTCAAACTCTAATGAACATAGAATTTGTAAAATATTGTAACGCCAGAGAGAACATTAATGATTAAATTATTATATTGTTTTTGTAAAATCATTAAAAATTAACAATATTAATTAATAAGCTTAGTATTTACTATCGTTTTATAAGCTTATAAATTAAGGATATTATACCACAAAACATTTCAATTACATTTATTTTATTATAGAAATAACTTAGAAAAAAAAATTTTTTTTCCATTTTTCAAAATTTGACAATTTTTTTTCAATTGAATAAAAAAAATTAAAAAAAAATCCGAGCCACTCCGAGATGGACGGGAAAAGTTGTCATATTAATTGAAGTTTTTTTTGAGAAAAAAAAAACTGTCGAACTTCCAAAAAATAACGGTTTTGGTCAAAAAAAGCCGATTATTTTGAAGAATTGATGATATTTAATTTTCTGATATATTTTTTCAAAAAGTTCATTTAAAAACAAAAATTTTTAAAAAAAAAAACGTACCCAAAAGTCGATGCCTAAAAAAGTTATGGCTATTTGAAAATAAAAAAGCCGTTTTTTTGAAAAATTCATAACTTTTTTTGGGTTGGCCAAAAAAATTTGAAAAAATTCTCAAAAGTGTTTTTCAAAGGGTAGAAAAGAATGGAAATGTTTCAGCAAAATTTAAAGGGGTCGAGTTCAAAAGTGGTCGATTTGGCATGGAATACCCCATATATTACTTAAATTGTTTCCAATTGTTGATTATTATTACACTAATTAATTAAGCGTTTCATTAGCTTTTAAGCTGAGTGATTATTTATTATTTATTTTTATTCTCTTCTCTATTTTTCTTTGGTTAGGTAATAATTAAAATAAAAAAAAAAAAAAATAGTCTGCTGTGCGATTGTTTAGTTATAAAAAAACAGTCTGCTGTGCGATTGTTTAATTATTTATAAAAAAAACAGTCTGCTGTGCGATTGTTTAATTATAAAAAAACAGTCTGTTGGGCGATTGTTCAATAATTAAAAAAACAATCTGCTGGGCGATTGTTCAAGAGTGTGGCTATTCGACCGGAGGACGGGGGGACGGGGCACGGGCAGCACGGGGAAAATGGTGATTTTTATAATTTCTTCGCGCATGCGCACGGGAAAGTTACTAGATGGCCGGAATATGACCGCTCCCGTGCTACCATGTGCACGGGTACTATTTGCGCATACGCACGGGTCATTTTTATGGGCGCGAAAGACATTTTCAGATTACAACATATCTCTAGAATTAATGAAATAAAATATAATTAGTAAAATTTTTTATTGATTCATTCTTTATTTAATTTATTGATTAGTACTTTAATAAATATTCAACTAGTATCATAATAATAATCGAAAAACAATTTAATAATTTTTGGAGTATGAAAAAATTATATCGATTACGTAAGAAAATTATCAGAGTTATGAGTTATGCCTCACTTAGTTATAAACTTAAAAGTTTAAAATAATAATAATAATAATAATAATAATAATAATAATAAAAATTAGTCTTCAAAACAAAGTAAAAGTTATTTACACTTTGGTCCACGATCACTGCTAATAGAGCACTTTTTTTTTTTAAGTTTTAATTAGTCACTTAGAAAGTCGCATTGATTACTTACTCTGAAATTGAATATATTAAATGTTTTTTTTTTTTTTTTTTAGGTAGATTTCTTTAGAAATCTAACTATTGTAGCCGGTCTCATGTCTTAATTTTAATAAAATTTTGTCATAATATGTTTTATTTCATCGAGTAATGTCGAAAAATAGCATTGGCTCAAAAGTTTATATATGTATTTATGTATATATATATATATATATATATATATATATATATATATATATATATATATATATATATATATATATATATATATATATATATATATATATATGTGATATAACGCGCCATGTCAGCAGGATTGCGCCCACAGTTCTCAACCGATCTTTATGAAATTTTGTGGACTTATTCTATGGATCAATACCAAGATCAAGTTCGAAGATGAGCAAAATCGGCTGGTTAGTTTTCGAGTTGTGGGTGTTTGAAAATTTTTTTCATTTTCAAAAAATTTTGAATTTTGTATATTTTGTGAAAATAATTTTCCAGGTGTAAAAAAAAGATAAAATCTATCAAATTTATCTTAAACTTCAGTTTATTACCTTCAATTTAAACTATCATTTGTCTAGTTTTGATGATTTTTTTAATTAATTCTGTGACTTTGAAAATTTGAAAAAATTTTTCAATGATTGTGTTTCGGCCCTTTTTCTTCACATAATTTTTAAGCCGTAAAAGATAGCTTAAATCTATCAAATTTTCGTTAAAATTCATATAATTATCTTCAATTTGAGCTATTTTTCGTCGCTTTTTTTCAATTTATTTCGTAGTTGGAAAAATTAAAAAAAAAATAAGAATAAATTAATTTTTAGCTTTTATCGTCAAATGACTTTCATTTCTTACAAATCCTATTTGTTAGGTAGATGTCTTTGATTATATATTTGTTGTAGTCGGTCTCATATCGTTATTTGCAAAAATATAATGAAAAAAAAATTTTAGGACATGACCTAGTCAATTTGATTTTTTTAATTAAATGTTCAATGGATGAACATTCAATTAAATCATTTGATATAATATTTATTCATTTTCTGGTAAAATTAGATTATCAAAATCTTTCTAGTAGAATGCTAGTATATTTTCTACTATAATGTTATAATTTAAAAACTTTATATATTTTGAAGATAGGTCATTTAGATATTGAGAATTATAGGTATGAATAAGTCGCGTTCTTTTACTTTATCATGTTAGCTGCTAACTTCATTATTTTTATTTTTGACTTAATGTCAAATTAAATACTATTACGACTAAGTGAAGAAATACAGTTCCAATATTTACTCACAATAGTACACTGAAAGGGATTTAAAAATTCAAAACTGATTAATGACAAAAAGAAGACTACTTTTTTAAATTAATAAATGTATATTGATTTTCATTATTTCAACTTTTTTACTTCAGTAAAATATTTAAAGCTGTAAATTTTTTTTCTGAATCAAATAAGTGACTTGGATAAAGGATTTTTATGGTAACAACAGCTGATCACTAAAAATATAAGACTTGAGGTATATTAAAATATTTAATTAATTTTTTATATATCTTTAAGAAGTCTCATGTTTAATTTTCGATTGATTAAAATGTAAATTTTCCTTTGCGTTGTTCTGATTTGACACCAAAGAATGTACACCGGTATAAATCTTTCACTGTCGAATAGCGTTAAAAGTTAATTTTGTAACTGCAAATTAGTCCATTTTAAATACCGTTTTTTTTTTTACAGTGTAGATAAAGAAATATAAATTTTCTGTTACTTTCAAATTCTTTCTTACATAGATTTTTTGTACTCGCACTTTTTTTTGTGTGTTATCTAAAAATACTTCATAATGCCCAAATTGAAACGCCAAAGTCAGAATCAACGTTTACGTCAGAATGCAAAACACAAATCTGAAGTAAGAAATATTGGTAACAATGATAATAATAACAATACTACTACTACTACTACTACTACTACTACGGCTACTACTACTACTACTACTACTACTATTTCTGCTACTACTATTTCTGCTACTACTGCTACTACTACTACTACTACTACTACTACGACTAATAATAAAAATAATAATAATAATAATAATAATTTGAGTAGTAATAAAAATATTCTTTCATCTAATTCGAGGCAAAAAAAAATACCTTTCTTCTGAAATAAATATTCTTAAACATAAGCAAAGAATGAAAAATTATAATCGTTCAGCTAAAGCTTTAAGAAACCACAGAATTTATGAAAAAATAAGATTGAGTAATGTTCAAGAATATGTTACACATTTATCAAGATTAACAACTTGTCAAAATAAGCGATTGTTTGATCAAAAACAGCATGATATTCATAAAAATAGAATAAAATTGTCACAAAGAAAAAGATTAGATGATTCCGAAAATCATTCTACACATTGTAATCGATTGATACAGTCACAAAAGTCAAGATTACTGGATCCAGTTGAATTAGATATCTATCGAAAAAGACTAAAATTATCACAGGAAAAAAGATTGCTTAACTATACTCAAAAACAAATTCATCTTCGTAGACTCAAAGAATGTCAGAAAAAACGATTAAATGATGAAAACCAGCAAAAAATCCATAAATTAAGACTTCAGGTATCACAAAGCAATCGTCTGCTCGATCAAAAGTTAAAAACTGCTCACTCTCGGATGAATAAAAGTTGTCAAAAAAAACGTTTGCTTAATGAAGAAAAAAAAGCAATGCATAATCAAACAAACAAACAATGTCAAAAAAATAGACTGTGTGATGCAAAACGAAATATAATTCATAATAAAAAATGTAAAGAATATCAAAAGAAAAAATTAACCGATCCGGAAAAGAAATTTATTCATAATCAAAAGAATATAAGTTGTCAAGCAAAAAGATTACTTGATCATGAAAACAGAACAATCCATAGAAATAGATTAAAAATATGTCAAATTCAGCGTTTGAAAAATGAAGAACAAAGAGTATTACACACGGATCGTGTTAAAAGTAATAAGTTGAGGAGTAAAGAAGATCATAAAGAACGACAACGCGCTATTATTTTTGAAAAATTTAATTTACTAAAGCTGGAAGGTCCGACGTACACATGTTCATCTTGTTGTCGTCTGTGGTTTAAGTCATCAGTAAAATTTTTCTTAAGAAACGATTTAAAAAGTATCAGTTTCGCATTTTTGAAATCCACTTGTCAAATGGTGGATAATCTTACAGTTGATTATTTGTGTAAAACTTGTCAAACATCTATTAAAAATAACAAAATTCCAATTTTGTCAATGCATAATAAACAATTGATGTTCCCAAAAATACCCAACGAAATTATTAAATTGACTGATTTAGAAGAGAGATTTTTATGCCCCCGCATACCCTTTATGGTAATTAAAGCAGCTACAAGTGACGGTCAATATTTTGTTCAAGGACGAGCTGTTAATGTACCAACTGATGTTGGAAGTTCTGTAAATATACTTCCTAGAGATCCATCTGAAACTATGATGATCCCTATTTGCTTTAGGAGGAAAAAATCTTTCAAATCTAATGTTATGTTTGAAAATGTTCGACCAAAAGCAATTAAAAAAGCAGCTGAAATTTTAGAAAACTCTGAAGTGTATATACATTGTAATATAAAGGTTGACATTGATAGAGTTGAGAAAATAGAACAATTTAATAAAGAAAACAACTTAGTTAATGATGATAATAATTCATCTGATGATGATAGCTCAGAAGATGAAGAACCCATGAATGTTGAAGATGAATCAACTTTATTAGTTACTCAAGCTATTGTTTTTGCACCTGGTGAAGGACAAAAACCAATATCATTGTTTGAAGAATACGCGGAAGCATTAAATTTTATGAAAATTTATGGAGGCAAGTTAATAAAAAAACCTGATAATTTATCTTATCAAAATTGGGTTAAATCTGAAATAATGCGATCTGATAGACGATGTGCTAACGTTACGAAATTATTTTTTCTCGCTTTGAAGTTGAGAACATCAAAGATTATTTCGAGTATGAATTTTTGTCTTCGGAAAAGTAAAGTAAAATCTAATTTAACAGTTAAAGATATGTTGGATGAAACAAAATTAAAAAATATGGAGTCGAATGATAGTTTATTCAAAATATTAGTTCAAGATCGTGGATCACCGGCTTTTTGGGAAGAAAAAAAAAAGAAGTATTCGCGTTAATCCGACAATATGGCCCTCCAACATTTTTCTTTACGTTATCAGCAGCTGAGTGTCATTGGCCTGAGTTAATAATTATTTTGAAAAAAATTGTCGATAACGAAGATTGCACAGTTCAAGAAGTTGAAAAATTTGATTTCATAGAAAAAGCTAGATTAATTAGAAGTGATCCTGTAACAGTGGCAAGATATTTCGATTATCGAATCAGACAATTATTTAAAGTTATCAGAGAGAAAAATAGTATATTTCGAGAAAATTATGTAACTGAACATTATATTAGAGTAAAATTTCAACAGAGAGGCTCTCCTCATGTTCATTGTTTAATTTGGCTAAAAGACTCTCCTAAATATGACGATGAAGATACCGACAATCTTACTGTAATTGCATTCGTTGATAAATTTATTTCGTGCTCTAACAAACAAATTACAGAAAAAGTTTTGAAATTACAAACTCATAAGCATACGTTTACATGTAAAAAGGGAACGAAGAGAATGAAGTGTCGATTCGATATTCCATTCTTTCCAATGTATAAAACATCTATTTTATTACCATTACAAGAAACTGAAAAAAGTGAAAAAAAATCATTACGAGAAAAACGTGAAGAGATACAAAAACTTTTAGAGAATAATTACAAAAATAAAATTGTCATAACGATTGAAGAGATGTTGAGCACATTAAAACTAACTCATGATGCATATATAAAAATTATTCGTAGTGGTTTAAGTCGACCAACTGTAATGCTTCGAAGAAATCCAGATGAATGCATGATTAATCCTTATAATTATGAATTATTAAACTTACATTTGGCTAATATGGATATTCAATTTATTTTGGATGTGTATTCTTGTGCAAGTTACGTATTGAATTATTTAAATAAATCTGTCTCTGGTCTTTCACGACTTATGTATAATGTTGTCGATGAAGTAAAGAAAGGAAATTACACATTAAAAGAACAATTAAGAATACTTGGCAATGCATTTCTCAAAGCAAGTGAATTTAGTGCACAAGAAGCAGTTTATTATATTTTGTCGCTTTCACTTTCAATGTGTTCACGACAAAGTATAATGATTAATACGAATTGTCCAGAAAAAAGAATTAATGTAATAAAATCTAAAAACGATCTGAAAGCTTTATCGCCAGATTCTACAGATATTTACGTTAAAAGTTTAATCGATCACTATGCATGTCGGCCAAAGGAATTGGAAAATCTTTGCTTAGCATCATTTATTGCTTGGTATACATTTTCTAAGAAAGAAAATAATAAAGGTAATAAAAGTTTTAGTGATGAAGAACAAGAAACAAGTGATGAAGAATCAAATTCTGAATCCAAAATTTTTAAGTTAATTGATGATTCAGGTTATGTCTATCGGCGTACAAAATCTAAAATAATTAGATTTATTAATTTCCGTGCACAAATAGACCCTAAAGAGTTCGTTAGAGAAAATGTAATGTTATTCGTACCTTGGCGTGATGAAATGGTTATGATTGCAGCTGATAATCAATTATTTTTAGCAAATCGCGATATAATTAAAAAACATCGAGCTGAATTTGTTTACGATGAAGATATTGAGAATAAATTAAATGAAGCTAAGAATGCAATTAATGAAGTGGAAAGTGATGATGATAGTGATGATGACATACAGACTCCAACAAATTTGGAAGTTTTCGCTAATTTTACTGAGGAAGGAGACATTGCTATTGATAATAATGAAGCTGAGAAGAAGACACATAATAAAAATAATGATTTGATCTATATATCAGTTCCACGGCTGATTGAAGAAGATAATTACATTGACTTGGTTTGTACTCTGAACGAAAAACAGAGAAGATTTCTATTACACATATTACATCGTTTTAAAATAAAATCTCTACCTTTTTATCATTGTGTTATTGGTGGAGCTGGTGTGGGAAAATCTCGGTTGATTGAAGCTGTTCATCAAGCAGTACTTCGTTTTATTAATTCAAATTCAAATAACCTCGAATCTACTAAAATATTATTATGTGCTCCGACAGGTAAAGCGGCCTTTGGAATAAAAGGAACAACTTTACATGCAAGTTTTGTATTGCCTTTTAATCAATGTTCTGCTGAACTCACTCCGTTAAGTAGTAGCACCCGAAATACTTTATTTACTAAGTTAAAAGATCTCTGCCTCATTATTATTGATGAAATTAGTATGGTTGGGTCAAAAATGATACATCAGGTTGACTGTCGATTGAAACAAATATTCCAAACTTCAAAACCTTTTGGTGGAATATCAGTGATTGTATTTGGTGATTTTAATCAATTAGCTCCTGTAGGTGACAGATATATATTTCAATGTCATTCGAAAGACCCATATGGAGCTATAATTGGTAACCCTTTGTGGAACTTATTTTCTAGTTTTCAGTTAACAGAAATAATGCGGCAAAAAGATGATGCTAATTTTGCTATAGCTCTTAATAATTTGGCTAATGGTAAAATATCAGATAAGGATTTGAATCTTTTCAAATCTAGAATAGTGAGCAGTGAAGATAAAATTCCAAAAAATGCAATTTACTTATTCCGTACTAATGAAGAAGTAAATTTATATAATAACAATATAATAAATAAAGACCCAAAGAAAAAAACTTCATATGCTTGTGATAAAGTAACAGGTAAAGCTAGTGAAAAGATGAAGCAACGATTATTAACTATATCTCAAACTTTAGAAATTAAAAATTCACAAGGATTGCCATATTTATTACCTCTGAGTATTGGTATCAAATATATGTTGACTGTTAATATAGATGTTGAAGACGGTCTTGTAAATGGTGCTGTTGGAGTATTAAAAGACTATGAATTTGATTCTACCGGAAAAATATTCAGACTTTGGTTGGATTTTTCAGATGAAAGTATCGGTAGAAAAAGGAGAAAAGCAATTTTTAAAAATGTACAGAACAACTGGACGGCAATAGATAAGATCACCAGAAATATTCAACCGATGAAAAGTGTAATTTCAGTAATTCGTAATCAATTCCCTTTAGTGCCATCCGAAGCAATAACAATACACAAAAGTCAAGGAGGAACATATGAATCAGTAGTTGTACAATTTCAAAAAGGGATGAGAAGAAATGAGCTATATGTGGCTTTCAGTCGGTGTACTAAGCTAAGTGGTTTATACATAATTGGCGACTTATTTATTTCTTTATCATCAAATCTTTACGATAAAATACA
>NC_058159.1:18161394-18214072 GCF_020080835.1 Cotesia glomerata | reverse complement strand
CTCGAGCTTGTCATTCTGATCGGGAGGCTGCTTGGGGCGACACAGGCGCGTCGAATCTCTGCTTTTCCTCAGCTTAGCCAACCTAATAATTTTAAAACTCGGAATTTCAAATTTTAGAAAATTTTCTCATGTCACAATATATATATTTCTATTAAAACTCAATTATTCATTATCAAAAATAAATTTTTATAATAATACAAGATAAAATTCGTTATTATATTATATTATTATTCATTTACAATCTTCAATAAATTTTCATAATTAAAAATTGATTGTTTATAATCTAAAATCAATCTTTGAATTGACAATTAATGATTTATTATGTATGATTGTTTTTTATAACTGAAAGTTAATCATTTATTATTGAAAATTTATTTTTTATTACTCAATTAACTATCTTCCATTTAAAATTAATTTCAATAGTTTAAAATTAATTTCCATTGCTAAAAATTAATTTTAAAATTATGAAATTAATCATTATAATATCAAAACATTAATTTACAGTCTAAAACTAATTTTTATAACTAAAAATTAAGTATTTATGATCTCGAATTAATTTATATAATTTATATTATATATTATCGATTTTAATTATTAAAATTAATATTAGTTATATAAAATTCAATATTCATAATGTAAAATTAATTTTTATAATATAAAATTCATTATTTATAATTTAAAATCAATTTTATTTATATAAAATAAATTTTTCTATCATAATATTTGATTATTCCTTGTGTAAATTTTATTTTTATGATAATTAATTAATTCGAAAATCATTTAATTCATCATTCATAGTCTTTATTTAATTATTATGATTAAAATCAATTATTGACTGTCTAGAATCAATTTTTTATAATTAAAAATTTATTTTCAATGATCTCAAATACATTAATAAATTCTGAAATTAATTTGAATAGCATAAAATCGAAAATTTATTATCTAAGATAATAATCTTAGATCATTTAAAAAAAAAAACGAATTATTCATAATCTAAAATACATTTTTAAACGAAAAATCGATTATGTATCTAATATTATTGATTTTAAGATGTAAAAACTAATTTTTATGGTCAAAAATGTATTTAAATAATTGAGAATTGATTGCTATAAATTAAAATTCATTATGTATGATCTAAGATTTATTTTTATGATTAAAATCAATTATTAATGACCTAGAATCAATTTGTATAGTTAAAAATTTATTTTTGTTGATCTGGAATACATTATTGAATCATAAAATTAATTTGAATACCTGAAAATCGATTATTTTATGATCTAAAATATAATTTTCACATAGAAAAAAATTAATTTATAATCTAAAATAAATTTTCAAACATTAAATTTATAATATAATGAATATTATCAATTTTTAGAGATTATAATTGATTATTTATCATCCGAAATTTATTTGGATAATTTAGAATTAATTTCCATGAATCAAAATTGATTATTAATTATCTAAAATTGATTTTTATAATATAAAATGGATTTTAAGAATAATTTAAAATTAATTATTTATAATTTGTGATTAATTTTCATGTTTCAAAATTAATTTGAGTAATTTAAAATTGAAATTTTTAATTTAAAATTGAATATTAATAATCTAAAAATAATTTTCATAATTTAAAATTAGTTATTTATGATTTATATTCAATTTTATAGCATAAAATTAATTTTCCTGTCACTAAATTAATTATTTATGACCTAAAATCAATTTTATAATATAAAATTTATTATTCAGACTCTAAAGTTCATTGCTATAATTATACATGACTCTTAATTATTTGAAATTATTGTGTGAGAAATTATTGAAATATAGTCAGTGTCTGTCGTCGCAAGATAAACATTCTTTATCAAATACTCCTACTCATCGAAATTATATATATTCTATAAATTTACGATATATTCTATAAACTCACATTAAGATGATCCTCTCCACATTCCTTTCTCAATCCTTTCCTACCAATATCCTGTTACGTTAATGTGGAACGCTTCACGTAATAACTACCGTAACTCCTATTCTTTCCCGCTTCACAGCATTATTTATATTTATACCTATTGTCTACTATTTATAGACAATAGGGTTTATAGACAACCCAGTCACCTAAGCCACTAAGTGGTATTGACTTCTGAATACTAAAGGATACCTCAATTATTTTTCACGGAATGTGAAAAAATTTCAATTTTTATGATAAAAATCAATTATTCATTATGTAGAATTGATTTGTATGATTAAAAATTTATTTTTAATAATCTTAAATAGATTAATGATTGATAAAATTGATTTGAATAGCTTAACATCTATTATTTATGATCTAAAATTAATTAAAAAAAAAAAAAAAAAAAAAAAACGATTTATAATTCAAAATGAATTTTCAAACAAAAAATTGATGATGTATCCAATAATATTAATTTTTAGGTAGATTTCTTTAGAAATCTAACTTTTGTAGCCGGTTTCATGTCTTAATTTTAATAAAATTTTGTCATAATATGTTTTATTTCATCGAGTAATGTCGAAAAATAGCATTGGCTCAAAAGTTTATATATGTATTTATGTATGTATATATATATATATATATATATATATATATATATATATATATATATATATATGTGATATAACTCGCCATGTCAGCAGGATTGCGCCCACAGTTCTCAACCGATCTTTATGAAATTTTGTGGACTTATTCTATGGATCAATACCAAGATCAATTTCGAAGATGAGCAAAATCGGCTGGTTAGTTTTCGAGTTGTGGGTGTTTGAAAATTTTTTTCATTTTCAAAAAATTTTGAATTTTGTGTATTTTGTGAAAATAATTTTCCAGGTGTAAAAAAAAGATAAAATCTATCAAATTTATCTTAAACTTCAGTTTATTACCTTCAATTTAAACTATCATTTGTCTAGTTTTGATGATTTTTTTAATTAATTCTGTGACTTTGAAAATTTGAAAAAATTTTTCAATGATTGTGTTTCGGCCCTTTTTCTTCACATAATTTTTAAGCCGTAAAAGATAGCTTAAATCTATCAAATTTTCGTTAAAATTCATATAATTATCTTCAATTTGAGCTATTTTTCGTCGCTTTTTTTCAATTTATTTCGTAGTTGGAAAAATTAAAAAAAAAATAAGAATAAATTAATTTTTAGCTTTTATCGTCAAATGACTTATATTTCTTACAAATCCTATTTGTTAGGTAGATGTCTTTGATTATATATTTGTTGTAGTCGGTCTCATATCGTTATTTGCAAAAATATAATGAAAAAAAAATTTTAGGACATGACCTAGTCAATTTGATTTTTTTAATTAAATGTTCAATGGATGAACATTCAATTAAATCATTTGATATAATATTTATTCATTTTCTGGTAAAATTAGATTATCAAAATCTTTCTAGTAGAATGCTAGTATATTTTCTACTATAATGTTATAATTTAAAAACTTTATATATTTTGAAGATAGGTCATTTAGATATTGAGAATTATAGGTATGAATAAGTCGCGTTCTTTTACTTTATCATGTTAGCTGCTAACTTCATTATTTTTATTTTTGACTTAATGTCAAATTACATACTATTACGACTAAGTGAAGAAATACAGTTCCAATATTTACTCACAATAGTACACTGAAAGGGATTTAAAAATTCAAAACTGATTAATGACAAAAAGAAGACTACTTTTTTAAATTAATAAATGTATATTGATTTCCATTATTTCAACTTTTTTACTTCAGTAAAATATTTAAAGCTGTAAATTTTTTTTCTGAATCAAATAAGTGACTTGGATAAAGGATTTTTATGGTAACAACAGCTGATCACTAAAAATATAAGACTTGAGGTATATTAAAATATTTAATTAATTTTTTATATATCTTTAAGAAGTCTCATGTTTAATTTTCGATTGATTAAAATGTAAATTTTCCTTTGCGTTGTTCTGATTTGACACCAAAGAATGTACACCGGTATAAATCTTTCACTGTCGAATAGCGTTAAAAGTTAATTTTGTAACTGCAAATTAGTCCATTTTAAATACCGTTTTTTACAGTGTAGATAAAGAAATATAAATTTTCTGTTACTTTCAAATTCTTTCTTACATAGATTTTTTGTACTCGCACTTTTTTTTGTGTGTTATCTAAAAATACTTCATAATGCCCAAATTGAAACGCCAAAGTCAGAATCAACGTTTACGTCAGAATGCAAAACACAAATCTGAAGTAAGAAATATTGGTAACAATGATAATAATAACAATACTACTACTACTACTACTACTGCTACTACGGCTACTACTACTACTACTACTACTACTATTTCTGCTACTACTATTTCTGCTACTACTGCTACTACTACTACTACTACTACTACTACGACTAATAATAAAAATAATAATAATAATAATAATAATTTGAGTAGTAATAAAAATACTCTTTCATCTAATTCGAGGCAAAAAAAATACCTTTCTTCTGAAATAAATATTCTTAAACATAAGCAAAGAATGAAAAATTATAATCGTTCAGCTAAAGCTTTAAGAAACCACAGAATTTATGAAAAAATAAGATTGAGTAATGTTCAAGAATATGTTACACATTTATCAAGATTAACAACTTGTCAAAATAAGCGATTGTTTGATCAAAAACAGCATGATATTCATAAAAATAGAATAAAATTGTCACAAAGAAAAAGATTAGATGATTCCGAAAATCATTCTACACATTGTAATCGATTGATACAGTCACAAAAGTCAAGATTACTGGATCCAGTTGAATTAGATATCCATCGAAAAAGACTAAAATTATCACAGGAAAGAAGATTGCTTAACTATACTCAAAAACAAATTCATCTTCGTAGACTCAAAGAATGTCAGAAAAAACGATTAAATGATGAAAACCAGCAAAAAATCCATAAATTAAGACTTCAGGTATCACAAAGCAATCGTCTGCTCGATCAAAAGTTAAAAACTGCTCACTCTCGGATGAATAAAAGTTGTCAAAAAAAACGTTTGCTTAATGAAGAAAAAAAAGCAATGCATAATCAAACAAACAAACAATGTCAAAAAAATAGACTGTGTGATGCAAAACGAAGTATAATTCATAATAAAAAATGTAAAGAATATCAAAAGAAAAAATTAACCGATCCGGAAAAGAAATTTATTCATAATCAAAAGAATATAAGTTGTCAAGCAAAAAGATTACTTGATCATGAAAACAGAACAATCCATAGAAATAGATTAAAAATATGTCAAATTCAGCGTTTGAAAAATGAAGAACAAAGAGTATTACACACGGATCGTGTTAAAAGTAATAAGTTGAGGAGTAAAGAAGATCATAAAGAACGACAACGCGCTATTATTTTTGAAAAATTTAATTTACTAAAGCTGGAAGGTCCGACGTACACATGTTCATCTTGTTGTCGTCTGTGGTTTAAGTCATCAGTAAAATTTTTCTTAAGAAACGATTTAAAAAGTATCAGTTTCGCATTTTTGAAATCCACTTGTCAAATGGTGGATAATCTTACAGTTGGTTATTTGTGTAAAACTTGTCAAACATCTATTAAAAATAACAAAATTCCAATTTTGTCAATGCATAATAAACAATTGATGTTCCCAAAAATACCCAACGAAATTATTAAATTGACTGATTTAGAAGAGAGATTTTTATGCCCCCGCATACCTCTTATGGTAATTAAAGCAGCTACAAGTGACGGTCAATATTTTGTTCAAAGACGAGCTGTTAATGTACCAACTGATGTTGGAAGTTCTGTAAATATACTTCCTAGAGATCCATCTGAAACTATGATGATCCCTATTTGCTTTAGGAGGAAAAAATCTTTCAAATCTAATGTTATGTTTGAAAATGTTCGACCAAAAGCAATTAAAAAAGCAGCTGAAATTTTAGAAAACTCTGAAGTGTATATACATTGTAATATAAAGGTTGACATTGATAGAGTTGAGAAAATAGAACAATTTAATAAAGAATACAACTTAGTTAATGATGATAATAATTCATCTGATGATGATAGCTCAGAAGATGAAGAACCCATGAATGTTGAAGATGAATCAACTTTATTAGTTACTCAAGCTATTGTTTTTGCACCTGGTGAAGGACAAAAACCAATATCATTGTTTGAAGAATACGCGGAAGCATTAAATTTTATGAAAATTTATGGAGGCAAGTTAATAAAAAAACCTGATAATTTATCTTATCAAAATTGGGTTAAATCTGAAATAATGCGATCTGATAGACGATGTGCTAACGTTACGAAATTATTTTTTCTCGCTTTGAAGTTGAGAACATCAAAGATTATTTCGAGTATGAATTTTTGTCTTCGGAAAAGTAAAGTAAAATCTAATTTAACAGTTAAAGATATGTTGGATGAAACAAAATTAAAAAATATGGAGTCGAATGATAGTTTATTCAAAATATTAGTTCAAGATCGTGGATCACCGGCTTTTTGGGAAGAAAAAAAAAAAGAAGTATTCGCGTTGAATAATTACAGAAAGAGCGGAAAAGCGGGCATCGGGTTTAGGCTTGGATATCTCAATTAAAGCGCGTAAAGTATTACTCAACATAACACTAGGAATTTATTTAAATTAAATACACTCAATATTTAATATATTTAATAGCGGATTGTTAAGATAAAAGCGGATTTGTAAATTACAGCGTGGTTTGCAAAAGCGAAGCCGGTTGACACGTGGTTGAACACTTTGCCGGCACTGAAAAAGCGGTGAAATAAATGCACTGTTAACACAATTTACCTATAACAAATTAAAGCGAATTATTAGCGGTTAATTTAAGCAGTTTAAATTATAAAATTAGCGAAATGCGGTTTATTAACAAAAAGCGAAAGTAAAGAAATACTAATGGCGACTTGATGCAGCGAAAGCGTAGAAGCGAAAGATAATAACAATAGTCCGTCTTCTTCCTCGTTGAGTTGGGGAAGAAGGCTATTGCGCATGTCTAGTGGGAGCGATCAGCCAATAAAGCGGTCGATTCATGACGTGATCGAGAGGCTGATTTTCTATTGGTGGTTCGATTTTTGCGGGAACTAGCGGTGGACAGGTGCGTCTTTTGAATTTGGGTGTCCCCCAGGAGCGAGTTAATCGCTACTGGGCCTTGTTCACCGAACATTCTCCCCCGGGTTGGCGGCTGCGTCGACAAGATCATCTTCTTCATGCGTTAGTGGCAGGACACAGAGCTTTGTAATTGGACGTACCAGCTCTGTGTTAACTGTCTTAACAGTTACTACGCGGATTTGTCCATCTTCACCTGGATGGACAGCAATTACTTTGGCTAATGGCCACTTGGTTGGCGGGAGATCCTCAGTGGTGATCAGTACTACTGAACCCACCTTGATCTGGTTGCGTCGATGATGCCACTTTGAAATGGCCTGGTAGCGGTGGATGCAGTCCTGGTAGTAGCGTTTCCAGAAATGTTGAACCATTTGCTGGACTTGTTCCCAGTGCGAGAGCCGAGCAGGTTGTAAATCTGTCAGCGATGGCTCTGGGATAGCGGTCAGTGACTGTCCGATTAAGAAGTGACCTGGAGTCAGTACAGCTAGGTCAGCAGGATCTTCATTCAACGGTGTGAGCGGTCTGGAATTCAATATGGCTTCAATTTGAGCCAGTAGCGTTGAATATTGCTCAAGCGTCAACAGCGAGTCTCCGATTGTTCTTCGAAGGTGAAATTTGATAGATTTCACAGCGGCTTCCCATTTTCCTCCAAAATGTGGAGCTCCAGGCGGATTGAATTTCCAGTTCGTGCCATCTTGAGCGATCAAGGTTGATAATTCTCGTAATGTGCGGGATCCTGCAGCGAATAGTCGTTTCAGCTCTTTATCTGCTCCTACAAAATTGGTTCCACAGTCTGAATATAGCGTGTGGCAGATACCTCGGCGACTGGTGAAGTGGCGATAAGCGGCGATGAAAGCGGCAGCGGTGTAGTCAGTTACTAGCTCTAAGTGTACAGCTGAACTGAACATGCATACAAAGACTGCAATCCAGCCTTTGTATGTTTTTGCTCCACGTCCTTGAAACGTTTTCAGCGTGATAGGTCCAGCGTAGTCGAGTCCTGTATGCAAGAAGGCTCGAGTTGGCTGTACTCGTGCGGCGGGTAGTTGACCCATCAACTGTTGAGCGCGTTCTCCACGGTGTCTCGTGCAGATAACGCAGCGTAAAATAAATGATCTGACTGGAACACGGCCTCCAATGATCCAGACACTCTTGCGTAAGTCAGCGAGCGTAAGCTGAGTACCTCCGTAAAGCGTTTTGCGGTGCGAGTCATCAATCAAAATTGATGTAAGCGGTGATTGTCGCGGTAGAATCGCTGGATGCCTCTCTTCTGGGTCCAGCAATGCGTTTTTCAAGCGGCCACCGACTCTCAGGACCCCCTGATGGTCGATGAACGGAGTCAGCTTAGTGATGCTGTTATTTTTAGGCAGTCCATCACCATCTTGTAGCGTGTGAATCTCTCTAGCGAAGTATTGTCCTTGAGTGAACTTAATCAAGGTCAATTTAGCGCGCTCCAGGTCTGATGGAGTAAGCGGGTAGGCCAGCGAAGATTGTGGAACTCTTTTAAAGCGGTCGATGGCACGATGCCAGATGCTAAGCTTCCGTAGCAGTGGAAACAGCTGCGTGTAATGCGACAGTAATTGTTGGAGCAGACAATTTTCTGCTTTCCAAGTTACTAGTGTCAGACCTTGGCGTTCTTCTCGATGCGTTGCGTTGTCGGTTGGAGGCTCCAGAGTGGGCCAAGAGGATTCTGGTTCATGAAGCCAAGTTGGTCCATGCCACTAGAGAGCGTGTTGTTTCAGTTTTAGCGTAGGTATACCTCTTGAAGCGCAGTCAGCGGGGTTTTGTTTTCCTGGAATAAATTTCCAGGAGACATCTCGAAGCGTTTCTTGGATTTTTCCCACTCTATTGCGGACGAATGTCTTCCAGCGGATTGCTGGACTTTTAATCCATGCGAGAGTCACAGCGGAGTCAGTCCAGAGATTGATCCTGACATTTTCAAGCGACTGAACTTCTTTAACATGAAGTATCAGTTGTGTTAGCAACCATGCGGCAGATAATTCCAAGCGTGGGATTGTCATGGTCTTCAGCGGTGCTACTTGCGTTTTTGAACACAAAAGTGAGACCTTTGTGTTCCCATCAGCGTCAGTGACTCTCAAATAAACAGCGGCAGCCATAGCGTTTTGCGAAGCGTCTGAGAACCCGTGCAATTCCATAGTTGCTCCAGGTGCTATATTATTCCAGCGTGGAATGCGGATGGATTCGATGTTTCGAAGATCCTCGCGGTATCCAGTCCATTTGTGAATGAGTGATGGTGACAATTGTTCATCCCATGACACTCTATCTAGCCACAGATCTTGCATAAAGATCTTGGCTTTGACGACTATTGGTGCGAGAAGTCCTAGCGGATCATACAGTTTAGCGATTTCAGACAAAATAGCTCTCTTTGTCTTAGGCGTATCTGGCGGTAGCGTGTACTTGAACTGGAGAGCGTCAGTGCGTGAATTCCAGTACATGCCCAGGACTTTTACTGGTGCATCACTGATTTCTTTAAGCGGTGTATCCAGCTGCTTTTCTGGAGCGACTTCAGCAAGTAACCGTGGGCTATTGCTAGCCCATTTGGCAAGCGGGAAGCAGCTTGCTGCACACAGAGCTTTTGTTTGTACTGCAGCCTTGATAGCGTCTTCTTCGTTGTCTGCTCCACCGTAGATGTCATCTACGTAGCGTGTTTTCAACATTGGAGCAACAGCTAGCGGAAAGCGGTGTCCTTCATCCTTTACTAGTTGGATAAGCACACGTACAGCGTCAAAAGGTGCACTAGCGGTTCCGTATGTGACTGTCTTGAGACAGTAAGCGTCTATTAAGTCATTCTCATCTATCCAGAGAATGCACTGAAGCGGCCAATCAAGCGAGTCGACCTCAATCTGTCTGAACATCTTGGTGATGTCAGTAGCGAATAGAATCCTGCTGCAACGGATTCTCAGCATCACATCAAAAATGTCAATTTGCGTTTTGGGTCCTGCGTGGAGAATGTCGTTCAATGAAATTCCTGTAGATGTTGCACAGGAACCATTGAACACTGTGCGGAGCTTCGTAGTGGTACTATCAAGCTTCAATACCCCATGGTGAGGCAAGAAGTAAGCGTTTGCGGGCAATTCGTTGACTGGTACTCGTACCATGTGTCCTAGTTGAATGTATTCTGCCATGAATGCACGATACATGTCAGAATATTCTCTTTCTCGCGACAAGCGAGTTATTAATCTGCGGAGTGACCCCATAGCTGCGTTGATAGAGTCGCCAAGTTGACTCTCAAGGGCCTTAAGCGGTAATCTCACTACGTAGCGTCCATCAGGCTGTCGATAATGCGTTTGACGAAAGTGAATTTCACATTCGTCTTCTTCAGCGGTGTTGAGCGGTGAATTTCCTGATGGAACTTCTTCCTGTTCCCAAAACTTAGCGATAGCGTCTTGTAATTCAGTATCTACTGACGCATGTAGTGCTGCGTGTGATGTTGAAGCGTGTTTAGCGGTGACAGCCCCATAGACAATCCAACCAAGCGTGGTGGATTGTGCAATAGGAGCATTGCGAGGTCCTCGTTGAATCTCTGCGTTCATGATCTGTGCGGCTGGTGATGCACCTAGAATAATATCTACAGGGCGTGGCTGTAGATACTGCGGGTCAGCGAGCTTGAGATTCTCAAGATGCGGCCATTTCGGATCAGCGATCACGAACGATGGAAGATCTGCCGTCAGTGTTGGTAGAGTATGCATGCTGACATGCATTGATGCGGTCGTACACAGCGAACGAAGCTCAATTGTGCTCACACCTAGTGAGCTTCCTGCGGAGACATTGCCAATGCCCTTGAGCATGACCATGTCACGCTGTAGCGGTTGTCCAAGCTTCTTGAAGAGCGACTGTCTCATAAATGAGAGCTCTGAACCTTGATCAATCAACACTCTTGCGGTGATTGGATTATCATGATGCGGGCGTACCTGGACTAAGGCGGTAGCTAGAAATACTTGAGCGGAAAGCGGATCTGAAATAATCAACAGTTAATTTCAAGTTGTAAACGGTCTAAAGGGAACGATTAGTTGCCTGTGCGGAAGATGTAGACTGCGGTGAAGCTGGTTTCGTTGGTGCATCCAAAATGGATGGACATGTGGTGACGTTGACCACATTTTCGGCAATCTGCGGCGCGGTGCGGAACACGAAAGTTGAAGCACAAATTGCATTTTTCAACTATTTTGTGTAATTCTCCATAGCGAAGTTATTTAAGGCCCGAAGTCAAGTTTTCAGTCTTAATAAACGGAAAGTTCAGCGTACCGGTGTACGAATGACTATCAGGAGCAGCACCCGATGTGCTCTGCGATGCTCCTGACACTCGACCTTTCCTAGCGGTATTACACTTCACTTAACACAGCACAATTTTTAAGTGGAATAATAAATTAATTTAATTGAGATAGAGCCAGCCTGATCCGGCTCGAGGGACCAATGAATAATTACAGAAAGAGCGGAAAAGCGGGGATCAGGTTTAGGTTTGGATATCTCAATTAAAACGCGTAAATTATTATTAAAAATAACACTAGGAATTTATTTAAATTAAATACACTCAATATTTAATATATTTAATAGCGGATTGTTAAGATAAAAGCGGATTTGTAAATTACAGCGTGGTTTGCAAAAGCGAAGCCGGTTGACGCGTGGTTGAACACTTTGCCGGCACTGAAAAAGCAGTGAAATAAATGCACTGTTAACACAATTTACCTATAACAAATTAAAGCGAATTATTAGCGGTTAATTTAAGCAGTTTAAATTATAAAATTAGCGAAATGCGGTTTATTAACAAAAAGCGAAAGTAAAGAAATACTAATGGCGACTTGATGCAGCGAAAGCGTAGAAGCGAAAGATAATAACAATAGTCCGTCTTCTTCCTCGTTGAGTTGGGGAAGAAGGCTATTGCGCATGTCTAGTGGGAGCGATCAGCCAATAAAGCGGTCGATTCATGACGTGATCGAGAGGCTGATTTTCTATTGGCGGTTCGATTTTTGCGGGAACTAGCGGTGGACAGGTGCGTCTCTTGAATTTAGGTGTCCCCCAGGAGTGAGTTAATCGCTACTGGGCCTTGTTCACCGAACACGCGTTAATCCGACAATATGGCCCTCCAACATTTTTCTTTACGTTATCAGCAGCTGAGTGTCATTGGCCTGAGTTAATAATTATTTTGAAAAAAATTGTCGATAACGAAGATTGCACAGTTCAAGAAGTTGAAAAATTTGATTTCATAGAAAAAGCTAGATTAATTAGAAGATGATCCTGTAACAGTGGCAAGATATTTCGATTATCGAATCAGACAATTATTTAAAGTTATCAGAGAGAAAAATAGTATATTTCAAGAAAATTATGTAACTGAACATTATATTAGAGTAGAATTTCAACAGAGAGGCTCTCCTCATGTTCATTGTTTAATTTGGCTAAAAGACTCTCCTAAATATGACGATGAAGATACCGACAATCTTACTGTAATTGCATTCGTTGATAAATTTATTTCGTGCTCTAACAAACAAATTACAGAAAAAGTTTTGAAATTACAAACTCATAAGCATACGTTTACATGTAGAAAGGGAACGAAGAGAATGAAGTGTCGATTCGATATTCCATTCTTTCCAATGTATAAAACATCTATTTTATTACCATTACAAGAAACTGAAAAAAGTGAAAAAAAATCATTACGAGAAAAACGTGAAGAGATACAAAAACTTTTAGAGAATAATTACAAAAATAAAGTTGTCATAACGATTGAAGAGATGTTGAGTACATTAAAACTAACTCATGATGCATATATAAAAATTATTCGTAGTGGTTTAAGTCGACCAACTGTATGCTTCGAAGAAATCCAGATGAATGCATGATTAATCCTTATAACTATGAATTATTAAACTTACATTTGGCTAATATGGATATTCAATTTATTTTGGATGTGTATTCTTGTGCAAGTTACGTATTGAATTATTTAAATAAATCTGTCTCTGGTCTTTCACGACTTATGTATAATGTTGTCGATGAAGTAAAGAAAGGAAATTACACATTAAAAGAACAATTAAGAATACTTGGCAATGCATTTCTCAAAGCAAGTGAATTTAGTGCACAAGAAGCAGTTTATTATATTTTGTCGCTTTCACTTTCAATGTGTTCACGACAAAGTATAATGATTAATACGAATTGTCCAGAAAAAAGAATTAATGTAATAAAATCTAAAAACGATCTGAAAGCTTTATCGCCAGATTCTACAGATATTTACGTTAAAAGTTTAATCGATCACTATGCATGTCGGCCAAAGGAATTGGAAAATCTTTGCTTAGCATCATTTTTTGCTTGGTATACATTTTCTAAGAAAGAAAATAATAAAGGTAATAAAAGTTTTAGTGATGAAGAACAAGAAACAAGTGATGAAAAATCAAATTCTGAATCCAAAATTTTCAAGTTAATTGATGATTCAGGTTATGTCTATCGGCGTACAAAATCTAAAATAATTAGATTTATTAATTTCCGTGCACAAATAGACCCTAAAGAGTTCGTTAGAGAAAATGTAATGTTATTCGTACCTTGGCGTAATGAAATGGTTATGATTGCAGCTGCTAATCAATTATTTTTAGCAAATCGCGATATAATTAAAAAACATCGAGCTGAATTTGTTTACGATGAAGATATTGAGAATAAATTAAATGAAGCTAAGAATGCAATTAATGAAGTGGAAAGTGATGATGATAGTACTGATGACATACAGACTCCAACAAATTTGGAAGTTTTCGCTAGTTTTACTGAGGAAGGAGACATTGCTATCGATAATAATGAAGCTGAGGAGAAGACACATAATAAAAATAATGATTTGATCTATATATCAGTTCCACGGTTGATTGAAGAAGATAATTACATTGACTTGGTTTGTACTCTGAACGAAAAACAGAGAAGATTTCTATTACACATATTACATCGTTTTAAAATAAAATCTCTACCTTTTTATCATTGTGTTATTGGTGGAGCTGGTGTGGGAAAATCTCGGTTGATTGAAGCTGTTCATCAAGCAGTACTTCGTTTTATTAATTCAAATTCAAATAACCTCGAATCTACTAAAATATTATTATGTGCTCCGACAGGTAAAGCGGCCTTTGGAATAAAAGGAACAACTTTACATGCAAGTTTTGTATTGCCTTTTAATCAATGTTCTGCTGAACTCACTCCGTTAAGTAGTAGCACCCGAAATACTTTATTTACTAAGTTAAAAGATCTCTGCCTTATTATTATTGATGAAATTAGTATGGTTGGGTCAAAAATGATACATCAGGTTGACTGTCGATTAAAACAAATATTCCAAACTTCAAAACCTTTTGGTGGAATATCAGTGATTGTATTCGGTGATTTTAATCAATTAGCTCCTGTAGGTGACAGATATATATTTCAATGTCATTCGAAAGACCCATATGGAGCTATAATTGGTAACCCTTTGTGGAACTTATTTTCTAGTTTTCAGTTAACAGAAATAATGCGGCAAAAAGATGATGCTGATTTTGCTATAGCTCTTAATAATTTGGCTAATGGTAAAATATCAGATAAGGATTTGAATCTTTTCAAATCTAGAATAGTGAGCAGTGAAGATAAAATTCCAAAAAATGTAATTTATTTATTCCGTACTAATGAAGAAGTAAATTTATATAATAACAATATAATAAATAAAGACCCAAAGAAAAAAACTTCATATGCTTGTGATAAAGTAACAGGTAAAGCTAGTGAAAAGATGAAGCAACGATTATTAACTATATCTTAAACTTTAGAAATTAAAAATTCACAAGGATTGCCATATTTATTACCTCTGAGTATTGGTATCAAATATATGTTGACTGTTAATATAGATGTTGAAGACAGTCTTGTAAATGGTGCTGTTGGAGTATTAAAAGACTATGAATTTGATTCTACCGGAAAAATATTCAGACTTTGGTTGGATTTTTCAGATGAAAGTATCGGTAGAAAAAGGAGAAAAGCAATTTTTAAAAATGTACAGAACAACTGGACGGCAATAGATAAGATCACCAGAAATATTCAACCGATGAAAAGTGTAATTTCAGTAATTCGTAATCAATTCCCTTTAGTGCCATCCGAAGCAATAACAATACACAAAAGTCAAGGAGGAACATATGAATCAGTAGTTGTACATTTTCAAAAAGGGATGAGAAGAAATGAGCTATATGTGGCTTTCAGTCGGTGTACTAAGCTAAGTGGTTTATACATAATTGGCGACTTATTTATTTCTTTATCATCAAATCTTTACGATAAAATACACATGGAAATAAGGCGAATTTTACGCTTCAAACTGACTCTGTCGTGCTTCTTCATTGGCGGAAGTAACTATGACTCTCTTGAGGGAGTGAGGGCGAACTCAAGAGAACATAGTCAAGCAAGCAATTTCCTTTCCGTGGGTTTCGCCATAAGTAAGGTAACATTGAAAGGCATCCCTCGATGCGTTACCCCAAACTAAAAATTGCCACTGCGCTTTCCATTGCTGTTCTTTTATTATATTTTGGAAAGCAATACGTCCCGTCAAAAGGGATACGAATGAAGCAAGTGACTTTCTTTCATGAAGTTTGATGAGTAGGTAGTGTGACCCTAGTCATGTTACTGAAAATCAAAAGTCACCACTGCAAGGTAGAGCAACCTAACTCTGGTAGGAACTCTCCCCATGGGAGCTTCTTTATTATTATCTTGTTATTATCATTTGTCACCAGAGAAAGGGGAGTTACGCCCCCTGCCTGCTCGAGTACGGTGTTAGTTGGACCTTGCGACTTTCACCAAGAAAACTATACTTCCAATGCCCAATCTCTGTCCTACTAGCTTAGGACAGAGCAACGGATTTGGATTATAGAGTTAATGCAAGGTAGAGGACTGCGAAGGCACCTCGCCCTATCACTCAAGGGATATACATCAGCAGGCTGGAGCATCATGGGTTGCGGTCCAGCCGGATCTAAACTACGTAAAGGCCAAAACGGCCAAGGTAGATAGGGCTACCAAAGACAGATCGAGGTTGTCAATGGCTGAACACGGCAGTCAAAGGTAGAGGGGACTACCAAGGTAGAAGGTGGCTACCTGAGTAAATTACACACAATGCAGGATGATTGGGTTCTCGTCCTGCACTATAACCCCAAGTGGGGAGTGCAAGTCACTCATCTTGCCCACAGTCGTAGATCACGGGGGACCGCAAGGCTGGCTGTGACAGCTGCTGCTGGTGATCTGAGTAAAATCCTCCGGCTGATTCCTCATGGGGAGGCTCAGCAAAGTTCTGCCCCGGTTATCCGAGGGTTTCTACGTAACACGTAACCACCCGAGGTAACATGAGAGGTTCCTTTCTGCCCCGGTTTCCAAGGGTATCACGCAGCACTTAATCTGTGCGTCTTTTCTTTGAAAGTACAAAGGCCGGAGGTCGTGTGTAGTGAATGTGGCAGAACACTGTAATGTTTCTGCACAATTCCTGTGCTGTGTGGTCACCTGAGGAGACGATGGAGGTTTGTGCGCTCAGAGAACTAGTCGTGTGTGGGTGTGCGTGTGCTTCGGCATGCGCGCCCCATGCATGACTTTTTTCTCGTTAAGGAGATTTTTCGTTTGTTTTCTTTCATTATACTTTTCGGAAGCAATACGAATGAATTTCCGGCGGGGACCCTGGAGAGTTTGTTCGCATCTTTATTATTATCTTATTTTATTATATCTTCCAAAGCAATACGAATGGATTTCTGACAGGCACCGCAGCAAAACCCTGCTCCGCTATACCGGTGACAAGCCCGGGGCCCTATCTATGACGGGGAAGGAGAAGTCGGAGGAGTAAAACCTCGTGAAAAACCAGGTCCATCTGGCTCCGGATGGTAACTACCTGTAAGGGCCCCAGACTTGGGTGACGGTCCTACTTCATTTGTGTCGTGATTTACGTGCCACGGGTTGATAGTTTAGCACCAGTACCTACTGGCCTGCTTACATAACTTGAATGACTCTTATGTGGCTATAACGAAATCACTGCAAATGCGACCTCGAACAATAATGGACACAGTCTACTATTGCGTTTCGGGAAAAGTCGACCCTTCCGCTCCAACCGAGCAATAGCCGTCTTCGGACGAGCGGGAGGTTGCAGCTTTATTCCCCGGCTCCCAAGGGCTTTATGCAACACTTAATCTGTGAGCTATTCTTCGAGAAGGGCCGGAGGTCGTGTGTGATGGACGTGGTGGCGCCAGCCGTCATGTTCCTCGTACAATTCCTGTGTCTGTATAATGCCTGAGGTGACGAGTGAGGATCTCTCTTCTTTTCTCTTTTCAGCTAAACCTAAAATCCCAACTGACTAACGTAGTGAGGGTGTAAGACAGGGGGGTTGCAAATCTTGTCAAAACGTAGCGGTGCCAAACGGTTGGCAACTTTTTTGGTCTCGTTAAACACGCCCGAGAGGGCAAATGCTATCGGTTATAGGTGTTACCAGCTCTTATAGCTTAAATTAAATTGGTCAGGACAGAATCGACGAGCCTCGGATAGGTGACGCACCCACGTTCGGTGGTCACCAAACTCTCTCGACCGTTCGATGGAGCGCCAGAATAACCAACCGCGTTTCTCCAATCGAGCTGCTATCTGACGCTCCCGTTCATCGCCGGCACGCGGACTCGGGATCGCGTACGTGTCCGGGTAAGTTCGCGAAAGTAACACGGAAACAGCTAATGCCTCTAGCCACGCGACCTTGTCTAGTTAAACTCACGCGATTAAACTTAGAAGAGGCAAAACCAAGTAGCAGGGGAGAATTCGAATCTTGCACGCGAAGCATCAACCGGCGAAGATGCACAGGGCCGACTAGATACACCCTCAGAGGGTCCGCGATTTCGGGAAATTTAGATGGGCTCGCGCCGGGCGTTAGGTCAAATCATAAGTCTCCGCACGCGACCCGGGGAATGGAGGCTGAAGGTTTTCGGGTTTTGCAGGCGAATTTGCGGAACGACAGAGCAGGGACCCTGGAGGCAAGTCAGTTGTGGGAGGAAAAACGTATTGATGTTCTCCTCTTGCAAGAGCCATACGCAGCGTACAGTAAGAATAATAATAGTTTCAAGATACCTGGGTTCGGTTGCGGCATACAAGTCGCTGCCGAAACCAGGTCCAGGCCATATGCGGCTATTTGCTTAACAAATCCTAAGTACCAACTGCTGGTTCTTTCACAGCTTAGTACAACTCACTGCGTATGCGCTCAGATCGTGGGACCTGACACAACGTTCTTCGTAGTCTCAGCATACTTCCAGTATAAAGACGAAATAGAAACACATTTGGAGCATTTAGAAAAGGTGGTCCGAGCACTGAGAGGGAAACGGGTCTTAATATCAATGGACGCGAACGCGAAATCCGAGAGATGGGGATCCAAGACTGACGACGCGCGTGGCGAAAAGTTAGAGCAGTTTATTGACGCACACGAGTTAGAGATAGTCAACAACGCGAGGGAGGGTCCGACGTTCGAATCAACAAACGGGAGTTCGTATATCGATGTGACACTCGTCACGCCTAAAATCGCGAGTAGCATTCTAAGCTGGTCCATTAAGAGGAGTTGGGTGCAGAATACTGACCACTACCCGATTGAGATCACTCTGGGGGCTAAATCGGGGGAGGAGGATGGCGTACAGGCGGACCCCAAAAGGTTTAACTTAACGTTGGCCAATTGGGAAAAGTTTGACGAAGTCCTCTTCACGTGTGCATGCACAAACCTTGAAGGCCTTGGAGTGGAATCAGTTGAGGACGTGGAAAGGTATGCCTCTGCGCTTGGCAAATCAATTTTAGAAGCTTGCGAAGCCGCGATACCACGTAGAAAAACCCATGTAAAATCATACCCATGGTGGACCAGAAAACTAACACGCGCGAAGAGGCTAGTGCACAAAGCTAGGCGGGTATACCAAAGGGAAAGGGACGAATTAGTCAAAAATACCCTAAGCGTCAAATACAGAACATTACGGAAACAGTACTCGACAGACATAAAGCGAACGAGAGAAAGCAGCTGGCGGGACTTCGTTACAAAGAAAGGGAATCAAGAGAAGTGGGGTCCTGTTTACAGGATCTGCGCTGAAAAAGTTAGAGTCAAAAGTGCAATGTGCACACTAAGTCGTAACGGAGTATCCTCGGAAAACTTTAAGGAAACAGCCAAGTGCTTTCTCAACACGCATATCGTAGACGATGACCAAGACAATGAAACCCTCGATCAGGAAAAGATTAGAGCCAACACAATTCTACCACCTGACACCGCGGACGCCGAACCGTTCACCCCGTGCGAACTGGACAAAGCCCTAAAGACATTAAAGAACAGGAAGGCCCCGGGGCCGGATTTGATAGAAAACGAGGTAGTTAAACGCGCAGGGGTTATCCTTCGCGATCAGTTTTTAGAATTGTATAATGCCTGTCTGGCACAAGGAGTATTCCCAACAGAGTGGAAGAAGGGGGCAATAATAATGTTAGTTAAAAGCACCGACAAAAACGCAAATGACCCTAAATCTTACCGGCCAATTTGCCTCCTTTCGGGGTTAGGTAAAGTTTTCGAAAAACTTATTAAGGCGCGATTGACTACCACAGTCTTAGCAGAAGGGAACATTTCGAGCCGGCAGTTTGGCTTCACAGCCAAAAAGTCGACGGAGGATGCAATCGTGGAGATGCGCCGACTTGTAGACTCTTCAGAGAAGAGGCTAGTGGTCGGGCTTCTCTTCGATATCTCGGGCGCTTTTGACAACGTGTGGTGGCCGTTAGTACTCGAAGGTCTCAAGGCCAGAGGCTGCCCTAGAAACATATACGAGGTTATTAGGAATTACTTTGAGGACAGATCGGTCGCGCTGTCATGGGGATTTGGTAGTGAGTCGAAAACACCGACGCGAGGGTGCCCACAAGGATCAGTGCTGGGACCATTATTTTGGAACGTGATGTTCGACGCTCTCCTTCAGAGACTCGAACAGACAGAACACGGGAATAAATTCGTTGCATTTGCTGACGATTTGCTCGTCATGATAGAAGGCTCCTCAAGAAGTGAACTGGAGCGTAAGGGTCAAATAGTAGTAGATACAATACTGGAATGGTGTAATTCCGCAAAGCTCGAACTGTCGAAGTCGAAGACTGAAGCCATCTTCCTCAAGAATAAGCTTGTGTATCGCGGTCCACGAAAGGACAAAAAGAGCCCGCACCCCTATGAGGCAAAAGGAAAACAGAGGAAGCCCAAGTACGATAAACCGCCAAAAATTACGATAGGAGAGACCAACATTAAATTCAAGAAAAGCGTTAGATACTTAGGGGTGCACTTCGACGAGGGCCTTAAAGTGAAAAGTCACATCAAAACAAGGTGCGCGAAACTGAGTAGGGTATTCGGGCGCATGCGGCGTATTGCGCGAGCGGAATGGGGGTTGCGATACCCAGCTATGTCCACAATATACAGGGGTTTCTTCATGCCTATCGTCACGTATGCTGCGGCGGCTTGGAGTGACCGTTGCGATAAGGAGGACTGGAGACATCTTCGTGCACTACAGCGTCAAGCGCTCATAGCAACAACTACTGCCTACAGGACAGTGTCGCTTGACGGAATTTGCGTAGTCGCGGGTGCGATACCCATTCAACTGGTAATAGACGAACGGTGCGCTCGATACAACCTTCGTATTGGCAAACAGGCGACCCTAGGAAACGTTACCGTGCAGCCTGATGCGGAGGATCGCCTTGGAACCCTTAGAGCTGAAACCATACGTCGGTGGCAAGAACAATGGAACATATCAGAAAACGGTCGCGAAACTAGAGTCTTTTTCCCAGACGTAGCAGAACGTCTGGCAAACAAATGGATCAGTCCAAACTTTTGGCTGACCCAAATCCTAACTGGTCACGGTTGTTTTAGGGAATATCAATTCAAATACGAACACACGGAGAGTAGGTTCTGCGACGAGTGTAGGGAGAAGGGAAATGGAGAAAGGGTCGACAACGTGGAGCACTTAATGCTCGAATGCCTTGAGTACGAGCCTCAACGCGAGGTGCTCAAGGACATATGGGGTGGGAACGCGTCGTGGGTGAATGTTGCGCGTGCGATTGCCACATCCCAAAGTAACTTCAAGCTTTTAAAAGATTTCAGCAAAGTAGTAGTATGTTGCAAACTCCAGACCCAACTAGCTAATGAAAGCGCGATTAGGGACGAAGCTCAGGCATCCACCTAGGTAGAGTCGGAGCGCCTAGGCACAAGCGATATGCTCCACACAATTGTGAGGATAGTATAGAGCTTTGGATGACTGCCGTAGAATAAGATAGGGAACCAAAAACTACACAAGTGCCCGGGCACCCCACAGACGCAAACACTTACTCGTAAAGTCAATTTACACACAACACACTATACATACAACACGGTCTTCTATCGACTCCGCCTCCCCGTGGTCCCCGCTGGATACTGCTCATATTCTGCGGGTATATTTCGATGTACCCACAGGGAATGGGCTGCCAGAGGAGTCGATGAGAGTTGCACACATTTGCAATAACACGTAACTCTCAAATGCTGTTCAATGAATGTGTGCAAACACAAGAGGACAGCGGTTTTTCCTTGTCAGCGCTCTTGGTTGTGTATTGGTTAAGGTGAAGGTAGGACAAATATACGTGCGTGTATAGCTCTTTTGAGCCCAGGAAACGGCCTCTTCGGAGGTAGGCGAAAGCCTCACCATATATTCTTCGTGCTTCTTCATTAGAGACCAACATTAAATTCAAGAAAAGCGTTAGATACTTAGGGGTGCACTTCGACGAGGGCCTTAAAGTGAAAAGTCACATCAAAACAAGGTGCGCGAAACTGAGTAGGGTATTCGGGCGCATGCGGCGTATTGCGCGAGCGGAATGGGGGTTGCGATACCCAGCTATGTCCACAATATACAGGGGTTTCTTCATGCCTATCGTCACGGATGCTGCGGCGGCTTCCAGTGACCGTTGCGATAAGGAGGACTGGAGACATCTTCGTGCACTACAGCGTCAAGCGCTCATAGCAACAACTACTGCCTACAGGACAGTGTCGCTTGACGGAATTTGCGTAGTCGCGGGTGCGATACCCATTCAACTGGTAATAGACGAACGGTGCGCTCGATACAACCTTCGTATTGGCAAACAGGCGACCCTAGGAAACGTTACCGTGCAGCCTGATGCGGAGGATCGCCTTGGAACCCTTAGAGCTGAAACCATACGTCGGTGGCAAGAACAATGGAACATATCAGAAAACGGTCGCGAAACTAGAGTCTTTTTCCCAGACGTAGCAGAACGTCTGGCAAACAAATGGATCAGTCCAAACTTTTGGCTGACCCAAATCCTAACTGGTCACGGTTGTTTTAGGGAATATCAATTCAAATACGAACACACGGAGAGTAGGTTCTGCGACGAGTGTAGGGAGAAGGGAAATGGAGAAAGGGTCGACAACGTGGAGCACTTAATGCTCGAATGCCTTGAGTACGAGCCTCAACGCGAGGTGCTCAAGGACATATGGGGTGGGAACGCGGAGTGGGTGAATGTTGCGCGTGCGATTGCCACATCCCAAAGTAACTTCAAGCTTTTAAAAGATTTCAGCAAAGTAGTAGTATGTTGCAAACTCCAGACCCAACTAGCTAATGAAAGCGCGATTAGGGACGAAGCTCAGGCATCCACCTAGGTAGAGTCGGAGCGCCTAGGCAAAGCGATATGCTCCACACAATTGTGAGGATAGTATAGAGCTTTGGATGACTGCCGTAGAATAAGATAGGGAACCAAAAACTACACAAGTGCCCGGGCACCCCACAGACGCAAACACTTACTCGTAAAGTCAATTTACACACAACACACTATACATACAACACGGTCTTCTATCGACTCCGCCTCCCCGTGGTCCCCGCTGGATACTGCTCATATTCTGCGGGTATATTTCGATGTACCCACAGGGAATGGGCTGCCAGAGGAGTCGATGAGAGTTGCACACATTTGCAATAACACGTAACTCTCAAATGCTGTTCAATGAATGTGTGCAAACACAAAGAGGACAGCGGTTTTTCCTTGTCAGCGCTCCTGGTTGTGTATTGGTTAAGGTGAAGGTAGGACAAATATACGTGCGTGTATAGCTCTTTTGAGCCCAGGAAACGGCCTCTCTTCGGAGGTAGGCGAAAGCCTCACCATATATTCTGTCGTGCTTCTTCATTAGAGACCAACATTAAATTCAAGAAAAGCGTTAGATACTTAGGGGTGCACTTCGACGAGGGCCTTAAAGTGAAAAGTCACATCAAAACAAGGTGCGCGAAACTGAGTAGGGTATTCGGGCGCATGCGGCGTATTGCGCGAGCGGAATGGGGGTTGCGATACCCAGCTATGTCCACAATATACAGGGGTTTCTTCATGCCTATCGTCACGTATGCGGCGGCGGCTTGGAGTGACCGTTGCGATAAGGAGGACTGGAGACATCTTCGTGCACTACAGCGTCAAGCGCTCATAGCAACAACTACTGCCTACAGGACAGTGTCGCTTGACGGAATTTGCGTAGTCGCGGGTGCGATACCCATTCAACTGGTAATAGACGAACGGTGCGCTCGATACAACCTTCGTATTGGCAAACAGGCGACCCTAGGAAACGTTACCGTGCAGCCTGATGCGGAGGATCGCCTTGGAACCCTTAGAGCTGAAACCATACGTCGGTGGCAAGAACAATGGAACATATCAGAAAACGGTCGCGAAACTAGAGTCTTTTTCCCAGACGTAGCAGAACGTCTGGCAAACAAATGGATCAGTCCAAACTTTTGGCTGACCCAAATCCTAACTGGTCACGGTTGTTTTAGGGAATATCAATTCAAATACGAACACACGGAGAGTAGGTTCTGCGACGAGTGTAGGGAGAAGGGAAATGGAGAAAGGGTCGACAACGTGGAGCACTTAATGCTCGAATGCCTTGAGTACGAGCCTCAACGCGAGGTGCTCAAGGACATATGGGGTGGGAACGCGGAATGGGTGAATGTTGCGCGTGCGATTGCCACATCCCAAAGTAACTTCAAGCTTTTAAAAGATTTCAGCAAAGTAGTAGTATGTTGCAAACTCCAGACCCAACTAGCTAATGAAAGCGCGATTAGGGACGAAGCTCAGGCATCCACCTAGGTAGAGTCGGAGCGCCTAGGCAAAAGCGATATGCTCCACACAATTGTGAGGATAGTATAGAGCTTTGGATGACTGCCGTAGAATAAGATAGGGAACCAAAAACTACACAAGTGCCCGGGCACCCCACAGACGCAAACACTTACTCGTAAAGTCAATTTACACACAACACACTACACATACAACACGGTCTTCTATCGACTCCGCCTCCCCGTGGTCCCCGCTGGATACTGCTCATATTCTGCGGGTATATTTCGATGTACCCACAGGGAATGGGCTGCCAGAGGAGTCGATGAGAGTTGCACACATTTGCAATAACACGTAACTCTCAAATGCTGTTCAATGAATGTGTGCAAACACAAGAGGACAGCGGTTTTTCCTTGTCAGCGCTCTTGGTTGTGTATTGGTTAAGGTGAAGGTAGGACAAATATACGTGCGTGTATAGCTCTTTTGAGCCCAGGAAACGGCCTCTTCGGAGGTAGGCGAAAGCCTCACCATATATTCTTCGTGCTTCTTCATTGGCGGGAGTAACTATGACTCTCTTAAGGGAGTGAGGGCGAACTTAAGAGAACATAGTTAAGCAAGCAATTCCCTTTCCGTGGGTCCCGCCATAAGTAAGGTAACATTGAAAGGCATCCCTCGATGCGTTACCCCAAACCAAGAATTGCCACTGCGCTTTCGGTTGTAGGTGTTACCAGCTCCTACAACTTAAATAAACCGGTCAGGAAAATACGGCAAAGCCTCGGATAGGTGACGCTCCCACGTTCGGTGGTCACCAAACTCTTTCGACCGTTCGACGGAGCGCCAGAGTAGCCAACCGCGTTTCTCCGAACGAGCTGCTACCTGACGCTCCCGTCCATCGCCGGCCCGCGAATTCGGCATCGCGATCGCGTTGGTGTAAGCTCGCGGAACCATTACGTATAGAACAGCTAATGCCTCTAGCTACGCGACCCTGTTTGGTTAAACTCACGCGATTGAACCGAGAAGAGGTAAATCCAAGTAGAAGGGGGGTTTCCGAATCTTACTCGCGAAGCATCGACCGGCGAAGATGCCTAGGGACGACTAAAAACACCCTCAGAGGGTCCGCGAACTCGGCAAACTTAGATGGGCTCGCGCCGGGCGTTAGGTCGAATCGAAAGTCTCCGCACGCGACCCGGGGAATGGGGGTTGAAGGTCTTCGAGTTTTGCAGGCGAATTTGCGGAACGACAAAGCTGGGACTCTGGAGGCGAGTCAGTTGTGGGAGGAAAAACGTATTGATGTTCTCCTTCTACAAGAGCCATACGCAGCACATAGTAATAATAGTTTCAAAATACCTGGGTTCGGTTGCGGCATACAAGTTGCTGCCGAAACCAGGTCTAGGCCATATGCGGCCATTTGCTTAACAAATCCTAAATACCAGTTGCTGGTTTTATCACAACTTAGTACAACCCACTGCGTATGCGCTCAGATCATGGGACCTGACACATCGTTCTTCGTAGTCTCGGCATACTTCCAGTACAAAGACGAAATAGACATGCATTTAAAGCACTTAGAGAAAGTGGTCCGAGCACTGAGAGGGAAACGAGTATTAATATCAATGGACGCGAACGCGAAATCCGAGAGATGGGGATCCGAGACTGACGACGCGCGTGGCGAAAAGTTAGAGCAATTTATTGACGCACACGAGTTAGAGATAATCAACATTGCGAGGGAGGGTCCGACGTTTGAATCAACTAACGGGAGTTCGTATATCGATGTGACACTTGTCACGCCTAAACTCGCGAGTAGCATTCTTAGCTGGTCCATTAAGAGAAGTTGGGTGCAGATTACTGACCACTACCCAATCGAGATCACTCTAGGAGCTAAATCGGGGGAGAAGGATGGCGCACAGGCAGACCCCAAGAGGTTCAACCTAACGTTTGCCAATTGGGAAAAGTTTGACGAAATCCTTTTCTTGTGTGCGTGCACAAACCTTGATGGCCTTGGAGTGGAATCGGTTGAGGACGTGGAGAGGTATGCTTCTGCACTTGGCAAATCGATCTTAGAAGCTTGCGAAGCCGCGATTCCGCGTAGGAAAACCCATGTAAAATCATACCCATGGTGGACCAGGAAATTAACACGCGCGAAGAAGCTGGTGAACAAAGCCAGACGGGTATATCAAAGGGAAAGGGACGATTTAGTTAAAAATACCCTAAGCGTCAAATACAGAACACTACGGAAACAATACTCGGCAGACATAAATCGGATGAGAGAAAGCAGCTGGCGGGACTTCGTTACGAAGAAAGGTAATCAAGAAAAGTGGGGTCCTATTTACAGAACCTGCGCAGAAAAAGTAAGAGTCAAAAGTGCAATGCGCACGCTAAATCGTAACGGAGCATCCACGGAAAACTTTAAGGAAACAGCCAGGTGTTTTCTCGAGACGCATATTGTAGACGATGACCAGGACAACGAAACCCCCGGTCAGGAAAAGATTAGAGCCAACACAATTTTACTACCTGACACCGCGGACGCCGAACCGTTCACCCCACGCGAATTGGACAAGGTCTTAAAAACACTGAAAAACAAGAAGGCCCCGGGGCCGGACTTGATAGAAAACGAGGTAGTTAAACGCGCAGGGGTTATCCTTCGCGAACAGTTTTTAGAGCTATATAATGCTTGCCTGGCGCTAGGAGCATTCCCAAAAGAGTGGAAGAAGGGGGCAATCATAATGTTAGTTAAAAGCACAGACAAAAACGCAAATGACCCTAAATCTTACCGGCCAATTTGCCTCCTTTCGGGTTTAGGTAAGGTGTTCGAGAAGCTCATAAAAGAGCGACTTACCACCACAGTCTTAGCGGAGGGGAACATTTCGAGCCGACAGTTTGGCTTCACAGCCAAAAAGTCGACGGAAGATGCAATTGTGGAGATGCGCCGATTGGTAGACTCTTCAGAGAAGAGACTGGTGGTCGGACTTCTCTTCGATATCTCTGGCGCTTTTGACAACGTGTGGTGGCCGTTAGTACTCGAGGGCCTCAAGGCCAGAGGCTGCCCTAGCAACATTTACGCGGTAATTCGGAATTACTTTGAGGACAGATCGGTCGCGCTGTCATGGGGTTTTGGTAGCGAGTCGAAAACGCCAACGCGAGGGTGCCCGCAAGGATCAGTGCTAGGACCATTATTTTGGAACATCATGTTCGACGATCTCCTTAAGAGACTCGAACTGACAGAACACGGGAATAAATTTGTTGCGTTTGCTGACGATTTGCTCGTCCTAGTAGAAGGCTCTTCGAGAAAAGAAATAGAGCATAATAGTCAAATAGTAGTAGATAATATACTGGAATGGTGCTGTTCCGCAAAGCTCGAGCTGTCGAAGTCGAAGACTGAAGCCATCTTCCTCAAGAACGAATTTGTACATCGCGGTCCACGTAAGGATAAAAAGAGCCCGTACCCCTATGAAGCAAAAGGACGACAGAGAAAGCCCAAATACGATAACAAACCGCCAAAAATAATGATAGGAGACTCCAAAGTCAAATTCAAATCGAGCGTTAGATACTTAGGGGTACACTTCGACGAGGGCCTCAAAGTGAAAAACCACATTAAAACAAGGCTCGCGAAACTAAGTAGGGTATTCGGGCGCATGCGGCGTATTGCGCGGGCAGAATGGGGATTGCGATACCCAGCTATGTCCACCATATACAAGGGTTTCTTTATGCCTGTCGTCACATATGCGGCGGCAGCCTGGAGTGACCGTTGCGATAGGGAGGACTGGAGACATCTTCGAGCACTTCAGCGTCAAGCGCTGATAACAACAACTACTGCCTACAGGACAGTTTCGCTTGAGGGGATTTGCGTAGTCGCGGGGGCAGTGCCCATTCAGCTCGTAATAGACGAACGGTGCGCGCGATACAGCCTCCGTATCGGCAAACAGGCTACCCTTGGAAACGTCACCGTGCAGCCAGATGCGGAGAATCGCCTAGTCACCCTTAGAACTGAAACCATACGTCGGTGGCAAGAACAATGGGATACATTAGAGAACGGCCGCGAAACTAAAGTCTTCTTTCCAGACGTAGCAGAGCGTCTAACAAACAAATGGATCAGCCCTAACTTCTGGCTGACCCAAATCCTAACCGGCCACGGTTGCTTTAGAGAATACCAATACAAGTACGAACATACGGATAGTAAATTCTGCGACGAGTGTAGGGAGAAAGGATTAGGAGAAAGGGTCGACAACGTGGAGCACTTAATGCTTGAATGCCATGAGTACGAGCCTCAACGCGAGGTGCTCAAGGACATATGGGGTGGGAACGCGGAGTGGGCGAGCGTTGCGCGTGCGATTGCCACATCCCAAAGTAACTTCAAGCTTTTAAAAGGTTTCAGTAAAGTAGTAATGTGTTGCAAACTCCAAACCCAGCTAGCTAATGAAAACGCGACTAGGGACGAGACTCAACAGACATCCACCTAGGTAGAGTCGGAGCGCCTAGGCACAAGCGATATGCTCCACACAATTGTGAGGACAGTATAAAGCTTTGGATGACTGACGTAGAATAAGCTAGGGAAAATGTCCACAAATAACACAAGTGCCCGGGCACCCTACACACGCAAACACTTACACGTAAAATCAAACGTTACACACAACACATCACACAAACAACATGGTCTTCAATCGACTCCGCCTCCCCGTGGTCCCCGCTGGATACTGCTCGTATCCTGTGGGTACATCTCGATGTGCCTACGGGGAATGAGTTGCCAGAGGAGTCGATGAGAGTTGCACACACTTACAATTATACGCAACTCTTGCAGCTGTTCAATGAATGTGTATAAACACAAGAGAACGGCGGTTTTTCCTTGCCCGCGAACTGGGCTGTGTTCTCGTTATGGTGGGAGTAGGACAAATATACGTGCGTGTATAGCTCTTTTGAGCCCAGGAAACGGCCTCTTCGGAGGTAGGCGAAAGCCTCGCCATATATTCTTCGTGCTTCTCCATTACAGAAGAAAATAGGGATACAATTGTTTATCAAAATGTCCAAAGTTTAAATGTCAAATCTCATTGGCTTGAACTGAATAATTTCATGAGGCTATATAAACCTAATTTGTTTATTGCCGCTGAAACTTGGACAAAAGAAAAAGATGACATTGAAATTCCTAATTATTTTATTGCATATCGCTTGAATATATTAGAAAAGTATAAAAGGCATGCATATGGCTTAGTTATATATTGCAGGGTAGATAAGAATTTCAAAATTTGCTTTGAATATAATAAGGAAGAAAAATCACAATCATGTTGCCTTATTACTGGTTTGTATAACAATGATATAGCAATATGTACCGGATACAAGCCACCATCAACTACTTATCAATCAGTTCATGAAAAAGTTATAACAATAATAGAAACTGCAGAAGAAAAAAGTAGTAAAATAATTTTACTAGGTGATTTTAATATCAACGTAGACAAACAGAACTCTCATTCATTTTTTAAAATGTTGAAGTCTAAAAATTTAAATTCAGCTTTAGAAGAAAATAAATATACAACAAGTTCAAATACACAAATTGATATAATTTTTTCTAATTTTAAATTAAAATGTGACATATCTGAAACAATTTTCGGATATCATAAACAACTTATATGTATGCCGTATGATACATTGAATACAACGAACGTTGAAGAAGCTATTGAATATTCTCATGATATTCATTTTCAAGAAGTCATTGAAGAAGCTAAATGGCTGAAAAAAAGATTGCTAAAAAAACAGTCATTCAATGAAAATGACGTCAACCTGGTAAAAAAATTATACAATTTTATTCAAGAAATAGAAGTTAATTTGCCTACTTAATTATACTTTAATTATACTTAATTATACTTAATTATACTACTGAGATTCCTCATTTTTTAGAAAAATACTTCATACCTATCAAAACATCTGAAGGTGGAAATTGCTTCTGTTATGCTTTATCACTTTTATTGTGTGGAAAAGAAAGTCTGATGACTTGTTTGAGAGTACTAGAAGCAATTCATATAATCTTAAATAGAGAATTTATAAACAATTTACCAGTAACAGTATCAGATACACTATCTATAGAAAATGTACTTAAAGATGGGACGCACGCGGGTATAGGAAATGTTATAATACATTCACTTATATTTCAATGTTCAATTAATATTTATGCTGAAAAAAATGCGTCTTCTGTTCGAATTACTCCCGTAGAAAATCATAAAGAACTTGATCTATATTTGGATATAAAAAATAAACACTATACAGCAATGATAAGGAAACAAAAAAATATGACTTTACCGATTCTTAATCAGATAAAAAATATTAACTTCAAGCAATTTAGTCACATAAAAAACCATTCAGAAGTTATCTCAGAAAATTTTAGTCAAGTTGCAAAAAAGAAAAATTGTTTACGTAAGGATAACGTCAAATTTAGTAATAAATTAATTATAAAATTGAATGATACTGATATTAAAAATGTTGACACAACTTAATTAAATCGTCATCATAATTTGAATTTAGAAGAAATAATTAGAATAGGAAATCAACTTAAAGAAAGATTAGTAAATAATACTAAAATTGAACAGAATGAAGTAAATATAATATTAAAATTATATAATTTCATTAATCAAACTAGAATTATACTACAATCTGAAAATAGTGATGAAGAAATTATTCCATTATTACTCCGGAAAAATTTTACAGCTATTGACACAACACTAGATGGAAATTGTTTTTATCATGGTATATCAAAATTGTTGATTGGTGGAGAAAATTTGACACCAAGTTTGAGAGCTTTACAAGCTGCTCATATTATTATAAATGAAGAATTTATAAATAATTTACCGATTGGGTTGTCAAATACTTTATCTGTCAAGAATGTTTTTAAAAACGGAAAATTCGCTGAAATAGGGAACATTTTAATACTTTCCTTAATATTAAAACGTACAATTAACATTTATACTGGACATCATTCATCTTCTATACGATTTGCTCCATATGATAGTCATGAAGAAATTTATCTTTACTTAGATCTTGAAGGTCAGCATTATAAGGTGATGTTTAAAAAAAGTAATGATTTACCTCCAATTGAAACAATTACTGATATTGATTTTACAACGTTTAAATATTTTACATAAATAATTACATATTTTTAGCTAATGTATTCATGGTTTCGAAAATATTGAGAATAATTAGAAATAATTGAATTACTTAAACGAAAATATTTAAAATGTTATGTATTGAAATTTGAGAATACTGAGATTATTGAGATTATTATTGATGTTGAAAGTGAAAAAAAAAATTGGATAACTTTGAATTTTTATTTGAAAGTGATGTAAATTTTTTCCGAATTAGGTATTTTCTTTTAAAGGTAAGTAAGAAAAACTTTTAAATAAAAAAAATTGACATTTAGGCATACACAATATGGATAGATAAAATTTTGTACGAATTTTCACATTAATCAGATTATTCAATTAAAAAATATGTCCAATGCTATCTATATATTTAAGTCATTGTGTTGAATTAAAAATAAAAATTTTGAACATTGTTAATAAATTTCATTTTATTGAAATTGTTAACAAAAATAATACTATGAAACTTCATAGTTCAATATACAACTCTGTTATTTTATTATCTTACTTTTAGGCACTTAAATCTTAAATTTTAATTTAATAATTAAACTTGATAATATTAATCTTCAATTAACAATAAAATCGTTAATTCCGAAAAATATGAATAATACTTTACAGACCTCAACTTATAAAAATAGTGTTGATGCCTTCAAAAAATATCTCAAAGAACGCTTAGATGCTTAAAATTGTAAATGATCATGTGTGGATTATGTATGATACTATGTTTTAATTCAATGAATTTATTTTAAGTAAATATCTATTACGGAAATTTGGTAGTCTACTTAAAATTATGTATTGTAACCTTAAAAAAAGAATTTAAGTAATAAAAATGACTTTTAAAGAAAGTAATATTAAGAATAAATAATTATATAATAGTTTTAGTTTAAATTAATATTTTTAAAAAATTACGAAAGTAATTTTTTAATGGTCTTAGAATGAATCTATGCTTTATATGAATTGTTGTCAATTATCATGTTTTATGTGGTCATTTATATATTTTTTCAAATAATAATAAAGTTCAGAAATTTGACAACTTTTCCAATTTATTAGCACAAAGTTCGATAACCGATTCAAAATGATAATTGAGTAATTATTGTTGACGAAATATAATCTAAATTTTTGATAAGACTTCGATAAAAATGAAAAAAAAAATTCCAAGAGAAATGACAAAATTTAAACAATTCATTAGAAATGTTTAACATTACCTCAAGAATCTATCTTTACTCTGTTACTGTTTAACTTTGCAGTTTTTACCTTTAAACAATTATTTGAAAGTGATAATATTAGTTCATAAAATGTAAGTAATTTTTGAATTTTAAGTAAAATATGCATGTATCTTCAGAGCGTAATTAATCACTGTAAATTATTTAAATCTTAAAATCTCTTCTGTTTTTTATAGGAATATTCATCTTGATTCTGGAATTTTAATTCTTTGTTCGCCAGGACCAACTTGTGAAGAGGCATTTTCTTTTCATCAAGTTTTTTCATATTTTCCAGTGAATTTAAGATTATTGTAGCATGATCTAATGACAAATTATTATCATTAAAAAAAAATCATTTCAATATTTACTAAAATTAAATACATACTTAAATAATTCTTCATAATACCAACAGCTTCGATATGATCACCCTTACTAAATGGGCTCTTAAATGGTTTTTTGAACTGAATTATCTTAATTTCAATTTTAAAACCAGACTCTGAAGCCATTGATCCACAGCAAATGAACGAATTTTCGCCTTTAATCTTAACAGTATCAAAATTTCTTTTCACATAACCTTGCATACCTATACATAAAATTATTAAAATGTCATAAATTGCATATAAATACATGATGGATGATATTACGTAAAAAATGTCAATAAACAATTATATACATACGGATTTTTTTCTTTAAGTATTGTTCAGCTTCTTCAATAGTAATAAGAGGATAATCCTCTTCAACAACAGGTATCACTTCTGCTGGACTTAATGGTATAGTGTCAATTACGGTGTTGGATTGTATAACCAATTCTATACTGACATTACCATTGTTGTAATCGCTATCGAGAGAGATGAATTTCGAAAAAGCACCATCAATATGGATAACCTAGTTTAAAAAAAAAAAATTATCAAATTAAGATAATAAATAAATAAAGAATTTACTCAAAATATCACGATTTCGTTGGATTTCTACCGAGCCAATGGTGATCGGATTAAAAACTCTTCCAATGTCTTCGTTCCAGACCAAAACTTGCACCCTGACACCCTCATCATTGCAAATGACAAACTTAAATACAATACCCTGTTCACCTGATTTATAAGTGACAGATTTTGGAGCACTAATTTCATCTATTTTCCCGATAATTTCACTGAAATTATAAATATTATTGTTATTATTATTATATTAATTAGTATAATTATCATTTTTAGTATTATTGTATTAATAGTTTATAAAACTATTCTTATTAATAACATGCAATTTTGATATAGAAATAATGATAATATATAATTACACAGTAGACGATAATGGAGTAATATTTCTAATAAACTCCGATGTAGAAAGTTTTAAAGTCTCTGCTTGATCTTGATTATTTGTTTCTCCTTCATCATCACTGACATCAATCTTTTTTTCAACTGATATTGTATTTTCCGTCATTGTTTATTGCTGTTAGATACTTAGTTCCAATAAAGTAGAAGCAATGGAAATTTATTAATTTATTGAAATACTTTTTTCTTAAAACCGTTGGATCAGTTTTATAGATTAATTAATGCTTTTGTTTTTTTATTGATTTCACTCTTCAATTATTTGTTTTTGACTCTGAAAAAATGTTTTGACTCAACCTTAACCTCAACCTTTCATTACCCATGTGGTTAACGATATGCAATTGTGATGGTAAATAAACAAAATGGCATACTGATGTTATCATTATGAGTAGAAAGAATTTGTAATTATCGATACAAATATAAAATGACGTTATTGATACTAGATTGCACCAATGTCGAATTTTTTGAAAAAAGAATAAATTGGCTACATTGGTTTAAACCAACGCCTTGTACTTTATATTACTTTTAACAAAAAAAAAAAAATGAAATTAAAATTACAATTAGGAACATAATTTAAACATATTTTTGTTTTTGAGTATATATATATATATATATATATATATATATATATATATATATATATATATATATATATATATATATATATATATATATATATATATAAAACAAACTGAAAGCGACTCTGTATCATAGCAACATTTTTTTTTATTGGTATATAAAGAATATATAAAAGATAATTACTAGAAAATATCATGAAATTAATAATTAAAATGGTGAAAATTAATTTATCAGAAAATGAAATAGTACGGACTTTTTTTGAGGGAAGGAGAACAAAGTAAGCTATAATTAAGTTCTTTTGAATTATAATTTTGAGATTATTTTTAAGTTATAATATTCGATGACATATCGTTCTATATATATATATATATATATATATATATATATATATATATATATATATATATATATATATATATATATATATATATATATTGAGAAAAAAAAATACTTGATTTAAGAAAAATATGATTCTCAGCTATTTTCATATAAATTCGTGTTCTTTACTAGAGAAAAATGAAGCTATAGTATAATGAAGCTATAGTAAAAATCATTTCCAATGATGGCTGCAAAATGTAGTAATGTTAAACAATAGAAAAATTAAGAAAACGGTTGACCCTAAAGGCCATATCTGCAACTTCCAGCTAATTCCGTACTTAAGTGCTCAAAATTGCCTTTATTACGTTTTTGAGCTTTTTGAGTGTCATTTTCGTGTCATTTGACCTCTCCGAGCTCAACAATCTGATAGAAGTATAATAAAACACTATTTCTGCCCTCCGTCCGGAAAGTGGCAACTTTCTGGCCGCTGCGCTAAACAAAGTTGCCACATTCCGGCTACGTCGAGCAGAAAAATAGTATACACACCTTGGTCAGTAAAAAGTAAAGCCTCAGATCACATGTTTGTAAGCCTCGGCTTCGCCTCGGCCAACAATTACATGTGATCTGAGACTTTTCTTATTTTACTGGCCTAGGTATGTAATATACTATTTTTGGAATTTTTAAACCACAATAACTTTTGAATGAATGAACCGATTTTTACGCAGTTGGCGGCATTCGAAACAGTTTTTTAAGCCTCATAGAGAATCTTCAAATTTTAATTGATCGAACTAGGAATTTCGAGGTTATTCCGAAAAACACTTTTTTCGATTTTCTTTTGACAACAATAACTCGCGAATGAATAAACCGATTTCGACCGAGCATACAGCGATCGACGTGGTTGTTTGGATGTTAAAAGCTGATTAGTTTTTGAAATTGATCGGTCAAGCCGTTTGAAAGTTATTCAAAAAAAACCACATTTGAAAAAAAATTTTTTCGCAGTTTTTTTGAGATTTCTCAAAATCTATCGGTCCGAAACGGTCCAACTTGTATTCAAAATCTAAGTTTAGTTAAACCCTTTCGAATGGCACAGACCGCAATCAAATCGGTCAAGCCGTTCAAAATTTATGAGAGGTTTACACACACACACACACACACACACACACACACACACACACACACACACACACACACACACACCCATACATACATACATACAGAGACCATCACGGGAATGGTCACGGAAGCTTCCTGAGACCTTGAAACGTCGAGATCCGACGAAAACTCGATTTTCGAGAAACGGGGTAAAAACAATAACTTCCCGATTTTTGAAAATCTTCGATTTTCCTTAGAGGGGAGTTCAAAAAATACGATCTGATGAAGAATTGAAAAATTATATTATAAAAATCCTTTTTTTTAACTTCCTGCTAAAAAAATTGAAAATTAAAAAAAATCGGGAATTTATTGTTTTTACCCCGTTTTTCGAAAATCGAGTTTTCCAAAGAGTTTTGTTTTGATCAATTGAGACGTTTAAACATTATATGAATTTTACATATATACATACACACACATACGAATTGACATCCTCGTAGCGATAGTCAAAATAGCTTCTTAAGGGGCCATGAAATAAAATATTTAAAAAATTTTTAATTCCAATTTTCGGTGCATTGTTTCTGCATCATTTTCGCACGTTTTTCTATTTAACTTTGAGATACTTTAAAAAAATATGTCAGAAAAGATCAAAAACTATATTCCTTGATCCTCTTTATAATAAAAAATATAATATAATGAAAAAAATATCAATACTTTTAACGTACAATCTACTATTTTGAAAACTAGCCATTTTTCATAATTTTTGACAAAAAATAGTTACTGACCGATTTTATTAATTATTTTTTATGATGAACTTATTAAAAACTTGATTACTACCCACTATAATTAATAACTATAATTATAATTATACCGGATTCACATAACATTTATTTTCATGAACTTCAACTGCTGATTTATTTTGTGTTTGTTGACAAATAATTGGTGCATTGTTATTAATTATGGTGGGTAGTAATCAAGTTTTTGATAAGTTCATCATAAAAAATAATTAATAAACGAGGTCAGTAACTATTTTTTGTATGGTTTTTTGTCAAAAATTATGAAGAATGGCTAGTTTTCAAAATAGTAGATTGTATGTTAAAAGTATTGATATTTTTTTCATAATATTATATTTATTATTGAACAAAAGGATCATGAAATATAATTTTTGATCTTTTCTAACATATTGTTTAATAGTATCTCAAAGTTAAATAGAAAAACGTGCGAAAAAGATGCAGAAACAATGCACCGAAAATTGGAACTAGAAATTTTTTTAATATTTTCTTTCATGGCCCCTTGAAACCTTAAAACATAGAAATCTGATGAGAACTTAATTTCGAAAAACCGAGCTAGAAGTAATAATTTTTCTATGATTTAATAGTGATTGATTTAAATCACTAAAACTTATAAATTGAAAAAAAACAATAATACAATATTGTTTATTGCTGTCGATTTATAATAATTATCAAAATTATAGCTATGTCAATAGATGCAACAAGTGGGAAAGAAAAATTTATTGAAAAAAACAGAAAAGAAAAAGAGAAAATCGGTGAAAAGGAAAATGAAAAAGTAAATGTGATAAATGGTGAAGTAAGAGTAATGGAAGAAGAAATCAGGCCAATTAATGTGGTTGCGATTAAATTAGATCATACGTATTATTTACGTAAAGAAGAAGAAGGTAAACAATGATAATAAACCGTTTTTTAAAAATTAATATTTATAATAATAATAGTAACGGAAATAATTATCAACATCATGCGAAAATAGTATATTAGAAACCTAGACAAGTAGAGTAATAAATGTCTCAGATCACATGTTTGTTGACCTCGGCTTCGCCTCGGCCAATGGTCACATGTGATCTGAGACATTTCTTACTTTACTTCCCTAGGTGTTTAATATATTATTTCGATCATAAAACGTTCTCTAATGACTCGTTCAATAGAAATCGTTAATTACTAACTGTGGTTTCAGAATTTTTAATGGACTTAAATAAACCACAAAGGATTGAAACTAAAAAAAATGAAAATTTTAGAGTTGAAAAAGTGCAAAATGAAGTGAAATTAGTTTTGAAAGAGAAACCAAAATTGAAAAAAGAAATGAAAAAAAAATTACCAACTCCAAAAACAGAAAAAATTAAATTGAATTTGAGCAAGGTTTTATCGGGAGAGGAGATTAAATCGAAAATTATAAAAAATAAAGAATAAAATGACTAAAAAAAATCAATGTATAATATTCATTATTTAAACTATAATTTGAGTTTTTTCAGAAAAAACCTCCTGTGGAAAATACTTGGTGTACAGCTAGGATCTGATTTATATTTTGAAAATAGTAATCTGTACCTGGATTGAGTAATCGGATTGTTTTTGGTTTATTTCTCCAGGAGAAAAAGCCTTGAGGATACCTAGGGCCTGCGCTGAAGTTTAAAAATAATTATTAATCCTTGTACTGGGTATTTTATGTGTTTTCTTGTAAAAACTCCCGTAGAAAACACCTGGTGAACAGTTAGGATCTAATTTAAATTACAAAAATAGTAATCGCTACCGGGATTGAGTATTCCATTGGTTTTTGGTATATTCCTCGAGGAGAAAAAGTATGGAGAATACCTAGGGCCTGCGCTGAAGTTGAAAAATAATTATTAATACTTGGACTGAGTATTTTAAGTGTTTTCCAGCAAAACCTCCTGTTGAAAATACTTGGTAGACAGCTAGGATCTAATTAAAATTTTGTAAATAGTATTCGATACCTGGATTGAGTATTCCAATTGTTTTTAGTATATCCCTCCCAGAGAAAAAGCCTTGAGGATACCTAGGGCCTGCGCTGAAGTTTAAAAATAATTACTAATACTTGGACTGGGTATTTTAAGTGTTTTCTCGGAAAAACTCCCGTAGAAAACACCTGGTGAACAGTTAGGATCTGATTTAAATTTTAAAAATAGTAATCGATACCTGATTTTAGTATTCCAATTGTTTTTGGTATATTCCTCCAGGAGAAAAAGCCTGGAGGATACCTAGGGCCTGCGCTGAAGTTTAACAATTATTAATACTTGAACTGGGTATTTTGAGTGTTTTCCGGAAAAACCTCCTGTGGAAAATACTTGGTGTAAAGCTAGGATCTGATTTATATTTTGAAAATAAAAATCTGTACCTGGATTGAGTATTCTGATTGTTTTTGGTATATTCCTACAGAAGAAAAAGCCTGGAGGATACCTAGGGCCTGCGCTGAATTTTAAAAATAATTACTAATACTTGGACTGGGTATTTTAAGTGTTTTGTCGGAAAAACTCCCGTAGAAAACATCTGGTGAACAGTTAAGATCCGATTTAAATTTTAAAAATAGTAATCGATACCTGGTTATAGTATTCCAATTGTTTTTGGTATAATCCTCCAGGAGAAAAAAGCCTGGAGGATACCTAGGGCCTGCGCTGGAGTTTAAAAATAATTATTAATACTTGGACTGGGTATTTTAAGATTTTTCTTGTAAAAACTCCCGTAGAAAACACCTGGTAAACAGCTAGGATCTGATTTAAATTTTAAAAATAGTAATCTGTACCTGGATTGAGTATTCTGATTGTTTTTGGTATATTCCTACAGGAGAAAAAGCCTGGAGGATACCTAGGGCCTGCGCTGAAGTTTAAAAATAATTACTAATATTTGGAATGGGTATTTTGAGTGTATTCCGGAAAAACTCCGGTAGAAAACACCTGGATGACGCGTATGACTCGAATTGGACTTCAATAATAATTATCAGAACCTGGTATGAGTATACTCCGTGTTCACCGGGAAAACTTCTTGTAGAAATTACCTGGAGAACACTTGGAGCTGAGTAACACCTTAAAAATAATTATCAATACCTGGTATGGGTATTCCAAGAGTTTTCCTGGAAAAACTCCGGTAGAAAACACCTGGACGATGCTCATGACTCCGATAGGATGCTTATATTTGTTGTTATAATTATTATTCTTGTAATTGTCATCATACTTTTTCTAATGGTCTATTGTTAAAAATTATTAACTGTTAAATTTAAATTATTACTTAAATTTGAAATTTTTAGCCTTACATCGCCATCTACTGATTTTTTTTTCAATTATCCGACGGTTAATACTTTTTTTGTCAATAGATGGCGATGCTATCTTCTTCTGTTTCAGCGCCATGTTGTTTGGGGCAAATGCAACATGGGGCAATTGGGATATGGGGCAAATGACATACAGTCGTTTTATTTTTATATCGATGGCTGATTTTAATCTAATTCTTTCAATATATTTCTTTTTTACTCAATTGATTTTATCTGAGAGTTTATTAGCAATTATTAAATGCTCATGGTTCTTTTTCTAACCCATTGTACGAATCATTATGTATTCTTGAAGAATTAATAATTTATTAATATTATTATTATTATCTTATATCAATTTTTGTAGTTTAAAGATAATTTTGATAATTGAAAATTGATTTTAATAATCTCAAATTTATTATCTACAGTGTAAAATTGATTTTTGAGAAATAAAATCAATTATTTTTTGTCTAAAATTCGATTTTATGAATATAAATTAAGTTTTATAATAAAAAATTAATTTTGATCATATAAAATTCATTTTATGAATTTAAAATATTATATTAATAATTTTATTTAAATTATCTTGTTTTAAAATTGATTATTGATACATCAATATCAATTTATATAATAATAAATTGATTTTAACTATTGAAAATTGATTATTTATATTCTTAAATATATATTTAGATTGAAAAATCAATTATTCGATATGGAAAATTAATTTTTATAAAAGAAAATCGATTGTTATATTATAAAATTGGTTATTAAAGTATAACATTATTTATTTTCAGTCATGAATATATTTTCATGATCAAAAATTAACTGTTTATGATCTAAAAGGAATTTTCGAATTTACAATCAATGATTTATCATATATTATTTTTCTTTATAATTAATACTTGACCATATATAATCAAAAATTAATTTTTATGGATTATAATTAATTTTCACCTTAAAAAATAAATTTTAAGAAAATAAAATCAATAATAATAATAACATAAAATAAATCATTAACAGTCTGAAACTTATTTTGATAACTTAAAATTAGTGTATTTATGTTCATAAATTAATTTTTATAATATAAAATTAATTATAATGATTCAAAATTAACATCTATCGATTGAAATTAAATAGTTATGATGTTTAATTTTTTTTTTTTTTTGTATAACCCTGCTTTTCAGACTTTTGGCTCGATAGGGGTCCAGCCGAGACCAGAAGGGGACTCGAGGCTGATCGGTTCATTAAGTTTAGAAGAATAAGTTTGGCGTTATTATATACTTTTTCAGCCTGGAGAGCGATACGACGATGGGCCGACTTTTGGGGAACTGCACGCATTTGCCTATGCCCCACCGGTAACACAGGGCTTGTGTAAACCATTGAAAAACCCAATCCTGTACAGCCCGGCAAGAGATACGCGCACCGATGGTCACTGAAAATCATATTTCAGCTCACACCGGGATTCGAACCTACGCCTCACCAGTCCCAAGCAAGCATGACAAGCGTTGTACCGCTTAGCCATGGGACTGGCTTATAATGTGAAATTAATTTTCATAATTTAAAATCAATTTTTTATCATTTTAATACAATTTTAACCACATAAAGCTAATTCTTAATCATAATATTTGGTTATTCATTATTTAAAGTCCATTTATAATAATAAAATAACTTATAAAACATAAAATTTATTATTCATTGTCTAAATTCGATTTTTATAATTAAAATCAATTAATCATTATGTAAAATTCATTTTTTTAATTGAAAATTTGATTTTGATAATCTGAAATACATTATGAATTTATCAAATTAATTTCAATAGCTCAAAATCGATTATTTATGATCCAAAATTAATTTTCTCGAAAAGAAAAAAAAAACAAATAATTTATAGTTCAAAATAAATTTTTAAACAAAAAATTGATGATGTATTCAATTATATTAATTTTGAAATATAATGATTAATTATTCATGATCAAAAATTTATTTTTATAATTGAGAATTGATTTCTATGAAAGTAAATTGATAGATAATTCATGAATTCGAAAATTGATTTTAATGATCTTAAATATAATATTATATTATAGAATTAATTTGAATAGTTTAAAATCAATTGATTATGATCGAAAATTAATTAAAAGAAAAAAAAAATTATTTATAATCTAAAATAAATTTCAAACAAAAAATTGATGATTGATTTAAAAATATTGATATTTAGATATAATAATTAATAATCGTAATCGAAAATTTATTTGAATAATCTATAATTGATTTCCATACATTAATATTGACTTTTTATGATTTAAAATTTAGTTTTATGATATAAAATTGATTTTATCGATGCAAAATAAATTTTTATAAATGAGAATTATATTTTTATAATTTATCATTTATTTTTATTTTATGAATTTATTATTTAGTGTCAAAGTTCATCTTTATAATGATAAATTAATTTAAAAATAATAAAATTTATCATTTATAGTCTAAATTTAATTTTGATTAGTAATATGAATTATTCATTATCTAGAATTAATTTAAATAATTGAAAATTTATTTTTGACTTCATAAAATACATTATCAAATTGTAATATCAATATCAATTGCTTAAAAACGATTATTTATTGTCTAAAATTAATCTTCACAAAAAAACAAATTATTAACAACGTGAAATAAATTTTTTATCGAAATTGTTGATGTATTTAAGAATATTAATCATTAGATACAATTATAAATAATTTATTATCAAAAATCTATATTAATAATTTAGAATTTAATTTTTATAAACTAAAATTAATTTTAAAACTTTAAAAATAATTATTTATTACTTTAAATTGATTTTTATGATATATAATTAATTAATTATTGTATAATGTCAATTTGTATTATAAAAAATTAATTAAGATGATTTGAAATTAATTATTTATGATCTAAAATTAATTTCTATAATACAAAATTAATTTCAATAATTCAAATCTAATATTTAGAATTTAAACTCGAATATTAATAACCTAAAAGAACATTTATAATCCAAAATTAGTTATTGATAATTAAAATCAAATTTTCATGATATAAAATTTATTATCATAATAAAAAATTAATGATTTATTATATAGAGTTCATTTTTTTATCAATAAAAATTAATAAAAATAATTTAAAATTAATTATTCATCATTTGTAATCAATTTTTATATTTTAAAATTAAGTTGGATAATTCAAAATTGATATTTTAAATTTAAAAATAAATATTTATAATCTAAAAATAAATTTAAAAATTTAAAATTAGTTATTTATAAGTTATAGTCATTCCTTATATCATAAAATCTTTAAATTTTTTCTATTATTTAATTAATTATTTATGACCTGAAATCAATTTTATGATATAAAATTTATTATTCCGAGTCTAACGTTTATTGCTATTATTATGAATTATTCTAAATTAATTGAAATTATTTTTTTATAGTCTTAAATAAATTTTAAAATTTTAAATAAATTAGATTAGATTAGATTTATTTAGATTAAGCTAAAGCCTAGGCCTGATGACAAATTATACATATACATTAGGGTTTGTCAAAATGTTACTCCCGTGGAGAACCTTTTAAAATGGAAATTTTGAGTTCCGCTTCAAAAAGGGGTTGTGTTTAGGCATTCCCTGAGATATTTTGGGGTGTGACAAAGTATTTGATTTTCATGGAATTTTTTAACAGAAGCTTAGTTTAGGCATTTCCGGTGAAAATTCAAAATCTGTCCAGAAGTCCTCAATTAAATCTCCTGTTAAAAATCCTATAAATAGTCAAATGAATCCTCTCTCTTGAAATATCTCAGGAAACGCCCAAACACTGCTGCTGTTAAAAGAGGAACTTAAAATTCCAATTTTAAAAGGTTCTCCAAGGAAGTTACATTTTGACACACCCTTATATACATACATATTGATTATAAGCCATTAAAAGTTTAAGTAAATTCCAAAAAACCCTATAAAATTGCAAAAAAAGCAAAAAATTACAAAGAATTCCAGATACTGGGTTAAAAACAATTTTCTAAAATTATATCGATCATGATTCTCATGTATTTTGATCCGCCGAATATAAATCTTGGATTTATATTGCTCAGACATCTCTAAAAATCTAAATAAATGTCAAGAAACGACTGAAAATTGAAATAAATCAAGTCCGTTATGTTAAAAATTAATTTTCAAATAAAAATAAAGAATTTTTGACATCTTATCCGATATGTGGAATATAAATTATAACGGGTCCTTTCGTCCCCGTGCGTTAGCGAGGGCGAAGTCCGAAGTAAATAACGTGGCCTTCCTGCTTTACCTGTTGTTGGGCGCCAGGAGCTTTGCTCCGATCACGTCGATTTCCGGCTACTCCGGTCCGGGACTCTCTTCGTCAGGTGGCGGGCCTTAAGGGTACGACTTTATTATAGAGGAACGAGGAAAGTATGCGGGATTGCTCGCAATTTATTCGCAATTAATTAAAAGAATTAATATAGGAATTCAACGTATAAATTTATTAAAATAAAAGAACACGATTTGGTTAGGATTAACAATCAAGAAACTAAACGCAAGGAAAAGTTAATCAATAATAATCGTCGACGTTGTCGTCGATCCGCAGTTCGCAACCCGAACACGGAAAAGTTCAAAGTCACCGCAATAATAATAATGAGTTACTCGTAATCCACCTAGTAATAACTCGCTAACAATGACAAAAAAAAATTAACCCTTCGCTCAGCTAAATTAATAACCATCGAATCAGAAAAATCAATCTTCGCTCAAAGTAATTAACGGCAATTAATTAACTAAATAAAACAATAATCTTCGCTGAACTCAAGTCAATACTATTAAGCAAGATAATAACCATAAGACGGTGCATCAATCCAGTTAATTTCAGTAAATTAACAAAAAAAAATTAATTTTCGCTAAATTCAGTAATAACAATTTATTAATTCACAGAACTAAATCGAATCGGCGGCTTTAATTAATGATGATTAATTAAAATTAATAACCATACAAAAACAAAATAAATCTCCGCTTGCTTTAAGTAATAGCGACTAATTACATAAGTAAAACTCGATAATCGATGCACCAAAATTCAATTAAGGATAGCCAAATTAAAGTTCATGATTTAAATAATTTATTCGCTGAATTTAATTAAACCTTAAATAATAATATTCAATCGTCGAATTTACTCAATAATTAAATAAAATACAAAAAAAAAACATTAAATAATAACTCAGTTCTCTGTCACTGAGTCTCACACAGTTCAAATTTTAATCTAAGTCCCAACTGCTCCGCTGAGAGTGGGCAACGTACGTCCGATTGCCTGCCTCGGACGCGGCAGCCGTTTCTCGGGTTCCCTCTCCGTAGGCGAACCTATTACTCAACGTCGGTAAATCGCACGAACCCGAAGCTCGATCAATGGGTAATCGAACTCATCGATTACCCCGGGAGTACAAAATCAACCAGCGTGATTATTCGAACGACAATAATAATCTTACGACCGTAAATACACACACAACCAACTCATGACGGTACCTAAATACCTCGTGGGATTATCTCGGCTAACTGACTCAACTTAGCCTTGACGTTTTTACACGATGACTCGACTAGTGTCGAGTACAATTAGTAATAAATAATTAAGGCTGTAATGAACCAATCCAACTGTTTTACTTAACAAAATCGAATCCCACGAGCTATTTCAATTGAGACAAAGCCACTCGCCCTGGTCACAGTGTCGCCCTGAAGTTATTCCTGGGTTGTTTCTGCCACCAAGTCGCTCTCGGCTTCCACGTCGGACTCTTGGATACTGGCTTCCCCGGCAAGGATTTTGACTGATACTTCGGTACCCGGACACGTCGACTAACAATCACCCCCAAAACACGCGTCGTACTTGATGACGCCCCAGTCGAGGAACTAATTAGCACCAGCTAATTATTTTCGCATTGCCTTTATTTTTCGGCAAACCAAAATTAGCACAATACGTCGTGGCTAATAAAAAAAATCTACGTAACTTTCAACGCAAGAATTACTCAAGAGTTTTTCCCAAAATAAATAACCAAAAAAAACTAAGTCGCAAAAACGTGTCTGCACACGGCAAGTCGAAAACGTGGAAGAAGGAAAAAAAAACATCAGCACATGTCGCATTCTTTTTCCTCTCCCCTCTCTGCTGGGTCCGTCGTTGGCTGTGAACTTCAGAGATGGTGCCGTAAGTCCAATTTTCCGATATCGACATTTTAAATGATGTATTGGCTGGAGCATTGGAGCGCTCGACAGCTAGCTTTACCATTCACGCATGCGTCGATTGCTCACTTCGAGTTCCAATCAGTCCGTCGTTTCGCTCGCTCTCGAGGCAGCCATCCTCCCGTCGTTGATGCTCTTACAGGTTACCCACGTCGATGATCCTCGTTGATTCTCTTCGCGGGTTCGTGGCCGGCGTCGTTAGTACCGTCACTCTAATTAAGTACTTAAATCTAACTTAAAGCTACTTACGTACTAAATCAAATTACATTTTATCTTATTCGATTTTGGTTTCGCGCGCAATCGAGCTTCGTTCGAGTTTCTACACGCGAGGGCGACTCGGTCGCGGCGAATCAAACCAATGGGCATAAAATAAAATCAAAAAAAAAACTCAATTAAAATTTCCTTTAAAATTAAATTCAAAAAGGTAAAATTAGAGAAACAACGCCTTAACAGGTAGCGCTAAGAGCGGCCTATTACAAAATTTTGAATTTGTTGACCTAAATCCTCAAAAAATTTTAGTTGATTCTACTTTTTTTTTATATTATTTTTATTACACTTGTGTCTTAGTGCAATCCTCTAAAAACATGACTGTTAGGCCAACAATCAGAGTTCAGGAAATATCCCTGCTGTTTACGTCTATGGGATAGTCACGATCGATAAAATCACTATGTTAAAAAAGAATGGCCAACGAGAATGAATTTGAATCCTGTTCCTCACAATGTTACCCGAAAAGCTCTAATTGATCCTATCAAATACTTACTACCGCCACTTCACATGGAGCTTGGTTTTATGAAGCAGTTTCTGAAAGCTTTAGACAAAGATGACAACTGTTTAAAATATTATGGGGAAAACTTTACAGCTATAAAAGATGCAAGATTGAAAGAAGCAATTTTCGATGGACCATAACTTCCGACTTTATTTAAGGACGATAATTTCGTATATGAAATGAACGAGATTGAGAGAGCAGAATGGGCAAGCTTCAAAAAAGTATCACATAACTTTTTAGGGAATACTAAAAGTGAGAATTACGTAAATTTATGTTGAAGAGTTGTTGTACAACTACGATACTTAGGGTTGCTTGATGAATTCAAAATTCTACTATATAGATTCTCACCTTTCACACTTTTCTGAAAATCTTGACGAATACAGTGAAGAACAAGGCGAAAAATTCCATCAAAACATCAGTGTAATGGACAATCGTTATCAAGGAAAGTAGGATATTATTATGATGGCTGATCATTGTTTGACACTGAAGAGAGATCTACCTAAGAAAATGAAAAACCGTGAGAGAAACCTTTTATGTAGGTCATTTAAAAATAAAAGGGTTAGATATAAGCAGAGAATAAATTAAAATTAAAAAATAAACGGTTTTGCAAAGATTTTTTTTAAGAATTAAAATTTTTTGAGGATTGAGGTCAAAAAATTAAAAATTTATTTTCAACAGATCGGATAACATGATTGATTTGATTTTAATTTTCAGGTGTTTTTTGCCATTTATTCAGATTTAGAGAGATGTCTGAGCCATATGAGTTCTAGATTTATTTTCGGCTGATCTCAGTACATGAAAATCATGACTGATCGAATTTTATAAAATTTTATTTGATACAATATCTGGAAATTTTTACTTTTTTTTTTTTGCTATTTTTTGCTTTTTCTGCAATTTTTCAGGGTTTTCTGGAATTGACAATGTTTCAATAGCTTTCGGTCTAAATAAACTTCAGATAATTAGTGAGCAGGTCGAAATACATTCAAATCATGCTAAGTTTAGGAAAAAAAAAATTTTTAAATCATTTTCAATCGCCTAAACTGCCAATTTTCCTCATATTTTACAGTATTTCAAAGTTTTCTCGAAAATTTGAAGGTGTTCGGATCAAACTGACCACAAATTCAGATTCAGCGGGTCGAACAACATAAAGATATATGGGTCCCCTCAAAAGTACTGACAACTTTTTTTTTTTTGTGTGCCGGTGTTTTGTGTGCGTGACTCAAAATGATAATAATTATTATTCAATGTTTAAAGTTAATAAATATCATAATAAATTATTTGAAATTATTTATTTAGAGTCTCAAATAAATTATTAAATTTAAAATCAATTATTTATTATCTGAGGCTAATTTTTAAACAAAAAACCAATGATTTATCATTTATTATTTATTCTAATAGTTGAAAATTGATCATTTATAATCTTAAATGAATTTTTGTATCCGTAATCTAATAACCTTTTATCTAATATTAAAAACAGTTGAAATTTGTATATTAAGCAGCATAAACAAATGACACATTTTCATGCTTCGGCCATCTTTTTCTAACCTCCTATGTAAATAATAATTAACAACAATCATAAGTTTTATTTTTATATCGATGGCTGATTTTAATCTAATTCTTTTACTATATTTCTTTTTTACTCAATTGATTTTATCTGAGAGTTTATTAGCAATTATCAAATGCACATGTTTCTTTTTCTAACCCATTGTACGAATCATTATGTATTCTTGAACAATTTATAATTTATTATTAGTATTATTATTATCTTATATCAATTTTTGTAGTTAAAAGATAATTTTGATAATTAAAAATTGATTTTTATAATTTAAAATTTATTATCTACAATGTTAAATTGATTTTTGAGAAATAAAATCAATTATTTTTCGTCTAAAATTCGATTTTATGAATATAAATTAAGTTATATAATATAAAATTGATTTTGATCATATAAAATTCATTTTATGAATCTATAATTTTATATTAATAATTTAATTTAAATTATCTTGTTTTAAAATTGATTATTGATACATCAATATCAATTTATATAATAATAAATTGATTTTAACTATTGAAAATTGATTATTTATATTCTTAAATATATATTTAGATTGGAAAATATTTATTTTCAGTTATGAATATATTTTCATGATCAAAAATTAACTGTTCATGATCTAAAAGGAATTTTCGAATCTACAATCAATGACTTATCATATATTATTTTTCTTTATGATTAATTATTGACCATATATAATCAAAAATTAATTTTTATGGATTATAATTATTTTTCACCTTAAAAAATGAATTTTAAGGAAATAAAATCAATAATAATAACATAAAATAAATCATTAACAGTCTGAAACTTATTTTGATAACTTAAAGTTAGTGTATTTATGTTATTAAATTAATTTTTATAATAAAAAATTAATTCTAATGATTAAAAATTAACATCTATCGATTAAAATTAAATAGTTATGATGTTTAATTTTTTTTTTTTTTTTTCAACCCTGCTTTTCAGACTTCTGTATCGATAGGGGTCCGGCCGAGACCAGAGGGAGACTTGAGGCTGATCGGTACATTAAGTTTAGAAAAATAAGTTTGGCGTTATTACATACTTTTTTAGCCTGGAGAGCGATACGACGATGGGCCGACTTTTGGGAAACCACGCATTTGCCTGTGCCCCACCGGTAGTACAGGGCTTGAGTAAACCATCGAAAAACCCAAACCTGTACAGCCCGGCAAGAGATACGCGCACCGATGTTCAGTGAAAATCATATTTCAGCTCACACCGGGATTCGAACCCATGCCTCACCAGTCCCAAGCAAGCATGACAAGCGTTGTACCGTTTAGCCATGGGACTGGCTTATAATGTGAAATTAATTTTCATAATTTAAAATCAATTTTTTATCATTTTAATACAATTTTTACCACATAAATCTAATTCTCGATTTTAATATTTGGTTATTCATTATTTAAAGTCCATTTTTATAATAATAAAATAACTTATAAAATATAAAATTTATTATTCATTGTCTAAATTCGATTTTTATAATTAAAATCAATTAATCATTATGTAAAATTAATTTGTATAATTGAAAATTTAATTCTGATAATCCGAAATACATGATTAATTTATCAAATTGATTTGAATAGCTCACAATCGATTATGTATGATCCAAAATTAATTTTTTCGAAAAGAAAAAAAAAACAAATAATTTATAATTCAAAATAAATTTTCATACGAAAATTGATGATGTATTCAATTGTATTAATTTTGAGATATAAAGATTAATTATTCATGATCAAAAATTTATTTTTATAATTTAGAATTGATTTCTATGAAATTAAATTGATAATTTATGTTCTAAAATCGAATATTCATTATCTAGAATCAATTCATGTAATTAAAAATTGATTTTGATGATCTTGAATATAATATCAAATAATAGAATTAATTCGAATAATTTAAAATCAATTGATTATGATCTAAAATTAATTAAAAAAAAAAAAAAAAAAAAATTATTTATAATCTAAAATAAATTTTAAACAAAAAATTGATGGTGGATTTAATAATATTGATTCTTAGATATAATAATTAAGGGGGTATTCTGGTCAAGAAGCCTAAATTTTAGGCATTTTTCAAACTAACATAAAAAAAAATTAAGAACATTTTTACCATCGGTTTTTTTATATGATGTTTATTGACGTTTCAAGAATATAAAAAAAAATTGAAAAAAAAAAAATGAGAAATTGGACAAATTACAGGTCGGTGAAGTGGGGGCTACAAAAAAAAAACGGTGCACCCTGGTTGACATGATTTCAGCCTTTGTAATAATCTGAAACAAAAAAATTTGAAAAATTCTCAATCTGTAAAGATGTCGCTATCGCTTTGACATCAGTCAAGAAAAAAAAAAAAAAATTCACAAAATGGCGTCGACATGAAATATCAATTTTTTTTTACCCCCTTTTTTTGACCTTTTCGAATTTTGTAAAAATACTCCAAATTGAAATTTTTTAAAATCCAAGACAGACGCGATAGAGAGATATATAAAGAAGATTCCCACCAAATTTCAAAAAAATCGGTCGGGTAGAACTTGAGATATCATATCAACCACTTCAAAAAAAGTAGTTTTGAGAAAAACGCGTTTAAAGTTTGAGAAACAATTATAGTAGAATAACTCGTATAATAACATTCAATACTCACTTTGGATTAATCGGCGATTCCAGATCCATACATTGGGCCTTCCTCAACTTCATATTCGATGTTTTGTAAAGTTCTTTCAGCTAATCGAGCTGTTCTGCCTTCTTCGGAAGCAGCAGTAGCTCGTAGCTCAGAGCGCTCAATCCGAACTTCGTTACGTCTGATAGCAAATGAATGAGCTTCAGTGCCAACGGTGATGCCCATAAGTTCCATCATTTTCAAGATGGGTAAATAACCTTCATTAAAAATGGCAACAGCTAAATAATTCGCAATTTGAATTGTTTGAGATCCAGCGTGAATATGCTTGGGAGCAAAAGTCCATATTAATGAATTGAGCGATTCATTGTTATTTTGAGTTTCGGATCCCAAACCTCGATGTAGTAAATCGTCAGACGATAAACTGGTATAAATGGGCTCAATTACTTTCAGTACTTTTTCATCCAGGGGGGGATGTTCGTGGACAAACTCTTCAAGAGTGTTCTCAGCTGAGGCTTGTTGCAATATCAACATTATAACTTTCGCATTGAACAGTTCCTGGTATATTTAGTATGTATATTCCTAGTATATTAAGTATGTATAAAAGTATATATAGAAGTATAAAAATATATATTGAATATATATGAAGGCTTATGTCGAAAACAAAAGAGTTCTTGGAAAGAACGAGTGCTCAAGTCTTCCAGGAACTGCCACTGTTTACTGTGTGATTCGCGACGATCGGCCGGCTTAGATGCTGCGTCACAAAATCGACTGTATCTTCGAAAATAATTCGAATTTTGAAAAATCCATTTAAGGACATATTTTTAAGGGTCTAAACTTTGAAAATATGCAAAAAAAAAAATCGATTTTTTCAAATTTCTAGACCAGAATACCCCCTTAATAATTGTAATCGATAATTCATTTGAATAATCTATAATTGATTTCCATACATTAATATTGACTTTTTATGATTTAAAATTTAGTTTAATGATATAAAATTGATTTTATCGATGCAAAATCAATTTTTATAAATGAGAATTATATTTTTATAATTTATCATTTATTTTCAAGTTATGAATTTATTATTTAGTGTCAAAGTTCATCTTTATAATGATAAATTAATTTAAAAATAATAAAATTCCTCATTCATAGTCTAAATTTAATTTCGATGATCAATATAAATTATTCATTATCTAAAATTAATTTAAATAATTGAAAATCTATTTTTGACATTATAAAATACATTAGAGTCATTCCATCTAAAATTGTCTAATCAGCAAAATCGAATCATTTTAGATTTTGGTGTAACTTTGAGAAAGTCTTCTCTAGGGTCCCAAAGAACAAAATTTACACAAGTTTGATTTTTACAAGCGCTTGTTTTCGCCTATTTAAATAAAGACTTTTAAAAATCGATATTTTTAAGGCTTATTAACTTTTACTGTGAAATTTTTCTGTTTGAAGCTATCTGCATGATCAAGATGGAATTTTCAGTGGGAAAGATAGTAGTTTAAGGGTAAATGAAGATAATTGGCTCGGACGAGTCCTTTAAATATAAGCAGCGTGCTGAAAATGAGTGTTTTTTAGTCATTTTTCGTGAATTTCAATCAACTCTAGCGTCTTAACTGTTGAGAATTAAAAACTCGTGCTCCGCGGGAATTAAGTATATATATCATAGACAAAATTTACCCACAAGTTGACTTGAGCTGCCCACTCTTCATAGAA
>NC_058159.1:18089522-18161294 GCF_020080835.1 Cotesia glomerata | reverse complement strand
AAATTTTCTCGGATAGGATCTTATGAAATTCCTCTCCCATATAAGAGTGTGGGAGTGATAATTGTCAAAAAATTTATACTTTTCAAATACAGTTCCTACAGATATAGAATTTGATAGAATCTCAAGAGAAACAGGAACTTACGGGAATGGCCTCCAAGGCCAACGGATTTAAATATTTTCCTTTTTTAATAATTATATTTTCTCACAACAATCGTCTCTTTGGCAGCGGCAAAAAAAGTCATTGTAAGGTTTCCAAAATTTAACTTTACATGTAGCTATTCACTCAACGGACTAAGAATTTTACATACATTTTATTTTTGCTGATCACATAACCCATGAATTGTTCTTATTACCGGATTGCAGGAACGTAACAGATTGAAATGAATGCATTTTCTAAGCACTTGAGATGTGAAAAAGGAATTTTGCTATTTATTCTAAGAGAATTCGTTAAAAATATGTACAAATAAGTTTCTATGAAAAATTGATGTCACGGAGGAAATTTAAATTAACGGCAAAATTCGTCACGCTTTAAGCTAGCCAAATTTCAACTTTACTTATGAGACGCGCAATTACTTTAACTGAAACTTTCAATGATTATTTCAAATTTTTTTCTTCGATTCGGTCATTATTCATTTTTGGAAAAAAACTACTGGAATGTCATAGTGATTGCACATTAAAATTTACAATGAATACTAGCTAGAATAATCACAGGGATAAAAGGTACGGGCCAATCTGATGAAATTTGAAATCTGTACAAATCTAAACAATACTCCCATTAAATTTCAAGTCTAGATCTCTAAAAATACAATTCTATGAAGTGCTCAGCGGAGCGGGCGAGAAACAGCTAGTATAATTATATATAGTTATATATAATCATACATGATTATATATGGAATTGTATATGAGGTCATATATAATCATATATAATTATATATGACTATATATGGAGCAATATGCAGCCATCCAAGATTATATATAATCCCACATATAATTATATATGCTTATATATAATTAACATGCATAAAAATTTTTTCTTTGAAAAAAAATTTTTTTTTGGTAATCACAAAAAGTATAAAATGATGTTTATAATTACGTTTAAATAATTCTGAAGTACAAAATTTGTTACATTTCCTATGAGATGTTTTGGTCTGCTCTGCTACTACCTAATAGTAAAATCATTATTTATTTTATTATTTAAATAAGTGTTATATCATAATGAAATTCGGTCAAATAAATAAATTATGAATTATGACTATCCAAATATATTTTAAAATCAATTTTTATATTATATTTATGATAAACCCATATGATACATTATGTAGATCATAGAATCATTGTCATCTAAGACAGCAGCACAGAAGACAGAAACTTCAAGATCACTAAAGTTAAGCAGCATTGAGCAGGGTTAATAGTTGGATGGGTGACCGCTGATGTTATAGCCGTAAAATTATAGCTAGATATTTTTTTTTGCATTTTAATTGGTTACAGAGAATTGCGTAGGACCATATTAAATACTCTATCCATAAAATTAACCCAATAATTAATTAGATGTAATAAATATATAATTAAATATTGTTATATATTATTATATATAGTTATATATGATTAGATATGGTTATATTTGGCCATTTTTCATATATAATCATATATAACCAATTTATATATAAATATATATAATTGAATATAAATATTTTTTCTCGGGTACTCCTACTCTAATTTATGTGAAAGATTACCTATTCATGAGAAAAGATAATATCGTTTATTTTCTCCCCGTAAACTGGGAAATTACTTCAGACATCGGGAAATCTCTCATCGAAAATAACAAATTCTCAACAACGGGAATGGAGCGGTATGCAGTTCGTATTGGTCACGTTCTTACATTTCAAAATACTATCCTTCACATTTATCATGTTTTCACCAAAGCAACCTCGCAAGATCTTATTAAACCTGATGACCTCGAGAGTGGGTTGAAAGGGTTGAAGAATCTCATTGACTCTATCGATGTCAAGACTTTCAGTATCTCCAAATTTAATAACGATATCGATCTCATAGATTGGTCCTTTGTCGAACGCCTCCTCAAAACCATCTTCTGTCATTCAAAGTATAAAATTACTGTCTGCACTAATGAAATAATCACCTCTTCTCTAGCAGACTGCATGAGAATCATTCAGGAAAGCCATGAATCTGTTCCTGGCGGACATCAAGGGTTTGCCTAACTATATAAACACATTCGTGATAGGTTTTATTGGCCTCGGATGGCAAAAGATATCGAAAAATTTGTGAAAACCTGTAGCAGTTGTCAGGAGCATAAGGTGCGTGAGCCCAAAACTCGGCAGCCTATGCGCATAACTGATACCCCTGATACTGCGTTTGATAAAGTCCAGTTAGATATTGTCGGACCCTTACCTATTACGAATAAAGGCAACAGGTATCTTCTAACCATTCAAGACAATTTGACCAAATATTCAGATGCTATTCCTATTCCGATCTTTGACGCCCCGATCGTCGCTATTGCATTCGCAGAACACTTCATTTCTCGCCATGGGTGTCCTAAAATTATTCATACCGATCAGGGAACTAATTTTACTAGCCAAGTCATGAAACTTTTCTGTAAGATTTTTAAGATCCAACTACTGAGGTCAACTTCCTTCCATCCACAAACCTTAGGATATCTTGAGCGAGCTCATAGAGAATTTATTGGGTATTTGAAACACTATTGTAAAGAGAGAAACTGGGACGATTGGATCAGATTCGCAATATTTTCTTATAATGCCCAAGTACATCGCAGTACCAGATTTTCCCCTCACGAGTTAATATATGGAACCAAAGCGCGCATTCCCACCGAGTTCTCAACTGAAGACACAAGTCCCACTTTTCTTCAGTATTTTGATAATTTGTTCACTCGACTCACTCTTTCTAGAGCAACAGCTGCTGATAATCTTAATCGAGCTAAAGAAACATCAAAGCAATATTACGACCGTTACACTAAACCCTATAACTATCGAGTTAATGAAGATGTATATCTATTAAAAGAACCACGACTTAATAAATTTGAACCATATTGGACTGGACCCTATAAAGTTATACGAATACTGAACAAGGAAAACGTCGAAATCTCCTTAGGGGGAAATAAAACCAAAATCATTCATAGTAATAAGCTTAAACCTGCCTGTATTCGAATCGATGCTGAAGTAGATTAAGCTCTAAATATGTATATTTAAACTATTGGTAATTAAGGAAGACTTATTTAACCGAGTATTGTAAAAAGAAAAAAAAAATATATTTATATTTTTTTTTTCGTATAAGGGGGAAGGTGTTGTGAATCCGAAATGATTGATCACAACGCTCTCTATATATTAATATAGAATTACATATAAAAAAGATGGCTGCAATAAATGATAGCGGGAAAAACCCAGTAAGATTTAAAATATATGTATTTATTTGTAACAGTATCAGTAAGAAAAATAAGAATCTTTAAAAAATTGTAAGCTTTTCTATTTTAAATTCTATTGTTAAGTATGGGAAATTTTCTATCATAAATTTTAGGGTATAGACGAATTTATAATTACCGGAAATTCCCAAGGAAAAACTTATAAAAACTTTTAGTACTGTCCAGTTAGTTTAGACATGCTAAGAGAAAATTTCTTTGTTAAAATAAACCTACGTTAATTGTAATGGTCACTTAGGATAAGATGCCGAACATTTTAGAAATACTCTTTACAATGCTGGGAAAACCCGGAGATCTTTATTTATTACTCTTTTTATTGTCATAATCCTTTGAGTAACTTATTTTCCAAAACGTTCGCTTAAAAAAGGGATTGCTCGAGTACTCAAGACTAGGTCAGAAAAACCAGGCATCCATGCGGGTTGCATATAGTCTGGGAATGTCGAGTCGCCGTGACGTCATCGCAGCATAGTCCCATTTTTGCCAACTCGAGAAGGGATGCTTGCTGAAGACAGGAGTCGCAGAGGCGCACGCAACTACCCTCATTACCCTCTAGGACTCTCCCACTCCAAAGGTACGAACATCTCAACCAGGGGAGTCGAAAACCAAGGAACAAGAAGACACTTATCAAAAAGCAAGACTGTAGTACACTACGCAAATTTTCCTTTTTCGAAATTATTGTCGGTACTTTTTATTTTGTAACCTATTGAATAATAAATAATAAATAATAAATAGATTTGCGCGCAAGACAAATCTAAATTAAACTAAAATAATCTGAGCGCTTTAAATTCATTAAATATTTATATTATTTATTTTAAATTATTCAAATTTAAATCTACTCTCCCGCCTTGATCTATTTACTGCGAGTACAGCTCATTCAGTATTTAAGTTACCACTAAATATTCAAAATAACCCTGACGCAGTGTGCAACATAAAAAAACAATCGTCCATAGCCACAGTGCTGAAACAGTGTAAAATTATCATCTGGGATGAATGTACCATGGCACACAAACATTCGCTTGAGGCGTTGAACAGGACATTGAAAGATATTAAAAACAACGACAAACTATTTGGTGGCACTCTGTTAGTCCTTTCAGGTGACTTCAGACAAACACTTCTCGTCATTCCACGTTCAACATACGCTGATGAAATCAACGCCTGCTTAAAATCATCAACATTGTGGCGTAATGTTGAAATAGTACAGCTGAAAGTAAATATGCGCGTTCAAATGCTTCAAGATCCATTCGCTGAAACATTCTCAACAAAAACTCAACAACTCAACAACTCTCAACAACTCTTAGATATCGGCGATGGAAAAGTCACTCTACACTATAGCTGAAACTGGATACATAAAATTAGCGAATGATTTCTGCACAATCATTGATTCGCAAGATACTCTCATTGAACAAATATTTCCCGATGTACACACGAATTACATAAATCTCGAGTGGCTTGCAGAAAGAGCAATGTTAGCTGCAAAAAATGTGAACGTTGACATTTTAAATCTGAAGATACAACAGTTATTGCCAGGAGACTTGGTATCATATAAATCTATTGATACAGTTTGCGATGACACTGAAGCTGTAAATTTTCCAACAGAGTTTTTGAACTCACTAGATTTGCCAGGCATGCCACCACATAACTTACAATTGAAGGTTGGATCTCCAATTATTTTGCTTCGTAATTTGAACCCGCCACGGCTATGCAACGGTACGCGATTAGTCATTAAAAAATTAATGGAAAACGTTATCGAAGGCACCATTTTAAATGGCAAGTTTCGAGGTGAAAATATATTGATACCACGAATACCTATTATACCCACAGATGTGCCAATTCAATTTAAGCGTATTCAATTTCCGATTAGATTGGCATTTGCAATGACTATTAATAAATCCCAAGGCCAAACAATGTCTGTTTGTGGCTTAGATTTGAGCACACCATGTTTTTCACACGGACAATTATACGTTGCATGCTTTCGAGTGGGTAAACCATCAAGTTTGTTTGTATTAGCTAAAGACCGGCTAACAAAAAATATTGTTCACGCTGCAGCATTAAGAGATTAATATTATGTAATTAATTAATTATATAAATAATTATTACTTTTAATAAATTAAAACAATTAATGTTTGGTGTTTTGTTATTTTTAAACAACATTCCTTCATCGTTCACAGCGCTCCAGGCCTTTTTCACTTATATTCCACATCCTTATACACTTCCAATAAGTTAGTAATTTTTTTTCGACATTAGAAATTCTTTATAAATTATTCACATGGCAAAACAACGTTTGCCGGGTCTGCTAGTGTCTATATAATATTCATATTTTTTATTTGTGAATTCTAACCTTTTGTTTCGGTAATAAATATCTTAAATATTTATGATAATGATAATTAAATTTTTATTTGTACTAAAAAAAGTAATCGTGTTAAACTTGGTTACCTAAATCAATTATTATTTATTTGGTAGTTATACATTATTTTACAACTGGATGTAAAAGTAAGTAAACATAATTTTATAATACACTGGTATCGTAAATATATATATTATTAATATTAACACGTCTATGATATATGTTACAAAAATTAGCCGACGCTCAACAATTTTGTCCCTTTTTTTATTAATTAAATGATAACTAAAAAAAAATATTTAAAAAAAATTGCACGATACTGAAGTTAGCTGACAGCTGTCAATTTTTTAAATTTTTATGACATCAATTACAACACTAAAAGTGCTTCTAAAAATTTTCTTTCATTTAACATGTGGAATATTTTTATTAAATTTTTTTCATAACAATTTAATTGTTAAAAAATTCTAAAAAAATTTCTAATGTGTGTTAACTTTAGTATTATAAAATTGCACGTATAGTTTTTAAAATGTTCTTCATGTGAAATTTTTTCTTTTAATTTTTTAAAGACAGTTTTTTAATAGAATAAATTACAAAAATTTCCAGATGTCGGCTCATTTAATTTTCATCTATGATATTAATGATATTGTTTATTTATTAGAAACCAATGATGCTAAGAAAGCCTTTTAAGGAATTATCGAAAAGCCAAAATAATAGGCGTCTGAAACAAGTAGCTTACGATGTACCACTTCAACAAGTTTCCTCATTTTCGGTTCCGCCAAGACAAAATACAACATCTGTTATTATTAGTGATAATACTAAAAATGATTCTGATCATGCAGTCATTATAAATAAGGACATATCTGGAGATACTGTCATCCCTGACGAAGTCAATAATGACACTACCGTAGCTAATGATGTGACTGATGCTATATCAACAAAAAGTGAAAAGCTTGGTGATTATGATAATATTAATCACCAAAATATTCATGGTGCTGACTCAATATACGTGGATAATCATCAAGATATTCTGCTAGCAGAGGGTATTAATATTTTACAAAATAAACCACCCAATGTGAATGATTCAAGTATTAGTTTACAACGCAAGTTAGCACAGTGGCAGTGCCAGTATAACATCAGTCAAGCTGCATGTGGAGGTTTGTTGAAAATTTTTAGTGGCGTCGATTCAATAGAAGAAATGAAAAATCTCCCCAAAGATCCTCGCACTCTATTGAAAACTCCAAAAAAAACTATTATCCGGTCTGTGTCACCTGGCGAATACTTTCATTATGGTTTACAACAAGGATTAGTTGAATAATTGAGCAATATTGATATAAGTAATCTAAGTACAAAAATTTAAATTAATGTTCATATTGATGGATTACCTATATCAAAAAGCTCTAAAAGCCAACTGTATCCGATACTAGGTGAAATTTTTCCCAGAATTGCTACACCTTTTGTTATTGGTATTTACCACGGTCTTGAGAAGCCAGATAAATGTGACGAATATTTAGAAGATTTTATCAATGAATATAAAATTCTGCATACAAAAGGTTTTCAACACAATACTAAGACATTTTACGTGACAATTAGAGCTGTGATCTGTGATTCACCAGCTAGGGCATTCGTAAAACAAACAAAAGGCCATAATGGCTATTATGGTTGCAGTAAGTGCATTCAAGAAGGTAGTTATAGTGAACATCGGATGAGATTTCCACAAATGGATGCCACGTTACGGACTGATGATAATTTTCGGAAGAGGCTTAATGAAGAGCATCATATTGGAACATCTAAGTTCGAAGAAACGGAAATTGATATGGTTTCTCAATTTCCAGTGGAATATATACATCTTGGAACATATTCGGACTGTTCTAGGACATATTTTAACAGATGACTTCTGTTGCAAATTATCCTGGAGTGATAAAAAAAAAACCATAAAGGTAGAAGATATGCCATTTGTGAAGTATTTAAGAGGTAAGCACTCAATTCTAAGCTGAAATAACTTGGAATTTATTTCTGTGAGAAGATATATTTAAGTATTTGTTTAAAAAATATGTAGTGTTTTTCACCAAGATTTATTTACTTTTTTTAAAAAACGTAAAAAAAAAAATTCTATATTAATCTATCTACATACGATTATTTATTATTTCTAGAAACGGTGGCTGCTTCCAACTCACGATGTTCCCTTGATGATTGCAAGCAAGCAATTACGTCTTGGCTGCAACATGCGAGTGATCGAGTCAAAAAATCTAGTGACAAACACAGCACTCAATAATTTTTTAATTTTTTTTTCTTAATTTAAAAGTGTCATTGATTATTCTACTTTTCATACTTTTGATAGCATTTTAGATATATTATAAAATAATATAACTTACGTTCATCGCTATATAATTATTAAAATAAATATAACTTACGTTCATTGCTATATAATTATTAAAATAAATAAATAAATTTTAGTTTCATTTAGAACAAATTCGTTTAATTTCTTCAAATTTGTCCAGTACCTGTATCGGTTTTGGATACTTTATTTAAAAGAGAATTTTCTGTAGTTATTGTTTGACATTTCTAATACGTATATGATTTTGTTATTATTGTAAATTTACTTATAGCTTTTTTAACAAAATACTTAAAATATTTAAGAGATTTAATAAAAGGAGTTTTTTGCCCTCCGGGCGGAAAGTGGCAACTTTCGTCCCGCTGCGCTAAACTAAGTTGCCGCTTTCCGCCTTCGTCGGACAAAAAAATAGTATACACTCCTCGGGAAGTAAATAAGAAAGCCTCAGATCACATGTTTGTTGACCTCGGCTTCGCCTCGGCCAACAATTACATGTGATCTGAGACATTTCTTACTTTACTTCCCTAGGTGTGTAATATACTATATATTTCGGAGATTCAAAAATTTATATAAAATATCAATAATCGATACATTTACCCTACTAATTAACATCTGGAAAACGAATTCCAAAAGAAATCATATTTGAGACTTCTTAGGTATGAATTCTTTTTAACGTCTTTTTTAAGAACTCCAAAAAATAATTCATTAAGAACTCTTCTTGTGAATTCAGTTAAGAGAGCTCATTAATTATTCATTTTTGTGAGTTCAAAAAAAGAGCTCCTTAAGAAAGTTCGAGCGTAACTAATGAGTCAAAATAATGTTAAAATTTTTTTTTAATTTTAGTCTTCCCGATATTCGTCAAAATTCTTTATTTTAATTTAAAATAATTTAAACAGTTTAATAATTGATGATTTTTCCTTATTTAATAAAGTAAAGTAATAAAACGACTTTCGTATTTATTACTTGCCGGAATAAATAAACAGATTTGGCAATAGCGCGCTTGATTATACCCATAACAGAGACGTGGATGAATGTGTGAGTTAAACATTTCTCTCTCTGTAACTATACTTCTATCCTTTTCTTTTTTCTCAGCTGTTGACGCGATGTTGTCAAATCTTTATTCGAATAAATAACTGACGGTAAACGAGTTACAAACATAAAATTTAACTTTAAATATTTCAAAAATTATACCGGTAATGTATTATTATTAAATTGTTTTTATATTTTGCAATAATCCAAGTTTCTTGTGTATAGTTTTTTATCCGTTAAAGTTGGAAGGTTAATATTGAAAAAAATAATTAAAGTCTCGACAAAAGTTTGTCCGCCATAAGAGCCCGTGTATTAGGAGATAAAATATGTGATTTTTAAAATTTAATATCTAAGTAACTAAACCGTGAATCTTTTTAAAATTTTGGGATTAGATAGATGACGTATTTATTTATACGTATACTCAATTTCAAAGCTAAAAGTTGGAAATTATTTTTTACATTAGATTCGCTCGAACTTCCTTAAGAGCTCTTTTTGATGAGGTCCTAATGTCTACGTTAGGTTTCGCATTCGGCTTCTTCAGGAGGTCTTAAAAACGCCTTCTAGACGTAAGATCTGACGTCCAAATCATAAATGTGAGTTCATACGGACTGACTTGGTACGTCATTTTGCTATCTGGGTTTTGTCTGTTTCTTCACTTCACTTCACACAATTACAGTTTTCAACGCCAAATACCTCAAACAGATATCAATTTTCAATAAAAATCACAAATAATGCGATGAAAATATCAATTTTTCTTCGTTCTTTCGAATACATGTTTACTTTCAAATTTCTGCCTATTAATATTTCTCAATCTCAAATTTCAAATTAATTCCATGTTAATTAAACGATTAGTGGTGTCAACAACTTTAAATGAAGCAAAAAAAGGACAAATAATAAATTATATCATGCTTTAAGGATGAGTAAGATTATGTCCAAAAAATAAAAAAAAGTTGAAATTAATTCATTATTTAATATTTTCACATCAAGCATTTAACTTTTTAATGCTCAAAATTATAATACTATGTATTCGCATAACTTTACCTCATTTAGAAGTAGCAAAAAACAAAAAAAAATTTTTTTTTAATCAAAAAATTCATATTTTTGAAAAAAAAAAAACAGTTCTAAAAATTTCAGGATCTTTTAAGATCAGTATAAGGTATTACACAAAAAAATTGAGCCAAAATTTTGATGTCAATTGTCATTTTTGACGATGTTCAAATATTAAAAATTTGACCCCGTGAAAAAATTTTCTGATCAGACTATATCAGGCCTGATATAAACCGTCCATATCAGGCCTGATATGGAAATTGGCCATATCAGACTATATATGCCTTGATATAAGTATATCAGACTATGTACCCGCCCCGGTAAAAAAAATTATATATCATTATATTACATAATTATAAACGAAAAATGGCCCTATATAATTATGTATAATTAGGTATAATTATATATAATTATTTTCATAGGAAAAAAAAAAATCGGTGCGAGTGGGAATCGAATCGTGGACCTACCGCTTGAAAGACTAATTGACTACCCGTGTACCTAACAGACTTACTTGGAGAACAAAGTTTATAATAACTGCAAGTAATGCAAATCGTATACATGATCGATTCGTAGTGAACAGAATTTTTTATCTAATTTATTAATTATTAACTGTCAATATTTATATATAATAATGGTATCTATATGTAGATTTATAAAATTATCTATGTATACATGAAATCGCAAAAATGATTCTACGATATATTGTTAAGGTACTTCGTTGCTTTAGAATTTATAATTTCTTTGAAATTAAAAAAATAATCGAGGTAAAATCAGGATTGAAAGCTTAAATTTTGATGGAATTATTTGTTTAGTATATGGAACTATATATTGCTGGAGGGCCTGGATAACAATTTTTGAACTTGACAAAACTAATAATTTTTGTGAAATTAAATTTTTTTTTAAGTTCCTTTTATTTCATCCGAAAAATACTATATATTAAAAGATTGTTAATCATTGGAGTAACAGACTCTTAGATAGAAAAAGAGAATGTTTTATGGTAATGACAAAATACTCACTGGAGTAAAAAAAATTATATAGAATTCTATATGATTCATATATAATTTTATATGAATTATATATACATCTATATAATTATAAATTTGTTTTGTCGCAAACTCTCCTAGATGGAAAATTTCCGTAATTATTTATTCTTCTTAAGCTATTCAGGAACCAGGATCAGGAATTCTTAATTTAAAATAAAACACTCGGTGTTGGGGTGAATAATTATAAATAATTTATTCCCCGATGGGAGAAAACTCTAGCAATTACTAGAGAAAAACTCCTCGAAGATAGATACAGTCGTATATGATATGAATAAGTGTGTGTATGTAAGTGAAACAATTGCACTAGGTGTACAATAAGGGTGAGAAAGGATCTCAGCCGCTATTAGGTTGTTGAGGTCAACCGGTACCTGTTAATAATGATTCGAGAGGATCTGAGGATTTTGATCCGAGAGGATCAATGTGCGTTTGATCTGAAAAGATCGATTCAATTGATCCGAGAGGATCGAACGTATTTATGATTTGAGACAATAAATTGATTAGTTAAATTGAGATGAAATAGATTTTAATTAGTCAATTTGAATTATTTCGTGATTATAACTATTTTTAATTTATTTTTGATTAATTATGAATTATTCGCGAGAATTTAAATAAATTGCAATATTTGATGATTATTACGTGAGAAGCACTAAGTTCAATATTTTTAATATAAGTTAAATTGCGTATTATGAAGCTAAATTTATTCGAAATCTAATTATTTATTATTCATTACTGAAGAATTTGAAGTTAAATTAATATTTAAAGGTGATGAAATTACGCGTCTTATTACCCGGCGTGTAAGTTAAAACAATGGCCGCGACGCCACACCAAAGTACTGCGTCACAACTATCAAAAGTGTTTAAATTTAATCACGATGAATTTATATTATTTTCACGATAAAGAATACGAATTTAATTAACTAGATGAGTTACTTTAATATCAGACTGGATGTATTACTATGTAATTGTTCACAATGAAAAACACAGAATAAATGAAATTAAGTGTTTGCGAGGCTAGCGGGTATATTGTGTCGGTTACAGGTCCCAAACACAACTGAACTTCGCCAGTGTCCCCAACTCTTAAAAAAACTTTTCCCTAAAACTTTCAACAAAAGCCCCTAAATGAAAAACAAAATCCCCTCAAACTAAAATTGAAATTATTTAAAAATTAATCAGATTATTTTTTTTTATCAGTTTTTATTTTTTAGAAGGTTTTAAAATAGAAAATAAATTATTTTGTTTCTTTTTTTTAAACTTTCATTAATAGACTATACATTATATTTTATATAAGTATTCATATTATGTAAATATTTATATCATATAAATAAATATATTTACTTTGCGTGTATTGTTAATAACAAATTAATAAATAAAAATTTCTTTATCATATAAAATTACATATTTAAATGAACTATATTGCATTCGTTATATTAAGCAGTTCTTGAAACTCTACATCACTTACTTTTTCAGTGTCGTTTTTAAAATCATACATGTGTACCGTAAATTTGCTCAGTATTTCTTTAGAGGGCACAAATAAAGTGCACTGTTCGTAATCTCGTTTTAATGAAAATTTTACTATCATAATACTCTAAACCATTTCTAGTGCTAACTTGTTCCTTAATTTATCCTTTATCACAGCATATATGGAAAATGCTCTCTCAACATCAGCATTTGAAATGGAAGTAGTTAACAGTGCTAAAGCAAATTTAGAAACATTTTCAAATCTTCTATTACCACCTGAGTCACGATCCTCGTAAACTTCTGACCAAAATGATACTGTTTCATTCGTATTATCCCACTGTTTATGAGATAACATGTTCTATTCTTTGATAATATTATCTTTTGATCCATAAAATGATTCCCTAGTGAATTGTTCCAACAATTTATATAAATCAGGTTTTCTCTGTGATGTAGCGTAAGTCGGTGTCAAGACATTCACTGATTTCAATATAGAAATATACACAAGCAATCGTTCCTGAATTTCAGTACATAGTTTCACTAAAAAATCTTTACACCGAGCTCGAATATTAGATATTTCATTTGATGGAACTGATTTAGCTGCTTGACCAAAGTTGTATCCAAAAAAAACTGATGATGTATGCATTAGATAGTCTTGAAATTTAAAATTAACTAGATCGTCGTCCTTAATTTTCTGCAGTTGAGATGGAACCACAATTTTCTACAGAATACTCTTATATAACAAAAATAAGTCTTCTAGCAGTTTAAATATTTCAACGTTACTACTTTGAAATAGCTTATTTAAATTAGTTAATAATTCTAAATTTGAATGCAAAAAAATCATAAATAAATTATACGCTGGACAAACCATAATATCATATAAGCACTGTGCTTGTAAACATTTGTCATTATTTTTAGCTAATTCAGATAGTAGTTTTAACTCTTCCCATTGCTCTAAAATAGTATTAATTGCAGATTATCTAGCCAACCACCGAGTCCCGCTCAGAACAGCAATTTTTTTCGGATCCTTTTTAGCTTCATCATCATTCATGACTTTATAAAGTTTTTTATATTTATCTTTACGCTTTGGACTATTGGAAAACCAATTGTGAGCTTCTCTGACAAGATATTCTAGTTGGCGAGGTAATGTTTCTGCAGCTTTTTCAGCGCACAAATGGAGAGAGTGACAGATACATTTGATAATTACAATATCAGGTACTTCTTGTTTCAAAAGCGATGGAACAGAATGGTTCACACCGACCATCACATTTGCACCATCAACTCCAATACCGACTAAATTTTTTAAAGAAAGTCCATCAGCTTCTAATTGTAATTTTAAAGCGGCATGAATACCATTAGCAGTTGCGTCAACTATTTTTACAATACGATAAAATGTAGTCAATAATTTTTTATTTTTAAAAGAAAAATATCGTACCATTATGCATAGAATTTTTTCAGTCGATATATCAGTGCTTTCATCAATAATAAGTGAGTAGGGAAATTCCTTCATATCATTCACTAAGTCTTCGAGCATACACGGAACTAAAATATTTTTTATAAGTGCTGTACACTTGGTTCAATTTTTTTCAACAATTCTGTCAAGTGATCAACTGTGATAATTGATGTATGTTCTGCTATAAATGCGGCTAGTTGAAGTTCAGCAACTTTAACTTTATTGTTAGAAGGTTTTATCACGTTTATTGCACGACAAAATTTTGCTTGTTAATCTTTACCAACAGCATTTTTATGTTTAATTGATATCGCATGCTTGCCTAAATCTTTTTTATGTGCTACTTAAATAGTACGGCAATATTTACAATAAGCTTTTTGACAGTTACCAGTAGGATCAGGAGCTATCCAATCTAAAACAATATTGAAAAAAAATATTATTAATAAAAAAAATTTTTTAATTGTGTAACTAAATAAAACATACTTAAGATTATCGAAAATGCTTTAAAAATTATCAAAAATATAACAAATTAACCTTTTAAGTTTTCGTCTTGTTCCCATTGCTTCGAATATTTTTGAGCGTATTTTTTTTCTTTAAAACAATTTGTTTTATTGCTCATATCAACTATTTGTGTTATAATAAAGCTGCAGTTATTATATACGATATATTTAAAAAGTAAAACTTGATTCTTACTAGACTAAAAACATGTCTACGTTTAAATGTCAAAATCCACTGGGTATCATATACTATAATATAGGTGCGTAAATCTATAGCTATAGTTCATCTACAATAAGTTTGTAATGTATATAGGTATAACTCCCGAGGGCTCTACTTATACTTTGCTTTAGTATATATATACATTGAAAATGTTCTTTTAAAAATTAATAATTGAAGAATTGTTATTTTTTATTAATTTTTTATATTAAAATATATTTTCTGACGAATTAAAAATTCCCAAAAAAATACCCTAAAAAAATTTATCCCCTAAAACTTTCCCGCTATTTGCAAAATACCCCTAAATTTAGGGGAAAATTCCCCAAGTTGGCATCACTGAACTTCGCACATAGCGTCTCGCGCCTCGTGCTTCGTGCCGGCCGGGCTTCTTCCCGCTAGCTCATGGTGCGCAGGTGCAGCAGCCATTACAAAACGTGTTATTGGACATGTTCGCGGAGAACAGTCATAGAAATGACTCTTGTTGAGTCTCCAGTATGGTTAAGCTTTTGGTATAGTTATGAGAGTCGGGGTGACCAACTCTCTTTTGCCTTGGCGGCAAAACAAAATTAATTACATATACTTCTATATAATTAAATATGAATCATATATAATGATATATAGTTTTTTTTTACTCGGGTATGCCTTTATATGAGTACATAAGACTATACTTATGTGCTGGTAAGGGTATGAGTATATCGGACTATATGAATCCATATCAAGTTATATCAACCCTGATCAAGGATTTTTTTTTCAAGTTTATCAAAGTATATATAACTTTATAAGGTTATATCAGGGCATATCAGGACCTATTAAAAAATAATGTAAAATTAGATATGAGCATATCAAGCTATATCAAGTCTGATAGACATATCAAATTGATAAGGCTTGATCAGGCCTGATATGGCCAATTTTCATATCAGGCCATATCAAAAATTAAATATGGATATATCAGATCACATCAGGCCAGATATGAACATATCAAAAATTTTTATATGGCCTTATCAGCTCATATCGAGCCTGTCAGAATATTTTTTCACGGGACAAATTTGGAATTTTTTTAAATTTACTTCCAAAATATTTTTTTTTTCAATAGCCCTAAGTGTCCCCTATCAAACAAACGAAAGACTATTCCTGTATCTATAATAGCGTTCGAGATATTACAAAATCAAAATTGAAAAACTGGAAAAACCGCAAAATTTTGTATTTGCATATCTTTTGAAAAAAAATTTTTTTTTTCCTTTCGCAGAACTTCGTTATATGATAAAAGAAAACTTCTGACCAAAATTTGTCCAAATCGAAAGGGTTTGTTTCCAACTATTGGTTGATTTGACATGGAATGACCCATAAGTAAATGTTTTTCGTTAATAATTAATAAAAATTAGCATTTGTCAAATTATTAAGAATTTTGGATATGCATTCTATTAAATATATGCATATTATTATTCTAAAGTTAATAATATTGGGTTTTTAATTCATATAAATTGATTTTCTTGTGTTTAAGAAAAAAGCAAACCGTAATTTTTAACAGTCTGAAGTTTGAGGCTCGATATCTTTGAAACGGCTTGACTTACGCAAAATTTCATTCATACCTTTATTGAAGAGCATTTAATTTCCCATAAGAAAAGCGTTTAGTTTTACCTATAAAGTAGCTCGTTGTCACGTTAAAAAATTCCAAACTTTAAAAGAATATTTTTCTATGTTATTTAAATGGGAAATATAAATTACATGACGCCACCTCTAAATATTAATATTAAGAGCCGGTCCCTATGATTGCAGATTTTGATTTCTCGTCTAAACAAAGAAGATTTTCGAAAAAAATGCTCAGCTACGTAATAGATTTTTTAATTATCTATTTTATAGCTGAGCATTTTTTTCGAAATTCTCATTTGTTTAAGAGAAAAACATAAAACTGCAATCAGCTTTATCATCACGAGTGCAACAAGGATAGTACCGTTTCTCGCCGTGAGTGCGACGCGAGAAAAAGATGGGATCGGCACTTAAGAGCTCATATTTTCAGAGGATCTTCCAGAGATACTCTGACGATTTCTCAATGTTCATTGGAAAAAAAAAAATATTCGATTTTTTTGAGACACTCTACACGGAAAGATTAGAACCCGACTGGTTCGTGTTTTGCACCAGACTCAGTCGTGTGCGCCGCCAGAGTGGTTATTATGCACGGATTCTGGTGCAGCACCTGACTGAGTCCGGTGCAGAACGCGAGTGAGTCGTGTGCGCACACGACTTCGTCTGGTGCGCACACGACTCTTTCTGGTGCGCACACGACTCAGTCTGGTGTAAACTAATTTTTCTTATATTTTTTCTTGCACACGACTGAGTCTGGTGCAGAACACGAATCAGTCGGGTTCCAATCTTTCCGTGTAATCTATCTTCTATCTATATATATAAAAGATGATGTTTGTATAAATAACATCGATAAACTCGGAAACTATTTGACCGATCATTATGAAAATTGGTATGTTTATGTATTTTTTCACGGAGAAGGTTTATATGCTATGCCCATTGATGTCACTTGCCACCAGGCGGCGCTGTAAAGTATCGACTTCCGCCCCGTTCAATCGATTGTCATAAAAATTGGTATGAACATGTATTTTTTCACGGAGAAAACGAATATGCTATGCCCATTGATGTAACTCACCACCAGGCGGCGCTTTCAAGTATCGACTTCCACCCCGTTCAACCGATTGTCATAAAAATTGGTACAACCATGTATATTTCCACGGAGAAAACGAATATGCTATGCCCATTGATGTAACTCGCCACCAAGCGGCGCTGTCAAATATCAACTTCCGCCCCGTTCAACCGATTGTCATAAAAATTGGTATGACCATGTATTTTCCCACGGAAAAAGTAAATATGATGTTCATGTCATTAAATATGACCATCAGATAGCGCTTCAATGCATTAAGTTCTATAGCGATCAACTGATTTAAAATTTTATATCCGGCAATGAAGGCAATAAAATATTTTCTCATTAAATTCAGTGAGTTATTTTACAACTTATATTAAATAAGAAAATAAAAGAAATAACTAATCTTCATTAGTAAACAAAAAAATATAATTTATTTAAAAAGCAAATCAGCTAACTTCAAATATATCATTTGTTATTTAACATCAATATTTAATATTTGTCTGTCAAAACTAAACATATTTTTTTTTTATACCTGAACAAGATTTGCTGGAGTCATTTCAAATATAATTGGCTTAAAAACATCCGGGAACACAAATTATTTTATGTTTACCGTCGAGAAAAATAATGTGAACTACTTGATGATGTTAAAGGAGTATTCTGAGCTGTTAATTCTAAAATTTTATGAACATCAGGTAAAATATAAGTGAATTCGATATATTACATATAAAGTCATAATTATAGCTATAGAAAATATAAGTTTGCGATCCAAAACAACAATTTAATAGTATATTACACACCTAGAGAAGTAAAGTAAGAAATGTCTCAGATCACATGTAATTGTTGGCCGAGGCGAAGCCGAGGTCGACAAACATGTGATCTGAGGTTTTCTTATTTACTTCCCGTGGAGTGTATACTATTTTTTTGCTCGACGAAGGCAGAAAGGGGCTACTTCGTTTAGCGCAGCGGGCTGAAAGTTGACGCTTTTTGCTCGTCGAGCAAAAAAAATGATTATCTCTTCTTTTTCTTAATTGATACGATTTTCAGGTTATCCACATTTACAGTATTGTATTGAGCATATGCTCAAGCCTTGCGTCGTACTTTGATCGCCGATGTTGAGATGAACCCGATATTTTTTTGTATACATCACAAAGTGGATGTTACACTAACTGATGTCTTTATGAGTTTGGTTAACAATTTTCACCCGCTAGAGAGAAAGCTTGAAGAAAATGAACTCGAAGATGAATGATGGTTGACATATTGCGATAATAGAATTAATTAATTGCAATGTATTGAAATATATATGTACTTTGTTTAATAAACTAAGCTTTAGCCCGGCGAAGCGGGCTGGGTTCGCTAGTATATATATATATATCTATATATATATAAGCGAAATACCACTCACTCATCACGAGATCTCCGAAACTATTCGCCCGATTGACTTGAAATTTAGCATAGTTACTCCATTCGTGATGTAGACGCTCACTAAGAACGGATTTTACGCAATTCCTAGCCAAAATGAATTTTTCGTCTACCATCACATATGCCCTCCCCTCCCCTCCCTCTCATTCTTCTCCTCCCCTCCCGTGCCCTATAATCTTTCCCCTTCCCTATATCTCTCTCTTTTTTTGGGAGCGAAATATCATTTTGACCCTCTAATCTAAGAAACCATCAGTGGCACCCGTAAATTATCGAACTCAACCCCCCTACAACCACCCACGCTAATCAACCTTTGCCATGGTTACCATTGTCATGGTTATCGTTGCCATGGTTACCGTTGCTATGGTTACCGTTGCCGTGGTTACCGTTGCCATGGTTACCGTTACCATGGTTGCCGTTACCATGGTTACCGTTATCATGGTTACCGTTGCTATAATAACTGTCAAAATGATTGATTTTAAATTTTATCGATTGACTGTTGGGACAGTAGGAATTCATAATCATACGTTTTTAAGAAAGAATAGCTAAATCATTAATAACTGAAATAACTTATATGTATTGGAATAATCATGAAGGATGAACTCGATTATATCATAACACAGATAAATTAAACATAAATATTATCAAGTTGATATTGTTAAATGATTATACTGATTTTAATGATTAAAATTAAAATGGTAAATTGTGTCTGATGCGTCTTCTCTAAAATTTTACAACGATATCGTTAAATTATTATAAAAACGGTCGATTTAAGATAATTTCTAATAAAATGAGTAATAATAAATATATTTTTTAATACCACTTAATTTGTTATGAATTTATTAATAACTAGCTGATACCCGCCCGCTTCGATAGGAATACAATAAATTTTTATGGTGTAACCTAGATGAAAAATATAAACAAAATGGTTAATTTCAAAAGATAATGAATATAAATTTTGAATTAGAGAAAAGTGATTGTTTGTGATGACCGGTGTTAGCGAGTATTAAATATATGAGAAAAGTATTTTATTATTAACATTTTTTAAAATTAAAAATTATTGACATTTTTAAAATTAAATAATACTATGAAGCGGAAAAGAATAGGAGTTACGGATAATTATTACGTGAATCGTTCCAACATTCACGTAACAGAATAATTGGAGGAGGAAGAGATTGAGAAAGAAATAGGAAGGACCTTCTTAATAAGAGTTTACAGAATATGCGAGAAAAAATTCAGATAGCTCGGACAGGGATTCGAACCCAGAACCTTCCGGTGACATGTCGGCTACTTCTACCATTTGACCTATCCGGTCTAGACTAAATGTTTAGGATAACATTATTATAATGGGAACGCATCTCACTACACAGTACGTCATGGGTGATGCGGAAATCTGTCTAATGACAGATTTACTGACTAACTGACCCATTGATTGATTGATTATTAATAATAAAATACTTTTCTCATATATTTAATACTCGCTAACACCGGTTATCATAAACAATCACTTTTCTCTAATTCAAAATTTATATTAATTATCTTTTTGAAATTAATCATTTTGTTTATATTTTTCATCTAGGTTACAACATAAAATTTTATTGTATGCCCAGCGAAGCGGGTGGGTATCAGCTAGTATATATATATATATATATATATATATATATATATATATATATATATATATATATATATAAGCAAAATAGGATTCCTTTGACGTCCCTGATAAAAAAAAAGTATTGAGACAAAGAAAAAAGTATTGAAGAGAATTGGTTTTCTAGTCAATCCAATACTTTTCAATACTTTTTTCTTTGTGTCAATACTTTTTTTTATTCAGGGATTTCATCACAACTTATCCGCAACGCTATACGAACGTTGAAGAAATTTTAATGTCAGGAGTTTTATTAACCAAATGTATAGATCTAAAAAACTGATTTCGGCCTCCTTGCTCTCGAGTAGAATTTGGAGGCTAAAATTAGTTTTTTAACTTTGACTCGGGCGAGCATTAGCTTCACAAATAAGGAGAAGAAAGAGTCCCACACATCATGCGATCATTTTTTAAGTACGAAATGATAAATATCGAAGTCTAAACCCTGAATAAAAAAAAGTATTGAGACAAAGAAAAAAGTATTGAAAAGTATTGGATTGACTAGAAAACCGATACTTTTTTCTTTATCTCAATACTTTTTTTTTATCAGGGTTTGGTGGAAAAAAATTACCTTCATTGAAAGAGGTTATGTCACTTTTATTTTATTATCTCAAAACGAAAAATTTTTCAGTAAAAGAAAGCATATCAACCACTGTCGACAAAGTTTTCAAAATTTGGTGTGTGGCACAAATCCCGAAAAGAGAGAAAAGATCTGCTTTTTTAAAACTAACCTCAAATCACAATCGATGGAGGAATTTACAAAAAAACTGTAAGAGGAAAAAGTCAAAATCTCAAAAAAAAAAAATGAATCCCTTTTTCGGGACGAATTAAATAAACTATTTGATATAGCTCATGCTGATGTGCTAAATTTACTGGATAAAGAAAAAAGATTATTTTATTTGGGACAAAAATCTTCCAGTCGACGTGGTTTTATTTCATATAATTCTCAACCAATTCCAGAAGATGTTGAAGATATGGATGTTGATGTAAGCGATGAAAATAATAACTACATTAATAGTGATAACAATAATGAAGAGAACATTGATATCAATTATAATGATAGTGGTACATTTGATGTCGGAGAGTTCGGTAATGACAATGTTGACTATTCTTGTACAGTTGAGACTGATAATGTTGTTAATCATGAAATATCAAGTCAAACATCTAAGTTATCCCAGAAATCTTTGGAAAGTAATACTTCTCGTATAATCTCTGATTATGAAGATGAAATTCCAAAACAACAAGTTCCTAAAATTGATCTAATGACACCAGAACTTGCTGCGGCTTTGGATAGAGCTAATGTGAGTAGTAGGTCGGCGACTTACATTTTTGCTGTTTTATTATCTAGCCTAAATATTGATTGTGCAAGCGTAAACTTCAGTCATTTGACTATTCACTGAGCACGGGAAAAATTTCGCAAAGAAGCGACGTTAAATCTGAAAACTAATTTGGAAACTGATAATTATGTGCTACATTTTGATGGAAAACTGTTGTCAGATATTACAGGTATAGAACAAGTTGACCGGCTTCCTATTATTTTATCATCATCAGGTAAATTTCAACTGTTAGGAGTCCCCAAACTAGAATCTGGAACTGGACAAAATCAAGCTTCAGCTATTATTACAACAGTAAAACAATGGAATATTAATACTGATAACATCAAAGCATTGTGTTCTGATACTACAGCGTCAAATACGCTGTAGTATTTTGGAAGTTATAACACCAATCAAAGATGAAATTTTGAAATTCGTTAATAATCAAATAGAAGTAAAATTTTTTAATCCAGCGCTAAAGAATTATCAACTGATGTTAAAGTGAAACATGAAAATTTATGAAGTTCCGTATAATCATCCATTTTACACTTAATAATTAACCCCGTTGTAAATAAAAATATTGGAAATCAATTTCACATGATTATTACACTCTTAATCATCATTAACGATTACAATTGCATTTGTAAAATATTTTGTAACTTTTACTTCACATCAGTTGATAATAATTAATGTTCTTTACTTTGAGGTTGCAATGTAATTAATTTTATTTTGACTTTGAACTTTTTTTGTAGATGGATCATTGTCGTGACGATTACCGTGAACTCCTGCAATTATTATCGATATTTTTGAGTGCTATTACAACAAATATTACATTTAAGCGTGCTGGAGCCGTCCATCATGCAAGGTGGATGGCTAAAGCAATATATAGTTTAAAAATTTTTTTATTTAGAAATGAATTTCATCTTACTAAATCAGAAATAGCTGGATTACGAGAACTTAGTTTATTTGTCATAATATTCTATTTAAAAGCTTGGTATATTGCGCCGTGCGCTATAGCAGCACCTAATAATGATTTAACTTTAATTAAAGAATTAATTTCATATAAAAAATTTAATAATACTATTTCACGGGCATGCTCAGAAAAATTAGCCGATCACTTGTGGTATTTAAATAACGAGTTGTCTGTTTTATCTCTCTTTGACGAAACTGTTTCAGTTGAAACAAAAAGAAGAATAGTTCATGCTTTAAAAAACTGTGAAACCAATGAAACTACAACGAGTGGTTTTATAATCGATAAGAAAAATTTAGAGTCATTATTAAATAAAGATCTTAGTCAATTTGTATCTATAAGATCGATAAATCTGTTTAAATCGTTTGATTTGTCGTATGATTTCATTGATGAGGATGTAACTTTGTGGCCTCAAAATCTAAATTACAAAAGAAACTTGGACTATTTTGAGAAACTTCAAGTTGTAAATGATGTAGCAGAACGCGGCGTGGCATTGATAGAGCAGTATAATCGATGCTTAATGAAAAATGAAGAACAGCTTCAGTATTTATTGCAAGTAGTGACAGAACACAGAAAACGATATCCTAATTGCAATAAAAATAATTTTATAAAACTGTAATAATTTCAAGTTAGAAAAAATTTTATGAATTGTTGTTAAATATTGTTTTTTGTTATAATGAATTGATTGTTTAATAGAATTTATTAGTATTTGGTAAAAAATAGAATAAATTTGTTATAAAAGAGACCCAAAAATCATTTGTTTGATAATTTTAAACTTTATATTTATGTATTTGTACTTTTTGTGAGTTACGTATGGAGTAAATAAGCAAAAAAAAAAATTAAAATCTCAAATTAACAGAATTCAATTGATTAAAAAAAAAAAAAACAATATCAATATAAAGTATGATTTTTTTTTGCAATTTTATTGGAAAATATTTGAAATTTTTGATTGCAAATATCTTTGAAACGGTTGATCTGAGGAACTTTGACCTTAAAACGTTTTTTGTAGAGCGTGAAATTTCCTATAAGACCTCTCTCTGGGATATTGCGTAAACAAGCCATTCCGAAGTAATTAAAATTCAAAAATAAAAAAAAGTTTTCTCGTATTATTTAAATAGAAAAATTACAAATGAATTGAGGCAAGACTTAATATTAATATTAAGGGTTCTAATAGGCACCAAAATTTTTGTTTTTAAATGTACTTTCAACTTTTCAACACCATTAAAAAAAAAAAATTTTTTTTTTTTTTTTAAACACCCTAATATATATGTCGGAGATAATATCGAGCTGGGTTTTCCTAGAGATAGGGAAATTCCCAATATTTTAGTTTGTCTGTTAGTTTTAAGCAAAATTGTAAAGCATAGAATATTTAATAATTATTTATAACTTGAGCCGATTATAATTTTTTATGGTTATGGCAATGGGCTTGAGTCCGGAGTGACAATGGTCACCAAACGTAGCCGAGGTCACAGGATAGAAGTAAAAAGTATACAGTTAAAGATATCGACACACAATGAGGGCTGTCGAAATATTTTTTGAGAGAAGAAGTACTTAGGGTACTGAGACGAGTAGTTCTCGTTGAGCATTGATCAAGTAAAGATCGCATACATCCTGCTGACCCCGGATTCGTTCTCGGTCTCATTCCCCAGCGCTTTTACCTTGTATATTAATTATATTTGGATAATTAATCGTAATATTGTTTATACAAGTTAGCGTACATTATATTTCAAAATTTAGATCAGTGTTATATTTTAATTATTCTAAATTAATAAATAATTGAATAAACGAATCCAATTGACTGCACTAATATATATATACAGGGTGTCCCAAAAGTCACGGACGCCATTGTAGCATCTGATGAAAAAAATAATTCTAAGACGTAAAGTCCTTAGCCATTTTTCAATTAACCGCATAGATAATTAATTATTAATTAAAAATAACGTTTCTTTATTTGTTAGAGAGAGAGAGCGCGTGTCCAGTAAAGTATGTGCCAAACAAAGACACAACTAACTATATGACTAACTAGTTTCTATAGCTAACGTAGTCACACATATTTACTTACACATTCACACGTGCAAGCATCTTCGTTGGAACGCACTTGACTTGACACTAGAGCTCTCTCTCTAATGCATAAAAGGACGTTATATTAATTAATAATTAATTATCTATGCGTCTGATTAAAAAATGGCTAAGGACTTTTCGTCTCAGAATTATTTTGTTTATCAGATGCTACAATGGCGTCCGTTTTTTCTGGGACACCCTGTATATTAGGGTGTGCACTTATGAGGTTTTTGAGCACTTCAAGTCAAAATATATTAGTGTTTCAAAAAAACAAACTATTTTTTTTTTTCCGAAGAACTTTGAAAATTCTTCAGAGTATCCCTAATCGAAGACATTGTGAAAATCTCAGCCCTTAATATTAATGTATAGAGGTGGCTGTAATTAATTTTTTATTTCCATTTAAATAACATAGAAAAAAATTTTTTTTTACTTTTGAATTTCGCTAGTCAACAACGAAGCATTTTATAGCTATGATCGATACATATTCTTCTAGGAAATTTAACGATCTACAAAAATTGTCTGAATGAATATATGCGTACGGAGAACCATTTCGGAATTATCAGGCCTTAAACATCGAACTGTTTAAAAAAATGATAATATTTATTTATAAATACGAAAAATCTACTTAAATCACTTAAATAAACAATATTATATATCAAAAAATTAAAATGATAAATTTATGATAAAATTTCATGAATTACGAAATTATAATTTTTCACTATTTTTAAAAAATTTTTTGCTTTTTTAAAAATAAATTATAAACATGAAAAAGAAAATTATTTATTAATTGATAAAATTTATGAATTATCATATTTTTTAAATTGTCATGTACTGTTACGAAGATACTACTTCAGTACTTTTTTGTAGAGAATTAAATTTCCTACAAGAATAATTGACGAAAAATGCATAAAAATTTTTTTTTCGTAGTTTTACCGGATGAAAACGTAAATAAATTTTTTTTACGTGTTATTTACATGGGAAAATAAAAATTCATTGAGCTTCATGAAGAATTGAGATATCAAGCTGCGCTTTGATGGGAATTTTTTTTTATACCTTAGAAAAGCTTTTAAGATGATAGGCAAAAAAAGTTTTTTTTTTTGGACCACTCTAGTATATATTGTAACGGAGTGTTACACTGGTCCTTCATTATCCGCATTCTCATATTCTTATTATAAGGTCCTATCGCAAATGATACAGTAAGCAGTATAATTTCAAGACCAAGCGCTAAAGTAAAGAGTTAATAAAAGGAGAAAATTCTAGGATTGGCTTCCAACCTGACACTTCAAATATTTTATCTTTTTAAAGATTTATGTTTTACAATCGACTGGAAAGTTTGTATAGATTCTGGAAATTTAAATGAACGACTTTCAGCTTCAAAATATTTTTTTTATTGCCCTACTATCTCTTCTCACAGAATTACAGGTTATTAAGAATAATTAAGATTTTTCGGTAAGTTTTTTGATCATCCAGCTTTTTGTGAATAATATATATTACCTGTACTAACAAATAATTATTTCTAGAAACAGTAATAGTAGGTCCTGCAACTTCATAACATCGATTACATGTGAATTCTTGATCCCAAAGATCGATAGCTCTTATATATTTAAATCTTGATTTTGACCTATCACTTCTGTACAAATTATGCAGAATCGATTAAACAGTTTCTAATAGATTTATTAAGTCTTAAAAATATAACATTAAATAAAGGTCGACTTTGTACAAATAAATGTTTGCGAATCGCAATAACAAAATAATTTAAATTCGATAAATAATAGCTAAGTGATGTCTTGACATACTATTTTGTTTCAGTATATTTTAAAGATCAACATAATAAAATAGTAAAAAAAGAAGAAAATTTTTTTATAGATTTTATTCACTTTTTTTTTTTGTAAATAACTTCTAATCAGCAAAAAAGTATTTTCAGATAAAACAAAATATTCCTCACATAAAAATTGATAAGATAACAGTGAACGAGTCTTTTTGTGCCAAATTATTGAGATCAAAATTAGATCATTTTCAATTACCTTGATTCTTGTAATATTTACTACCTCTTGAGATTAGTTTCTATGAAGTGTTGGATTTTTATTTCAAACCTCTTAAAAAAAATATGATCCATTAAGAAGTTTAGGGAAACAATATTTGTAACTCGGTAAAAAGTAGAAGCATTACTTTTCATTTGTGTAATTATTTTCACATTTTGTATTAGAAAAAAAAAAGCAGATAAAAATAATTTTATACGGAATTTTCAACTGTTAAGATTAAAAATTTTCTTCGCGCGCATGTCGTGTATGTGTTATTGTGAGTAAAATATTTTTGTTATGCATTAAGTGAACGTACTTTTTTTACTATAATCGTATGCATGTAAAATAGAAGATAGATACTAGATTAACTAGAAAACCAATTCTTTTCAATATTTTTTTCTTTGTCTCAATACTTTTTTTTTTAATCAGGGGCCTATTGAATATGATTTTTGATAAATTGGTCAATAGTTTAATTAAAAATTTTAAATCTATGAAATTCTGTCTATCTTTCTGTGGAAATAATTAAACCTATAATCGGTTATTGCCAAGAAATAAGAACAGAATCGAAAACATATACAACTTATAGATGCCGTTGTAATGAAATTAAAAAAAATTTACTTTTAAAAATAAAATATTGGAAACTATATTTCCTTTTTGTATAAACTATTGCTATAAAACTTATACTATATTTAAGCAAAGGATTTGAATTAAATATTTTCATTTTTCAGTAACTTTAAAAACTATTTGTACACCCAACGCATATGTGAAAAAGCTTCTTACTTGAACTAAAAGATATTTTTAATTTGCAGTTACCCATGAAAGACTAAAATAAAAGAAAAATAATAATTTTTTAATGAATATTTACTATTGCAATAATTTTTTAATTTATTTGATGATTTTTACTTTACATGATTACTTAGGAACGTGTAATAAATACTATCAAGTGATGAAATATCACTTATTCGTTTTTAAGCAAATAAAACTAAGAGCCGAGCACTTAAGGATATTCCAAATGTTTTTTTTCCTTCCAAGATCTAAAGTGAAACGAAATAAAAATTAGATTTTATACGAAAACTGATTTGAATAATATATCTACTCGTTTATATTACTAATTTTTTTCAAGCTCAAAACAGATAAATATTTACATTTTTGAGCTCGAAAAGCTAAAAAGTAATTATATTTATTAGCTAGTTAACATGTTAACCAGTACATTTTCAATTTATTTTTTAATTTTTATGTTTAATTATAAAATAAGAATTCATTATACTTTTGAGTTCATATATCACTGATTATAGTAGACTAGTAAAATACGTTTGAAACTGAACGAAAACTAAAATTTCAAAACAGTAGATGGGCAATAAATAATTCTAATAGAAATTAAGAGGGTTAAAAATGATCTGTTTTTGATCTCAGGAATTTGGCATAAAAGTCCCGAATACAGAAAATGAAAAAATTAAGAATTGAACGTGATTTCATGCCATTGTCTATTTTTCGTTATTTGTATTATTATCTATCACTTTTCTTCTATATAACTAAAACCATTCAATAAATAACGTTGCTAAAAATTGAAATAGATTTTGAATCAATAATGAAAAGTTATATCTCTTTGTTTCGGAGATAATACATAAATTGAAAGTTTTACATATAATAGGTTTAACTTTTTTACAGAACACCAAAAGGATCCAGAGGCATAGTATTATTTGAAGAGTGATCCGAAGATTGTTGCTGTTGTTGCTGCAGCTGGATTGTAGAGCCGGAGATTTGATTATTTATCAATGGTATTTGTCCCATTATCATGCCGCCAGCAGAAGTATCCGCCATTGTGTTCATTACAAGGTTGTTAGTTGGGATAATTGGACCTCCTGGAGGTATATTCTTCATTCCCTGAACAAGAAAATACATATATCACATAAAGATGTATGAAACGGGTACCAAAATGGTGTTAGATATCGGTGTTTCGTTAACTAATCTCAGGAATATGATCTCATGATAAGTGATACCAGCAAATTTATCCTATCAGAGGACAAGGGCATAGCCCAGTCGGAGGTTGTTGGGTGTAGCCCCCAACTCTACACTGATAAAAAACTTAACTTGATTCAAGAGAACAAATCTTAAACCAAGAATACTATTTTTGAGAAAATAAGTTTCTTGAGAAAAAAAAAATTCTTGAGTCAAGACATTATTCTTAGTTTAAGTATATTTTTCTTGGTTCAAAAATTTTTTCTCGATTAAAGAAAATCATTTTCTTCAAAACGATGTCCTTGGTTCAAAATTTTTTCTGTGTGTAAAGATAATTTTTTTGGAGATGTATTAGAAGCCTGCCCTGCGACCAGCAGCACACGCTTTGCTCGTGGCATCAATGGCACTCGTTTCGCTCGGCAGGCATCAATACGTGCTAAAACGTACTTATATAATTTATACAAATTTGATTTGTCAACGTACTTTCGGCCTTTGTAGAGTAATAATCGAAATTTTTTGTCAGATCATTTTTTAAGTAGAGTTATTCTCTTGTGCTTAAAAAAATGCATCGAATGCCGCAAGACGCATCAAAGTAAGATTCGTTCAAAAGATGTTGCTGAAAAATTTTGAAATTTTTGTATTTCTCTCACGTGAAAACTATGGCGCCACTTAATCAAGCTAGATTTTTGTAGACTGCGTGCACATATGACAAGAAAAACGGACGCCAATAAATAAAAAAAAAAAAATCTGTAAAACGGTTGACCCTAACGGCCATCCCTGCAACTTCCCGTTAATTCCATATCTAAGCGCTTAAAATTGCAATTATAACGTTTTTAAGCTCTTCGAGCTCAAAGAACTGATAGAAGTTTAATAAAACAGTATTTTTTGAATTTTCAAACCACAATTACTTCTGAATTAATAAACCGATTTTCACGTGGTTGGCAGCATTCCACGCAGTTTTTCAAATTCTAGGGTACTTTTAAACACAAACTGATCAAACTGAAAATTTTAGAGAAATCCCGGGGAAAAATGATCAGACCTGATCAGGCATGAACAGGCATGAGTCTTCAGGCTTGATCAGACATGGTCAGGTCTGAAAGCCCATTGTTACTTTTAATTAATTATTTTGCTTAATTTTATGGATATAGTACTAAATAGTCATACGCAATTCTCTATAGTGAATTAAAATAAAAAAAAATTTTTGATTTAATTTGATTTTTATTTTTAATTAAAATAAAAAAAAATGATTACATATAATTGTACGGCTGTAACACCAGCAGTCACCCATCCAACTACTAACCACACTCAATGCTGCTTAACTTTGGTGATATCTGTGCGCCTTGAAGTTCCCGCCTGCTGTGCTGCTATCTTATGTCACAACAATTCTATGAAGTACATAACTTATCAAATAAGTTTATCATAAATCTAATATAAAAATTGATTTTATAATATATTTTGATAGTCCTAATTTATTTATTTAACCGAATCTCATTATAACATCACATTTATTTAAATAATAAAATAAGTAATGATTTTAATATTAGGCAGGAGCAGAGCAGACTAAAACATCCCACAGGAAATGTAACAAATTTTTTAATTCAAAATTAATTAAACATAATGATAAAAATAATTTTGCACGTTTTGTGATGAACAAAAAAATTTTTATCACATCTCTGACTATACAAGTCTGATTAGATCTACCCGAAAAAAAATGATCAGACCTGTCCATGCCTGTTCATGTATGATCAGGCCTGAAATTAGACCTGCTCATGTCTGTTCATGTATGATCAGACCTGAAATTAGACATGGTCATGCCTGTCCATGTCTGAAACGTTAAATACGCTGAGGCCTGATCATGCCTGTTCATGTCTGAAGTGTTAAATACGCTCAGGCCTGAGCATGCCTGTTCATCCCTGTTCATGTCTGAAGCGTTAAATACGCTCAGGCCTGATCATACCTGTCCATGCCTGTTCATGCCTGTCCATGTCTCAAGCGTTAAATACGCTCAGACCCGATCATACCTGTCCATGCCTGTTCATGCTAAGGACCAAATATGCTAAGAAAAATTTTTTGAATATGTTCAGTGTATGTACATTAATTTCGATTAACAAATTTGTAAATTATCAATAAACGGTATATTTTATTATTCAATAAATAAAAGTATTTTGATTATCATCAAAAACCTACCGTAGGGTAAATTTAATTAACTTTTCTAAGCATGGACAGGCATGAACAGGCCTGAGCATATTTAATGCTTCAAACATGAACAGGCCTGAGCGTATTTCACGCTTCAGACATGAACAGGCCTGATCAGACATGAACAGACATGAGCGTATTTAACCCTTCAGACATGAAAAGGCATGGACAGGCCTGATCAGACATGAACAGGCCTGATCAGACACGAACAGGCCTAACCAGGCATGAACAAACATGGACAGGCCTGATCAGACCTGAGCGTATTTAACTCTTCAGACATGAACAGGCATGATAATAATAATAATTTTTATTTAATTGTACTTAAGTACATTAGCTTTTAGCTATTCATATTTATGTAAATATGTATATGTATACATATTTACAAAACATATCATACATACAATAAGAGACAATAATTTATGCCTGCTCGTGTTGCTTTGGTATCGATGAAAGTTTGGATTTATGAAAATTTGTCCAAATAAATATGAAAGTTTGTAAAAATGCTGATGAATATAAATGAATAAAAGCACAGAAAAATTTACGTATAATTTTATATAAACACAAATGATTCTATGTAAACTAGATCATCTATACAATTTTACAGTTGTTCACATGACCAACTGAACAAATAATATTCCCTATTTTTAAAAATACGCACAACTAATAATATGTTTATTTTATTTCAATTCCAAAAGTATAAATGGATAAATGAACATTACTATAAATGAAAATTTATAAATTTACTAGTTAATAAAAAATATCATTTCAATAAATGATTAATAATACAAGTGTATAAAAAAATAAATGATACATTCACTTAATGAACTTATGTATTTAAAAAGATAGATCCGGATGTAAAAAAATTATTATAATTATTTGAACAAGAGAAATTGCGGATAAATAATCGTAATGAATGAATGTAGAAATGATTTTATGAATAAACGACATTATGGACATTAGTATTTTTAAAGTTGTGTATAAATAAACATTTGTAAACATGATGATCGGTACAAATGAAAGTTGTCCGAATGGATATTTGAATAAATGAAATTCTATCCAAATAAATCAATAAAAATGAACATCTGCATTAAAGTTAATCGGTAAAAATGAATATTTGTCCAGAAGTTAAACTGTCAAAATAAATATTTGTCCAGAAGTTGAACTGTCAAAATGATTATCGGTTAAAAAAAAGATTTCCACGAAATCTCTTATCTAATATATAAAATTCTCGTGTCACAATGTTCGTTCCCATACTCCTCCGAAACGGCTTGACCGATTCTCATGAAATTTTTTATGCATATTCAGTAAGCCTGAGAATCGGCTACTATCTATTTTTCTAACCTCTAAGTGATAAGGGGTGTTCACCCCAAAATTTTTTTTTTTATTTTTTTGATAAAATTTTTTTTTTTTTATTTTTTTATTATGTGGCATAAAAAATACATACAACTCTAAATTTGCACTTGTTTATCACCAACCCTTGCTTTTTAATAGTCATTTTCATAATTTTATCATTTTCTATCCCGCTCGATAACATCAATTATTATCACTTGGTAAGTTATCCCCTCCATGTGTCTACCGGTGTCACTTCTCACCCTGTAGACAGCACGGAGTAGGGATGTTACCTCTACAGTTTTCGGCTATTATTAGTGTTTATGCTTCAAGCGTAGTAGTTAAACATTTTTACTATCTCTGTGTAACTCTCATATCAAATATATTCTCGAGTAACTTTATTATTTATTTATTAATAACTAATATTATTGAATATAATTAATTATTAATAACTAATAAAATTATTAATTTTGAGTGTAAATCGCACGGTCAGTTAATTAAGTGACTTACATAACCTCTAAAATACTCAACACGTGTCACGAGTTCCCGCAAACAACGGCTATTGAGTTGTAAGTATAAATTATTTTTTACGTTCATTATAAAATCAAAAATTATTCTTTCTTATTTATAACGAAAATATTGTTGGGAATGGTGAAAAACGAATTCGGTGAAAGTTAGATTTTTATTACAATTGGGAAATTTTTTTTTTGTGTTTACTTATAAGAGCTCTAACTTCGACAGAATTTTTTTTTTTCACTATTTCTAACAATATGTATTTTCGATATAATTAAGAAACATAAAATTTTTCGCTTTCGTGAAACTATCTAATTTTTACATGTATATTTAATGTAATCAAAGATAAAATAAATGATTAATATAATAATTAAATAATTCAATCAGTTCTATTCATGTGTGTTTTGTATTGTACAGTGAACAATGTCAACAAAACGCAAAGGGGCCAATTTGAGCCGTGATACAAATAAATCTAGAAGCATTCGAAATAGAAGAGTCCAAAGAACCGAAGAACAAGTTCAGGAAGAAAATACTGGAGCGCGTGTGAGAATGGCGCAATTTTGCTCTCTCGAGCGCTAGTAAGTTAATGGGCAATGACCGATACAGCCGCTTCGGAAACCGTGCGGTAGGCACATGCAACCCTGAGAGCACCTCGCCGCTGTACTGCCGCCATCTTTCACAAAAAATATAATTTTTGTGTAGTTTTGAGCTCTCCGAGCTCAAATAAATCGCTGTTCTGTGCTTTTGAACTCTTCGAGCTCACAAGGCCAATGGAAGTTTTAGAAAACACTATTTTATAAATTTTCAAACCGCCATAACTTTGGAATGAATTAATCGATTTTCTCGCATTTTACGGCAGTCAACGCAGTTTTTTGAGTTCTTTAAAAAATTTTCAAGCGTACACTGGTCAGACTAAAAATTTCGTAGAAATTCTGAAAAAAAACATTTTCTTCAATTATTTTCGACAACGATATCTCACGAACAAATCAACCGATTTTGACCGGGCTGGTGACAATCGACGTGGTTTTTTGAAGTTAAGAGCTGATCAGTTTTTGAAATTGATCGGTTCAGCCGTTTAAAAGATATTTCAAAAAAACGAATTTTTGGAAATTTTATTTTTGAGATTTCTCAAAATTGATCGACTCAAATTTTGTAAATGAGTATCAGAATTCTAGGGGCAATGGAACTATTCAGAACGCCGCTTATTTCGATCGAATCGGATGATCCGTTCAAAAGTTATGAGAAATTTACATACATACACACACACACACACACACACATATATATATATATATACATACATACAGACACGGTGACATCACCACGGAAATAGTCAGGAACGCTTCCTAGGACCTCAAAATGTCGAGATCTGATGAAAACTCGATTCTCGAAAAACGGGGTGAAAACAATAACTTCCCGATTTTTGAAAATTTTCAATTTTCTTAGCGGGAAGTTAAAAAAGTTTTAAGTTTTCTTAATTTTTTACATCCACGTACAGCCCTTTGAGGGTGAAATGTTATAAAGTTCGTTCTTAATGGATGGCAACATGCTTATAAAATTACTAGCTGACCCGGCAAACGTTGTTTTGCCATGTGAATAATTTATAAAGAATTTCTAATGTCGAAAAAAAATTACTAACTTATTGGAAGTGTATAAGGATGTGGAATATAAGTGAAAAAGGCCTGGAGCGCTGTGAACGATGAAGGAATGTTGTTTAAAAATAACAAAACACCAAACATTAATTGTTTTAATTTATTAAAAGTAATAATTATTTATATAATTAATTAATTACATAATATTAATCTCTTAATGCTGCAGCGTGAACAATATTTTTTGTTAGCCGGTCTTTAGCTAATACAAACAAACTTGATGGTTTACCCACTCGAGAGCATGCAACGTATAATTGTCCGTGTGAAAAACATGGTGTGCTCAAATCTAAGCCACAAACAGACATTGTTTGGCCTTGGGATTTATTAATAGTCATTGCAAATGCCAATCTAATCGGAAATTGAATACGCTTAAATTGAATTGGCACATCTGTGGGTATAATAGGTATTCGTGGTATCAATATATTTTCACCTCGAAACTTGCCATTTAAAATGGTGCCTTCGATAACGTTTTCCATTAATTTTTTAATGACTAATCGCGTACCGTTGCATAGCCGTGGCGGGTTCAAATTACGAAGCAAAATAATTGGAGATCCAACCTTCAATTGTAAGTTATGTGGTGGCATGCCTGGCAAATCTAGTGAGTTCAAAAACTCTGTTGGAAAATTTACAGCTTCAGTGTCATCGCAAACTGTATCAATAGATTTATATGATACCAAGTCTCCTGGCAATAACTGTTGTATCTTCAGATTTAAAATGTCAACGTCCACATTTTTTGCAGCTAACATTGCTCTTTCTGCAAGCCACTCGAGATTTATGTAATTCGTGTGTACATCGGGAAATATTTGTTCAATAAGAGTATCTTGCGAATCAATGATTGTGCAGAAATTATTCGCTAATTTTATGTATCCAGTTTCAGCTATAGTGTAGAGTGATTTTTCCATCGCCGATATCTAAGAGTTGTTTTGAGAATGTTTCAGCGGATGGATCTTGAAGCATTTGAACGCGCATATTTACTTCTAGCTGTACTATTTCAACATTACGCCACAATGTCGATGATTTTAAGCAGGCGTTGATTTCATCAGCGTATGTTGAACGTGGAATGACGGGAAGTGTTTGTCTGAAGTCACCTGAAAGGACTAACAGAGTGCCACCAAATAGTTTGTCGTTGTTTTTAATATCTTTCAATGTCCTGTTCAACGCCTCAAGCGAATGTTTGTGTGCCATGGTACATTCATCCCAGATGATAATTTTACACTGTTTCAGCACTGTGGCTATGGACGATTGTTTTTTTATGTTGCACACTGCGTCAGGGTTATTTTGAATATTTAGTGGTAGCTTAAATACTGAATGAGCTGTTCTGCCTCCATCCAATAAAGTTGCCGCAATGCCCGATGATGCAACGGCCAATGCGATGCCATTATTGGATCGTATTTTGGCGAGAATTATCGAAATAAGGAATGTCTTGCCAGTTCCACCTGGTGCATCTAAAAAGAAGAACCCACCTTGTCCTGCTAAAACTGCGAGCATAATGCGGTCGTAAATGGTTCTTTGTTCCTCATTCATTAGTGGGACATTGCGAGTAACAATCGCCGCCGTTTCTACAGTGTTGTACTGCATTTCACGATTCATTTCAGTGTTCATTAAATCAGTTGCACCCCGATTTGGCGAATTCATACCGAAATGACTGAGTGGTAAGTTGGCAATGATAATGCAAAGATCCTCAATAGCAATCAATGCTTCATTGTACATATCGTCGCTGAATGTTATCGCTAGATCGTTACACCGTGTACGATGTTGATGCAATATATCATCAGTCATTGAATCTTTGTGATTATCCCACAATATCTCTGCTCGGGCTGGAAAACATGTAGTCAACACTATAGCGAATAGTAGACGAATTTGTATTGCTGTACAGTTCAATGCTGCTTCAGCAAGCATACATTCCCACTGATTGTCATCTTCTAGCAAGCCGAGTGCAAGGCATGCATCTTTATACGTTGTATACTGTTGCCCGTTCACTTTACGTATATCTTGAAATGACAATGGGCCAGTAACATTAACCAACAATAGTCGAAGATAAAAGCACTCAGTCTGTCTTGGATTCACTGTAAATACTCGCTCCAAGGCGTTTGATTTGAATAAATTGGGGCATGCATCAACTGTCACCAGTGAGCCTTGCTTGCGGGGTAACCATTGTTTTGTTTGAGCCCATGTGAAATAGCGTGGTATTTGTGAATAGAATAAAGTACGTGCAAAGGCACCAAAATCATCCGCACAATTACACAATTCAAAAAATTCAGTGAGTGTAGTTTTTGGTGGATTTTTAGCACGATCAATCGCTGGCTCGTTCGTGAAATATACACGCTGACCATTTTCAAGATGAACAGCTAACTGAACAACTGCTGGATCCCGTTCATGAATTGGAAAACCAAAGATACGCCAAACAGCTTCATTGGAGCTGATGTACCGACCTATTTGGTAGAGCGTTATTTCATCGTTTTTATTTACTGGAGGAGCATTCACATTGGTATTTTCCACTCTAAACACCGCCATGTCACTGCCTTTATGGACATACTTGCAAATGTATTTGATGCTCTTCACAGAACTGCAGAACTCAACATTAATATGAGCATTGTATGTTTTGCTCAGCAAGGGCGAATATGGCACGACCCAACAATTATCAATATCAATGTCTGTGTTGCTGATGTTTTTAATAAATGATTGTCCGCCATTATCTGGATTCCTTCGACGATATATTGGATATCCGTCGACATTTGTGATTGTATCGTTAGTGAAATCTTTAGGGAAATTTTTTGTACATTTTCCATCTGACATGCAAGGCGATGAACGATTAAAAGTACCGCATGGGCCATGAATCATGTTTGCTGTAACAATATCAAACAGCAATTGATCAGTAGACGGATCGGGAATTTCTGCAGAAATTATATTATCTATTTCTTCAGTACGGATTTTGTCGATTAACCAAACCAAAATGTGAGCATCAGTTGAATGTTCGAATGGACTTCAGGAACACGTTAGAATCTGGATCTGTGCCGATAAGCAAACCGTTCAATGGTTCCCGTGGTGTTTCAATTACAGGTAGTTGTACCTTCTCTGACGCGCAACATATCCCGGCTGGTTCATTTTGGAATTTCAAAGCATGACAATACGGGCATTCTTTGTTCATAGCACCAATTACTACTTTTGAATGAGCATAATATTCAATATCGGGCTCATACTGGAATGCTAGACGCAGAAATGATGTAGCTACAAATGCTCGATGCGCCTGTTGGCGTTGTTGGTCATTCGCTCTACGTCTATTGACATTAAAACGGTGTTATTGTCGTTGTTCTAATCTCATGACTTCATTGCGTTTAGCTCGTGTATCGTCTGATTGTTCTTGACGCAATTGCGCCATTCTCACACGCGCTCCAGTATTTTCTTCCTGAACTTGTTCTTCGGTTCTTTGGACTCTTCTATTTCGAATGCTTCTAGATTTATTTGTATCACGGCTCAAATTGGCCCCTTTGCGTTTTGTTGACATTGTTCACTGTACAATACAAAACACACATGAATAGAACTGATTGAATTATTTAATTATTATATTAATCATTTATTTTATCTTTGATTACATTAAATATACATGTAAAAATTAGATAGTTTCACGAAAGCAAAAAATTTTATGTTTCTTAATTATATCGAAAATACATATTGTTAGAAATAGTGAAAAAAAAATTCTGTCGAAGTAAGAGCTCTTATAAGTAAACACAAAAAAAAATTTCCCAATTGTAATAAAACTTAACTTTCACCGAATTCGTTTTTCACCATTCCCAACAATATTTTCGTTATAAATAAGAAAGAATAATTCTTGATTTTATAATAAACGTAAAAAATAATTTATACTTACAACTTAATAGCCGTTGTTTGCGGGAACTCGTGACACGTGTTGAGTATTTTAGAGGTTATGTAAGTCACTTAATTAACTGACCGTGCGATTTACACTCAAAATTAATAATTTTATTAGTTATTAATAATTAATTATATTCAATAATATTAGTTATTAATAAATAAATAATAAAGTTACTCGAGAATATATTTGATATGAGAGTTACACAGAGATAGTAAAAATGTTTAACTACTACGCTTGAAGCATAAACACTAATAATAGCCGAAAACTGTAGAGGTAACATCCCTACTCCGTGCTGTCTACAGGGTGAGAAGTGACACCGGTAGACACATGGAGGGGATAACTTACCAAGTGATAATAATTGATGTTATCGAGCGGGATAGAAAATGATAAAATTATGAAAATGACTATTAAAAAGCAAGGGTTGGTGATAAACAAGTGCAAATTTAGAGTTGTATGTATTTTTTATGCCACATAATAAAAAAATAAAAAAAAAAAAATTTTATCAAAAAAATAAAAAAAAAAATTTTGGGGAGAAAACCCCTTATCACTTAGAGGTTAGAAAATAGATAGTAGCCGATTCTCAGGCTTACTGAATATGCATAAAAAATTTCATGAGAATCGGTCAAGCCGTTTCGGAGGAGTATGGGAACGAACATTGTGACACGAGAATTTTATATATTAGATAAGAGATTTCGTGGAAATCTTTTTTTTTTAACCGATAATCATTTTGACAGTTCAACTTCTGGACAAATATTTATTTTGACAGTTTAACTTCTGGACAAATATTCATTTTTACCGATTAACTTTAATGCAGATGTTCATTTTTATTGATTTATTTGGATAGAATTTCATTTATTCAAATATCCATTCGGACAACTTTCATTTGTACCGATCATCATGTTTACAAATGTTTATTTATACACAACTTTAAAAATACTAATGTCCATAATGTCGTTTATTCATAAAATCATTTCTACATTCATTCATTACGATTATTTATCCGCAATTTCTCTTGTTCAAATAATTATAATAATTTTTTTACATCCGGATCTATCTTTTTAAATACATAAGTTCATTAAGTGAATGTATCATTTATTTTTTTATACACTTGTATTATTAATCATTTATTGAAATGATATTTTTTATTAACTAGTAAATTTATAAATTTTCATTTATAGTAATGTTCATTTATCCATTTATACTTTTGGAATTGAAATAAAATAAACATATTATTAGTTGTGCGTATTTTTAAAAATAGGGAATATTATTTGTTCAGTTGGTCATGTGAACAACTGTAAAATTGTATAGATGATCTAGTTTACATAGAATCATTTGTGTTTATATAAAATTATACGTAAATTTTTCTGTGCTTTTATTCATTTATATTCATCAGCATTTTTACAAACTTTCATATTTATTTGGACAAATTTTCATAAATCCAAACTTTCATCGATACCAAAGCAACACGAGCAGGCATAAATTATTGTCTCTTATTGTACATTGTTACATTCATCATTATTTATCTATTTTATTAAACATATCAATATTACTTTTTACATATTGTCGTAGTAAAATTTGGAATATATTAATTCTATTTTCACTAGTGATTTCATGATCAGCCATGAATAGGCATGATCAGACCTGAGCGTATTTAACCCTTCAGGTATGAACAGGTTTGATCAGAGATGAACAGGCCTGATCAAACATAAACAGGCCTGAGCGTATTTGACGCTTCAGGCCTGGACAGGCATGATCATGTCTAATTTCAGGCCTGATCATACATGAACAGGCATGGTCAGGTCTGATCATTTTTTTCCGGGATTTGAAAAATTCACTTTTTTCGAATGTTTTCGACAGCGATAACTCATGAACCAATCAACCGATTCCCACGTTCTTGGCAGCGATCGACGTGGTTTTTTGGGCTCTAATAATACCAGCAAAGAAAATAAAGTTGTTAGTACTTTCGACCGGACCCACCTATGGACATGTATTTCGACCCGCTGAATTCGAATTTGAAGTCCGTTTGGCCCGGTCACTCTCCAGTTTTGAGTAGAACGCAAAAAACCCAAAAAATGAAACAAATTGCAAAAAACTGCAGTCTCAGCGATGAAAAAATTTTTGTGGACCCGGATCAAGTATGACTTTAATGTATTTCAATTTTCTGAATCTGAATCTGAACGTTAATTGAGCCGTTGAGCCGTCAAAATTTCAATAAAGGCGAAAAACCCGAAAAAATTGCAATAAATCATGAGAAATCGAAATTATCGAGAGAGAAAATCTTTTGGATCCAGATTGAGTATGATTTTTATATATTGTGTTCCACTGAATTTGAATCTGAAATCTTGTCCCATTAACTTTTTAAAATTAAAAAAAATCTAAAAAAACCAAAAAAAAAGGAAAAATTGCAGTTATTAATATAAGAGAAAAAATCTATTGATCTATTGAACACGAGTGTTGATGACTTGAGTGCATTTTCATGGATAAAATATGATCTTAGAATTTAAAAATTGACAAAATTTCAGAATCTGTAAAAAATAGCATGTAAGGAGAAGGTACGAAACCATATTTTCGAATTTTAGACTGTCGGTCGTTTGTATCGAATTTTTTCATCTTCAAATGACCTATGCAGTGGGTTCCTTTAACGTTTTCTGTTTTTAACCTCTTCGAACTCAAAAAAAAAAAAATTGTACCATGCTTTTGACCTCTTCGAGCTCAAAAGTCTGATAGAAGTTTAATAAAACACTATTTTTTGAATTTTCAAACCGCAATAACTTTTGAATAAATGAACCGATTTTCACGCGGTTGGCGGCATTAGATGCATTTTTTCAAGCCTCATAAATGATTCTTACGTTTAAATTGATTGAATGAGAAATTCCGAAAAAAATTTTTTTTGGGTTTTCTTTCGTCAACAATAACTCACGAACGAATCAACCGATTTTGACCAGACCGGCGGCGATCGACGTTGTTTTTTTTTAATGTTAACAGCTAATTAGTTTTTGGAATCGATCGGTAATTCAAATTCACAGGAAATCTAAGTTTGAGGGAACTCTTTAGAACGCCGTTTAGTAGGTTCTGATTGGCTTAGTCGTTCAAAAGTTATAAGCTGTTAACATACATACATACATACACACACACACACATACACACAAACACACACATACACACACACACACACACACACACACACACACACACACACACACACACACACACACACACACACAAACACACACACACACAGACATAGTGACGCCATCGCGTGTCAGTATGTCTGAATCAGTCAGGGAAGCTTCCTGTGACCTTAAAACGTCGAGATCTGATAAAAACTCCATTTTTGAAAAACGGGGTAACAACAATAACTTCCCGATTCTTGAAAATCTTCGATTTTCTTAGCGGGAAGTTAAAAATTAGAAAATACTGTGTGCGAAATTACTAAATTATTTTCTTTCCTTTTAAAAATCAATTGTATTTAATTATTTTTGGTAAAATAAAAATCGGGAGACACGCGGTAACCCGCAAAGTGTAAGGAGTGTGGATCTGGCACCTTCGTTCGAGTTCCCTTTTTGGTGAGTACTAGGACTTCACACGAGAGCGAGATTTTTCTCGTCTCGGAAAAGCGAGACGAGACGAGACGTTTTTGAAAATATTCTCGGCGATACCGAGACCACATTTAGCGCAACCCGAGAGTCTCGTTCTTGGTCTCGTAAAATTTTTTTTATGAAGTTTTTATTAGAAAACTTAGAAAAGATCTACATAGAGAACAATAAATTTTATAAACTATAAAATCTGGAGACCATCTGTGAAAAAGTTTTTTGTAACTTTAAAAAAAAAAACTCAAAGTTGAAACTCTAATTTTTGAAGTATACGTATTAATATTTATATTCTATATCGTAGTTTGTCAATACAAAACATCATGGTATCCTTAGCTGAGTATGATTTTTTCATATTTTTACTTCAACTTGTTCTCTTCTAATAGTTACTTATCAGTATCACTTATCATAACTACTTATTTTTGCAGATTTTTACATTTTAGATTTGAATGATTCCTTTTAAAAGATCAATTGGTTCACTTGTACTCTCGCTTGTGAATGTGTCTACAAGCGAGAGAGTCATAGATGTGTGTACTATTGAAGAAGTTTTTTTGATGTGAAACATCTATAGGCTCACTTGTAAACCGAATTGTTGGCGTGGCGATGCTTGCCGTGGCGACGGGTCGCCACGCTATACTAAGGTATACATATATATATATTTTATGTGTAGTAGAGTGTACGGTGTGGCGACGGGTCGCCACGCTATACTAAGGTATACATATATATATTTTATATGTAGTAGAGTGTACGGTGTGGCTTCTCACTCAGTTTGACGTTGTTGTTTACTACGGTACACATAACCTGCGTTTTATTTAATTTTGATGTGAAACATTTTTATTTTAATTTTTGACAATAAAATATGTGTGATAGTGATAACTCAGAAGATCAAAGTGATCAACCTTGTGCAAAGAAAGTGAAACTACACTATGGCATACTACCAAGTCATCAATAAGTAGATCGTATTTTTCAAGTGTCCATAAATGTAATTATTATATTTTTATATTTAATCAATTATATTCATATTAATCATATTAGTAATTATATAAATTATATTAAGATTAATAATTATGTAAATTATATTAATATTATCTTCAATTAATTATTTTTTTATTATTCATGAAGGAATTAATATGGAAAACTTTATTAATAAAATTTATATTTGCAAATCTTTAGTCATATATTGCAATAATTAACTAAGATTTGAGTTCATGAGTATATTGAAGCCAGAATCAAAATTTTTTTTCTTTTTCTTGTGTATTTTAATATCATTTTTTAAATATTTCAGTTCCCAACAATCATCACAGGGATCACAAAATATTATTATTGAAACTGGACGCCACCCTGATCAGTTAAACACAAGGCATACTATCAATGTTGTGTAAGACTTTATTAATCGAATAGTACCAGACTATTTTAATTTTTATCTTAGATCTGGCCGCTGGAGTGGCCATTTACAAAAACAACATCACTTCACATGTTACTACACTCAACATGGATCTAGCAGTTCAAAATGCTACAGAAGTTCATGTTTCCCAAACATCTATTGGTGATATGTGTGCTTCACATGTTAAACTAGAAGACGGAAGTGAATTAATTATGATTGTAGTATACATTTCACCTAATAACAAAATGGATCATATAATTTCATTTTTACATGAAAGGTTATTCCCTTATAGTCAAAGAGGTTCAATAATTTTTAAAACGAATAAACATAAACTACCATTAATTTTAGCTGGAGATTTTAATGTAAATTTTGCAAGAGCTGAATCAATGCCATTAATGACATTTCTTCAAAAAGAATTTCAATTGCAAATCAACAACAATCCAAGAGAATCTACTACCAAATATGGAACAACAATAGATGCTGTATTTGTGAGGTATCTTGATAATGTTTCATCCAATACTTTTGTAACGTACTTTAGTTATCATCGACCAATCGTCACAGTAATACCGGCAGAGGAAACATCGAATATAACTATTACTGAAGTCACAGATGAAAATATTTAAATTGTGGCCACTTGATATTAATATCGAATTTTTATATCACATGTAAATAAATGTTTATTAAATAAAGTTACCATTTTCTGTAAGAAATTCGTAATACTTCATTTTTTCATTAGGCTATATTTAATTCCTGTAATAATATTATCTTTTATGCATATTACTTGTACACACACGATGTTTCACATCTGCCAGGCGTCCCATGACGGCTCACATTTTTTTTTTACTCGAAATTTTCTACCTGGAAGATCCTCTTATTTATTACAGACATACAATAAACTTTTCTTATATTTGACTCGTCCTTTTTCAACATCTATATAAAAAAATTAAATATAAAGAGTTTCCATTATAATCACCAATGTATTTTGTCTATATAATATTTCAAAAAAATATTAATTATTATATTTGTTACAAATTTGCGATAATTAACGTTATTTTTCGAGAAAAATAGAATTTACAAATATAAAAACTAATCTCAACAATTATTATATACATCTGTGGGAGTATATATCATAGAACTGGTCAAATACTCAAGTATTTGATAACAAACTTAGATGCAAAAAAAATGTTTCAAGTATTCCGTAAAAATAAAATTTATGCTAAACTGCGTGACGAAAAATTGTTCATGTTGACAACATTATGTGGATCAGAGAAATTCTCTAAAGAGTTGTTCATCAGTTTTACAAAAACTTTTGAACAGTGAAGATCTACAATTTTCCGACTTCAGATACAGTAAAATGTCGACAAGTGTGATTGTTAGTGATAATAACCCAAATAAGAGGCAAAGATCAAATGAAAGTGAAGGTGAAATAAGTGAAAGTGAAACTGTTGATCAACCACCTAAAAAAAAACTTCAAAATTCGAAAATTTTTTCAAACTTGAAAAAATTAGAGGTGAGAAAAAAGCAATATGTTTAGTGTGTAAAAAATCAAAAAAGATAAAAATTATTAGCCGAAAAGATAACAACTCTACCGGTATGAAGAGGCATTTACTGACGGCTCATTCAAAAGCCTATGAAGAAGTTTATGGAAACTCAACTTCGATTCAAAAATCTGTGTCATCAGCGCAAAAAAAATTGACTGATATGTTTTCTGAACAGGTAATTTAATTTTACATCAATCTCAAACCGCTCTAATAGTGAACAATTAGAAACATTTTTTCAACGTATTCAATTAATTATGTAAAATGTAATTTCTTTAAGTGTGTGTTAAAATACTATATACGCATGTCGACATAAAATTGTCTTAATTGCTTTGGGTTTGTAGTAAAAAATGTAAATTCAATTCGCAGACACATATGGGTAACAATTCAAAGCCAAATTACCACATTTTAAAAATTGTATTTTTTTATTCAATTAAATTTTTTTTTTTATACGTTTCAAAAGACGCCTACCCCTAAATTATGACATTATGAGCCGTTAATTTTCAAAAGCTCCGAAAATATGAATTTTTAAAAATTGTAAAAAACAACGGCATAGTAATTTTGAAAAATTCATAACTTCTGATTTAATTATCGTTACCTCTCTTTGCCGGCGGCTATTTTTTTCGTTTAGAAGTGTAGTTTTTGAAAAAAAAAAAAAAAAAAAAAAAAATAAAATAAAATAAGAACCAAAAAATTTTTTTTTCACCGTTTTTTCTTAACTTTTAACTTAAATTTTGACTTTCTTTGAAGAGCGACATTTTTTATGGAAAAAAATTTAATTTACATACTTATCACTGTACAATTTTTAAGATTTCGTGATTTGGTGTGGAATGATCCATATATTATATTCACTATTTTTAGTCAAAAATTTTAGTAGAGTTGTATAAACATAAAGGAATTTTATGTTTTAGAATAAATTATCATCGAAGAATTATGAGGCTTTAATTGTAAAGTGGATGGCGAAGAAAAAGTTGGCCTTGAGTTTTATCGATGACGACGACACTCAAAATTTTTTTCATATTTTGAATCCCAACATCAGTGTCCCCAGACGTAATTGTGCTCGGCGAATGGTGATGGAGCATTTTCACATTCAACGAGTGAGAGTAAAGGAAATTTTGAATAATAACTGTTCTAAATTTTCATTTACCGTAGATGGCTGGACTTCGATGAACTTCAGGTCATATTACGGCGTAACTATTCACTTCATCGATGATAATTGGCAGCTACAATCTTTAACTTTAGATTTTGTACCTTCTTGTGGTCGACATAGCGGAAAAGATATCGCAAAAGTTTTTTTTAAATGCATTAAAGAATACGCGTTAGAGAATAAGATTCAAGGAATAACCCTTGATAATGCAGCGGCAAACACTACATTTATGAGTGAATTAAATGTTTTGATGGCAGAAAATGACCAATCTTTTGATCATATCAATCAACATTTTCGTTGTTTTGCCCATATTTTGAATCTCGGTGTTCAAGATATTATGAAAATGTTAAAAGTAGACTTTCTTGAATCTGAGAGTGATATTCTGGACAGTTTAATCTCTAAAGTAGAAAATGTTAATGATGAAGAACTCAATCATGACGTTTTAGATGAAGACGAATTGTTTGAAATGACTTCAATTGATTTCAGTCCATCATCCGCTATTTGTAAATTACGCAGTACTTTCATTAAAATAAGAAAGTCTGAGCAATTACAAAATAAATTAATTGATTTTTGTAACATCACAAAAACAAAATATATTAAACCTATTTTGGATGTTAAGACAAGATGGAATAGCACTCATGATATGATTGAAGTAGGAATTAGTTTAAAAAATAGTTTAAATTTATTCTGGTTGAGTCACGAAAATAATAAAAGTATAAGTATGTTAAGACTAAATGAAAATGAGTGGTTATTACTTGAACAAATATGTATATTTTTAAAAAATTTCAAAATAGTTTCGGAAGCAATTTGTGGTGAAAAATACGTGACTCTACTAATTGTTGTTGTTGCTTTTAACATACTTATCTCAGATATTGATTTGACAATTTTTGAGTTAGACAATAAAGCAAATCGCACTGTTGTTGATGAAACTTTATTAATTTCTTTTCAAGCATCTAGAGATAAGATGTTAAAGCATTACAGGAAAACCAATTGGGTTTATTGTTCGAGTTTGATTTTAGATCCTCGGCATAAGGTCGAAATATTCGACAAAACCGATTGGCGTAAAGAAATGAAGAATGAATCTATCCTGTTTTGAAGAGTGTTATAAAAAATACGCTAAAAACACCCTCAATAATCAACCAACTAAGAGCGTTGTCATTGAAAGCTGTAACGATTTTATTAAAAAAAGTATTGATATTAATAGCCTATATAAAACTTCGAAACATTGGAAAGCTGAGTTTGAAGAGTATTTACGATTAGAAAGAGAAGATAGAAACACAAATATTTTGGAGTGGTGGAAAGTGCATGAAAAAGCTTTTCCTACCCTTTCCAAGATGGCCAAAGATTTATTTAGTATAATGGCTACATCCGTACCTGTTGAACGACTATTTTCTACAGCAGGTATGATCATGACAAAATCACGTACATCATTGAAAGATGATGTGATGCAAGCGTTATTATGTTTGAATTCTTGGTCATCGTGTAATTTAAAAGATAAAATTAAGAATGTCAAAACTTAAATAATTTATGTATATGTAAAAATATTGTTGTATAAAGAACGTTTTAATTATAGTTTAAAAAAATAATTTATTAGTTATTTTTCATTTCATATGATATTTGTTCTTAATATTTAGAACTAAGTGAGACAAGACGAGACAACTGGTAACGAAACGAGACCGAGACGAGACCGAGACGAGAAAACTAGTAACGAGACGAGACCGAGACTCGAACGAGACTTAATTTTTTCGGAATTTACGAGACCGAGACGAGATTTTTAGTATTCTCGCCTACTCTCGTCTCGTGTGAAGCCCTAGTGAGTACTCACAAGTTGAGCCATTTTATTAACCACGCACCGCGTTGTCTCCTGGCGAACAGATTGGTATTAAAAGTCGTTATTAATTATTCGAGTTAGCCAGTATTTATTTATTTTTATTATCTTTTGTCGAGATAACCCGACCAAGGCTTTCGGGTATATCTCTGTTCAATATTATTAGATATAATTTCTATTTTGTAATCAACGTCGTCGTAAATAAACGTTATACTCAGGATTTAGACTAATAATTAATAATTGTATGCGGCAAGATTATTATTATTGTTATATAGTTCATCCGGCTAAGGAATTCGGCTCTGGACTTAGTTTAAGTAATTTCTGGTTTTTCTTTCATTTGTTTAACATCTTTACAACTCAAACAGATACCACAAAACTTCCAGCTTTACTAGTATTCAAGTTCGATGGACCCCATAGAACTAATGCAAAGAGAGAATGTCTCTCGACCAATAGTACAGATGGAATGTCCATCGCTTGGCTTGAATAAGGTTCACTAGTCACTTGACCAGTAGGAATGAAAAAACTTTAATTTATTATTATTATTATTATTATTATTATTATTATTATTATTATTATTTAAGGTATTTAATATATCTATATGTACATATATACATATATATATATATATATATATATATATATATATATATATATATATATATATATATATTTGACTCGAAGATCGGTGTTTATTAGTAAAGATAGATAGTTATTATTATTATTCTAAGCCGAATACTCCCGATCCAAATTCTTGAAAAATGACTAATTTTTTATTATTACTTCTTCACCATAATATTTTATCGGTATGAGGTCTCATATTATCAGAGAAAATTTAGCTGAAATTCACAATTAAAATTCGTTTATCGACAATTATTGTTAGAGAAAGATGTAATTTTTACTCAGTGTAACTTTTTCAGTAACTGAAAAAATAATTCAGACAACCCAGACCAGGACTCGAACCTGGATCTTTTGGTTACGCGCCAAATGCTTTACCAGTTAAGTTATCTGAAACACTGTCCGTAACTACCTTCCAGTAGGTAGGTAGCAAAGCCATTCCTTGAGCTCAGAGAGCTCAAAACAACACATTAATTGTATTTTTGAGTTCGAAGAGCTTAAAATCGTCATAAGTGCAATTTTAAGCGCCCAGGTATGGGATTAGTGGAAAGTTGCAGGGATGACCTTCAGGGTCAACTGTTTTTCTAATTTTCAACTTCCCGCTAAAAAAATCGAAGATTTTCAAAAATCGGGAAGTTATTGTTTTCACCCCATTTTACATAAATCGAGTTTTCATCAGATCTCGACGTTTGAAGGTCATAGGAAGCTTCCCTGACTACTCCCGCGAGGTCGTCACTGTGTGTGTGTGTGTGTGTGTGTGAAAGTGTGTGAAAGTGTGTGAACCGCTTATAACTTTTGAACGGTTCATCCTATTTTATAGCGGTTGGTGCCATTTGAAAGGGCTTGGCCAAACTTAGATTTTGAGTATAATTTGGACCGATTCGAATCAGTAGATTTTGAGAAATCTTAAAAAAACTAAGAAAAAAAATTTTTTCAAATGTGGTTTTTTGGATAACTTTTAAACGGCTCCACCAATCGATTTCAAAAACTAATCAGCTCTAGACAATAAAAAACCACGTCAATCGCCACTAAGCTGGTCGAAATCGGTTAATTCGTTCGAGAGATATCGTGAACGAAAGAAAACCGAAAAAAGTGTTTTTTCGAAATTACTCCGAAATTTTTGAATCGATCAGTTAAAACCTGAAAATTCTTTATGAGGCTGATAAAATTGCGTCGAATGCCGTCAACCGCGTGAAAATCGGTTGATCCATTGAAAAATTTATTGCGGTATGAAAATTCCGAAAGTAGTGTTCTATGAAACTTCTATCAGACTTTTGAGCTCGAAGAGAAATACTATCTCTTTGAACTCAGCGAGCTTAAAATATCACATAAATTATATTTTGAGCTCAAAAATCTCAAAAACGTCATAAGTACAATTTTGAGCACCCAGGTATGGAATTAGCGGGAAGTTGCAGGGATGACCTTTAGGGTGAACCGTTTTACTAATTTTTTTTAATTATTTTACTAATATATATTGAGACACTACAAAATGTCCCGATGTTACCAGCCTGGCGAACTACCACCCGAAATTTTCGTTACCGACACTAGCTAAATTAATGCGTAGCCCCGTGACGTCACAAGACGACACGAGGAGGGAAAAATCAGCTACGAACCTCAAAACTTGAGCGATGATCGACACTTCGATCTATCCGCCGGTGTCAACCACCACGCAAAATATTTCTTAGTCATTTTTACTACTATTACCACTATTACTGCTATTAGGTGACTACTCACCAAAATCTCAATTAATCTAAACGTTTATTATTTAATTAAATATTCTGTATTATTTTCTATTAAAATTATTATTTTTCGCATCAGGTGATTACTCACCACGCTCACTAGTATTATTACTAAATTAGTTATAATCTTAAATACAAGTGTTCTGTTTCATAAATATTTCGTTACCGAAATATTATAAGTCTTGTTTAAAGTGTTGATTTGGTGAAATAAAGTTAAGTTTATTGTTATCACCGCTATACACTATTACTAAACTACCACTATTCACCTATTTATTTACTACGACTATCCATCTACAACCTGCCAAAGGGTCAATCAAAGACGAAGGGTCATCGTTGCAGTTAAAATTTGTAAGTAATTAAAATAAATTGACTGGCACGCGTGAGAACTTCTGTCTCAAACTAATAAAATCATCTAAAGACAAAGACACTCATTGGTTCACGGGAGCGGAATATCCAAGAGCAGCGAATCCTAATTTTTAGAAGTTTAGGCGATTATTTCTTATCCGCGAGATTTAATGGTCTAAATAATTAAATTTTAAATTAAGTAAAATTTAGTGTTTCAATGGCGCTCGAACAGGGACGCTGCTCTCAAATAAATGTCGTCTATTCCCTGTAAAGTTAGAAATTTACAAATTCATCTTTTATAGAATTAAAAATTCATTAATTATATAATACTTTACAGAAAATTTACTTAAAATTTAATTAACAAAATTTTTGTTAAAAAGAAAATTACCAAATTCATCTAAATAGTGAAATTTTTGTTATATAAATTCGTAAATTTACAAAATTAGTTTTCCAAATTGACAAAATTTCTCACGTTCTCATATTAATTCATTTAGTTTAAGCATCATAAATTGAAAATATTCCTATTGTACTATAAATTGTAAAATTATAATCCTATTATTGTAAAGATAATTATGCTGATGTCATAGCTGAGAAGTACTCTCAGTAAAATTTGTCAAAAGCATTTTCAGTATTAAATTTATCAGTATACAAATCTTTACAAGGTCCTTGTCTAATACACTTTGTGTGCCGGGTCATAAGCCATCAACACGTTGCATACTCGAACTCAAGTAAAACACAACTCAAGGTCATTTCACGCGTATATTCTTCGAAAAATCGGTTGTCTTATATTCCGTTCTGAAACTCCCGAAAATAAAATAAATTCCTTTAGTTTTATTTCTCTACAAAATACCTTTTGTCTATATTAGTTGAGCCAAAACTAAATATCTTATTTAACTTTATTATTTATAATAAAAATTTAGTGTACAATAGCTAACCGTTATATTAAAATCAAATACCGTTAAAATAATTTATTTTGTTTAACTTTGCAGTTTGAATTTCAAAATAATATTAATCGTTCATTCTAATTATTAAATTGTTATTAAATACTAAGATTCAGTTATTAAATTATTAAAATCAAATATCGAATATTTACTATATCTGGGATTATCTATTTTAATTCGTACGCGTCACCGAAAAATTATTTCTCGAGAAAATCTGGGATTAAAATTCCTGACAAGCGTGTCACTGTAAAATAATCTAAACAGAAGATTAAATAATAGTTAAAATAAAATTTAATTAACATTACAACTATTCATAATGTTTTCTCACACCCCAGTAAATCAGTTCTCGGTACCGATTAGTAATAATGCGAATTTACAAAATCAAAATTTATTAAATTTTAATCCAATCCAAAATTCAAATTCAAGTCTATATTTACAATTACAAGACGATTTACTTGGACTAGACAATCCGCAAGGTGACATCTACAACAGTACTGTCAATAATAGCATTGACCCTACAAATAAGACTGACAATAACGCAAGTAGAGTACCTGACCCCAAAGATACAAACAGTGCGACTCAACCCGTCGAGGTAGTAATTAGACAATTAAGAGCCGAAGCAGAAACCTGGAAAACAGCTTGTCAGCAATTGACGTCACCCTTTGCCAGTACCTTAGCTCGAACGATGACTAATACGATAAATAATAATAATCACATCAACGACATATATGCGTTTCAGCCGCGGGAATTCCCGAGTTCAAATTTTTCAGCGGGAAATCACTCCGTGCCGCCCGCACCTAATTTTTTCCATTCGGACATGCTTCCCTACCCTACAGCATTAGCCCCAACGTTTAGTGGGACTGCGCGTTTACCGTACGCGCTTCCATCACTTGCCCCACTACTCGTACCACCGGTGCCTCAACATGTACCAGCTTCACATGTACAGTCTCATACTACGTTACCGCACGTAACACAGACTTACACAGCACCACCGACGCCATACTATGTGTCAGGTACACACGCACATTCACACACTACTGTACCTCACATGACGCATACTTATACAGCACCGATCGCCTCTTTCCATGTGCCTGCGTCACAGACACAGCAACACATACATGCTATTCCAGGCATAGTCCCAATCGCTACTCCTTCCTATACGTACCCGAGTACAGTTGCACCCTTACGGACAAATGACATTTGCCGGACTGCAAAATCATGGAATATATTTTTTCCCCCACGCGATTCATCTATTAAATTAGATGCCAAAAAATTTATTAAAACTTTAGAACAACGTATGGTCAGCAATGATATTCCTTTAGAGAATTTTAGACCGGTGGTCGCTTCAACATTAACGGGTAATATTTTAGATTGGTATTATCAAAATGAACAATTATTTGTTAATTGGTCAATTTTTAAAACTTACTTTAAAGTATGGCAGACCTATCAATCGGATGAAACTCTTTTACAAGAAATCTATTCTTATCGACAAGCCGATGACGAACTCGGAGTCGCGTTTATTAACCGAATGCAATGCGCGTTTGCTCAATTAGACGAGCCCATGCCTGAACACCGACAAGTTAGGATTATTATTCAAAAATTTAATTCAAAATTTTTATTTAAATTTGCGGAAGAACATATTGACACTTATTCAATACTATATAAACGCGTTAGTTCTTGGCAACCAGTAGTAGATTCATGTCAATGCTCACATAATAACAAAGAAGCGAAATCTAACACGGATTCCGATTATAACCTAAAAACTCAAACGAAATTAAATGCCATTACTAAATCGGAGTTACCGAATTCTAGTATGATTAAATCGGAAAATGACCAAAAGACCACGCTTTTTGCATTGTCGAGTTCAAAACCAGTTAACTCAGGTAACAGAATTCTAAAAAATGACCACTCGGACGTACTTGTATCCGCAATAACTAATTTCCAAGCCGCGATGCAGGATATGTTCGAAAATTTACAAAAGACACTTAACCAATTATCTTCACAGACCGTGTGCGGCCGTTGTGGACGTAGTGGACATATTGCTGCAGTCTGTTGTTCACGAACTACAGACGAGATACGGAAAAGAGCTGGTTTACGACCCTTTACAAAAAACCCGGATCCCGAAAACCAAGTAGTTACTCCGGTGATCTCCAATACACCAACTAAGGCTCAAATATCCGCGATCCAAACCCTTACGGCATCTATTTCTTTAACTAGTGTCCCAGTTAGGTCGGTTTCTAACAACTGCGAAGAAAATAGTTCAGAAATCCCTGATATTAACCAAAACGAATTAGATTACGAGTATATGGACTATGAGTCAGACTCTGAGTCAGAAATGCTTAGTTCAACACCCAAATTAAAAATCAAATCCGGTAGTGAACCTAATGACCTCATGCTCATACACAGTCTCAGCACACATGACTCAAACAACTCTAAAATATCAAGTCAAAATAAACGACAACCATCATTTCAGACTAGAACTGAGAGTACTTCGAAGTTGTCGTCGATAACAAGCGTTAAATCAGAAACTTTACCTTCTGATCTCATAATCACTTGTAATTCTAAGAAACAGTCATTTTCATTACCATCTAAATCATTAATACCGACCCCTACAACGACAACGACCAATACTGAAGAAGCTTCAACATCCATCACCCAGCTCAACATTGGCAGAATTCCTAGACCAACAATGGTACAGCCTGGCATAACTTCTACAGCTCCAACGACTATAGCAGCTGTATCAGATCCATCAGATAACAATGTGGCAGCCAAACTTAAAAAGCTCATGCCGCATGACAGAAGCCAGTTGACTTCATTACCTCAACCAAACTTCAGGTTCACTTATAAACAACCTGAATGGGTTGAAGATATCTGTAAAGCAATGAAGAAAGTCCATATCCAAATCCAGAAGAATACACAGGACATCCAAGGACTCCAGAATGGCATGAAAAGACTCGTACAAAGCCATTCCTCATTAAAGAATTGCCAACTCACCAACCTGGCAAGTTCTGTACGTGAAGTAGAACGAGATGTCGTTGCCGTCAAACGACGACTTAACTCAATCGAACCCAAAATGCATAAACTGGGAAAATATCCAGATAAATGCAAGGAGCCACGTCCACCTGAAAACGAGGAAAAGGACAGCTTCCAAGGACACTACCAAAGATGTGGAGTACCAATTCAACTTTTTGATCCAGAATGCCAGGCTAGTAACCGACGTTGGCCTGGATACAAAAACGGAATCGAGATAAATAACAACGAAGAGGACATCGAAGACTTCCAAGAGGCGTACCAACGTTCTCTGTGAAGATAAACCCCCTATTGAATCATTCACTTAATTATTTATTTATATTACTGTATCATCGTTCATATAATTATTTAAAATATCACTGTATCATTACACTATTATTATTACTTTTCTATGACACAATTATTACTACTATAAAATTTATATTAAGCATTTATCATACTATTTCATCATAAAACTATAATATTTACTAAATCATTTATATCATCTAATATTATATCTGCCAGTTTAATTTGTTTAATTACAGCTGCAGACCAATCAAACAAAAACACAAAAACATAAAACAATTAATTAATAATTAAAATTTTATTTTATATTCAGCCCAGCAAATAGATCGAAGTCTAGAACGAAGTTTCGACCATTTGCTCAAGGGAACTTTCTATTTAATTAACTATTTATTTACAGGTGATCACTCACCAACTTCACAGCTAAAAATTTTATTTTTATATTTTAAAATTTCTTTTCAGGTGACGACTCACCGGTCCATTCACACATCTAATTCCCAGGTGATTACTCACCAATCCACTTATCCAATTCCTCACTTACCACTATCAGGTGACTACTCACCAAACCTTCCATCTAAATCATACCACTATAGGTGACTACTCACCAAATCATACCACTATAGGTGACTACTCACCAAATCATACCACTACTAGGTGACTACTCACCAAATCACACCACTATAGGTGACTACTCACCAAATCATACCACTATAGGTGACTACTCACCAAATCATACTACTACTAGGTGACTACTCACCAAATCATACCACTATAGGTGACTACTCACCAACTCACACTACTATTAGGTGACTACTCACTAAACCAGACTACTATCAGGTGACTACTCACCAAACCTTTCATCAACTTTTCTTCCTACTATCTCATCAAGCCATCCTTCCTAGGTGATCACTCACCACTAACTCCTATCATCCTACTATCCCCATACCCGGTGACGACTCACCGACTCTTGCAAAGAGCTAGCTCGGTTCAAAAATTGACGGGGTAGTCTTGGCTTGGCAGGGGGGATTGAGACACTACAAAATGTCCCGATGTTACCAGCCTGGCGAACTACCACCCGAAATTTTCGTTACCGACACTAGCTAAATTAATGCGTAGCCCCGTGACGTCACAAGACGACACGAGGAGGGAAAAATCAGCTACGAACCTCAAAACTTGAGCGATGATCGACACTTCGATCTATCCGCCGGTGTCAACCACCACGCAAAATATTTCTTAGTCATTTTTACTACTATTACCACTATTACTGCTATTAGGTGACTACTCACCAAAATCTCAATTAATCTAAACGTTTATTATTTAATTAAATATTCTGTATTATTTTCTATTAAAATTATTATTTTTCGCATCAGGTGATTACTCACCACGCTCACTAGTATTATTACTAAATTAGTTATAATCTTAAATACAAGTGTTCTGTTTCATAAATATTTCGTTACCGAAATATTATAAGTCTTGTTTAAAGTGTTGATTTGGTGAAATAAAGTTAAGTTTATTGTTATCACCGCTATACACTATTACTAAACTACCACTATTCACCTATTTATTTACTACGACTATCCATCTACAACCTGCCAAAGGGTCAATCAAAGACGAAGGGTCATCGTTGCAGTTAAAATTTGTAAGTAATTAAAATAAATTGACTGGCACGCGTGAGAACTTCTGTCTCAAACTAATAAAATCATCTAAAGACAAAGACACTCATTGGTTCACGGGAGCGGAATATCCCAGAGCAGCGAATCCTAATTTTTAGAAGTTTAGGCGATTATTTCTTATCCGCGAGATTTAATGGTCTAAATAATTAAATTTTAAATTAAGTAAAATTTAGTGTTTCAATATATATATATATATATATATATTAGGGTGGCGCAAAAAAACCGACTATTTTTTTTTTGAGTCTCGAGTGAAAAAATGTTAGTTTTTGATGTTTTAAGAGCCCTCACCAAAGGACAACTTAAAAAATAATTTTTAAGAGGCCACTCCAAATTTTTTAAAATTTCAAAAATCGTCAAAAATCGAATTTTTTTTTTTTTTTTTTTTTTTCGTTACGGTAAAATTTTATAGGCAAAAAAAAATGAGTTTCTGAAAGTTTCAGTTCAAATTTTAAATTTTTGAAAGGTCGCTCATAACTTTTTTTTTTCTTTAATTAGTCATATCGCCGACTTTAAGTGTTGGGAGTGGTACGTTGAGGTCTTTTTGGTTTGAAAAAATCTTAACCTATGCGGCAAGGTCAAATCTCAACCAAGCTGGTTTCTAAGACCAGCTTGGGATTCAAACCCATGCCTGACAGTTGATTAAATAAAATTATTAAATTAAAAAAAAATTATATTTTCTATGTTGTGCTTGATTTTTAGTTCATCTCGTGATGTAGTTTTATCGATTATTGTACTAAATAAAAAAAAAAAGTGTATGGAATTTTAATTTGAAAAGTAAAAGGTCGCTCGAAAAAATCTAAACTAATGCACTAATAAATTGAAAAAAATTATGAGCAACCTTTCAAAATTCAAATTTTGAACTGAAATTTTCAGAAACTTATTTTTTTTTAGTCTATAAAATTATAACGTAACGAGAAAAAAAATTAAAAAAAAAAAAATTCGATTTTTGACGATTTTTGAAATTTATAAAACTTTGGAGCGACATCTTAAAAATGTTTTTTAAGCTGTCCTTTGGAGAGAGCTCTTAAATCATCAAAAACTAACATTTTTTCACTCAAGACTCAAAAAAAAAAAATAGTCGGTTTTTTTGCGCTACCCTAACTATATATATATATATATATATATATATATATATATATTAGGGTGTGCCAAAATGTAACTTCCGTGGAGAACCTTTTAAAATTGGAATTTTGAGTTCCACTTTTAACAGCAGCTGTGTTTGGACATTTCCTGAGATATTTCGGGTTGAGAGAATTCATTTGATTATTTATAGGATTTTTAACAGGAGATTTAATTGGACGCTTCCGGCCAAATTTTGAATTTTCACCGGAAATACCCAAACTAAGCTTCTGTTAAAAAATTCTATGAAAATCAAATACATTGTCTAACACCAAAATATATCAAGAAATGCCCAAACGCAGCCCCTGTTAAAAGCAGAACTAAAAATTCCAATTTTAAAAGGTTCTCCACGGGAGTTACATTTTGGCACACCCTAATACATATATATATATATATATATATATATATATATATATATATATATATATATATATATATATATGTATATATAGAGAGAGAGAGAGAGAGACAGACAGAGAGAGAGAGAGAGAGAGAGATTACTGTTGCAATATACATTCAATAATTAGTTTTAGAACCAAACGAACCTGACGCTAATATAGCTCTAGCAACTCAAAAATCTGCAGTATTTAAATCTAATCTATCAGCAACAACATCGAGTCAAATATCTACTGAAGTATGTGATTTTGAAAGTCAACTTAGCCAACCGAAACAAACTCCGACATTTGATGTAAGGTCGTTTTTGAGCTATTCAAACTCAGAAATATAACTTATATGTTATTTAGAGCTCTCCAAGCTCATAGAGTTGGCTGTTTTAAGCTTTTGAGCTCTTCGAGTTCAAAAGTCAGATAGAAGTTTCATAAAACAGTATTTTTTGAATTTTCAAACTGCAATAATTTCTGAATGAATGAATCGATTTTCACGCGGTTTTTCAGAATGTATGATATACTTTCAGACGCAAACTGATCGAACCGAAAATCTTAGAGAAATTTGAAAGATTCATTTTTTCCGAATTTTTTTGACAACGGTAACTCACGAACCAATCAACCGATTTTCACATTCTTGGTAGCGATCACCGTGATTTTTTGGGCTCTAATAATTATTCTATTTCCTCAAAAAGAAATTTCGAAGGTATTTGAAAAAATCACTTTTTTCGACATTTTTCGTTTTCGATAACTCTCGAAAGAATCAATTGATTTTGACGGAACTGGTGGTAATCGACGTGGATTTTTAAACTTAAGAGCTGATTAGTTTTAGGAATTGATCGGTGGTGCCGTTTAGAAGTTATTCCAAAAAAACGATTTTTTGAATATTCTAATTTTGAGATTTCTCAAAATCTAGCGAACTGAATCGATTCAAATTTTCACGAAATTTAATGGCAATAATACTCTTTGGATCGCCACCTATTTCGATCTGATCAGCCGAACCGTTTGAAAGTTATAAGAGGTTTACATACAGACACACATACATCCATACACACACACACACACTCACACACTCCGGGCAGAAGAGATACTGCTACCGGGCGCGTCTCCCCGAGCGGATGGGAGAACGCTCGCTGTCCTTGGATGACACTTAATCTCTTAGTTGATGAGGTACAGCGGGTAGGAGCCAAGCAAAATAACCAAACAAAATAAGCTCCCGTGGACAAAACTCCCCTTTAATGGGTTGGTCACACTAACTGACCTAGCAAGACGATTGGTTCCTGCTGTAACTCACTGGGAGTGTCCGGAACCTGTATCGTAGTTTCCGACGATGCAGGCCACGGCTGATGTGAGCTTGCTCTGCCGAGGTGAAAGTTGCAGCAGTGGATCAGGAGCCAGCCACTTCGGGCCTTGATCAGGAAGTACGCAGTGAGTGTTAGAGATCGGAATCTTCACCGCTCCGAGCGAGTCTAGTCCGTCCGTGTATTCCGGGACTGGCTAAGTGTCGGCTAGGCCTCAGGGAACTGGGGTAGGAGTACTATCTCCGAGGGTACACCCGTTCCTAGTTATGGCAACCCGCTCCACTCCGTACGATGCGCTGGTAAATCAAAAAAGTATGAGTAACTTACAGGAAACAAACAAGAATAGAAACGGGTTTCATGCTCAACAAGCAGCGATTGAAGCAAGCGCTGACATGAAGAGAACGCAAGCGTTGGAGCGCCTTGAGAAGCTGACCATTGAGCTGCAAGAGTTTGTCAAAACTAAGGTCAATATCCACAAGGAGATAAAGACCAAGACAACCGGTGTAGTCAATGCTCTTGGAAGATTCAAGAAACTGGACGAAGAATGGCGCTCATCATTACACCGCACCCCTTCTGCTACATCGGAGAGAAACAGTCAAGTGGTTGTTGAAGAAGCGATGGACACTGGAGCCGAAGGTGACGGAGAATCAGTCGCTGAAGAAGAAAGTGAAACTATCACAACGGCAGAGACTGAATCCTTTGACCAAGACGGCCGCATCCTGAGGAAGTTGAAAAGAAAAATTCGTTCTCCCGAAGGCGGAGCTTTTCATACTCCCAAGAAGCTGAAAGACGTTGGACCTGGTCATCCCATCAAGAAGCAGGAAGTGGTTAAGGATCTTCCACAAAACTCTTGTGAACAGAACAAGAAGCCAGGCTGGGAAAAGGTGCAGTCCAGAAAGGACAAGAAGAAGGAGCGCAAGAAACTGCCCCCAGAAAAACCTCTGGTGCCTCCACCGAAGCCGAACCAGAAGCCAAGAAGAACAGCAACGAGACCGGAGGCACTTATTATCCGTCCAGCGAACAAAGATAAGTATTCTGGAATACTTACACGGATCAAGGCGGACGTTCGCCCAGATCAGGTCCGCAACACAGTCGAGAAGATACGCAGGACCGCGACAGGGAACATTCTCATAACGCTGTCGAAAGGCAGTAGTGATAGAGGTAAAGACCTGCAGAAGACTATCGCGGGAATACTTAAAGAGGACGCAAATGTCATTAGTACAGGACCTGAAGAAGACCTGGAAATTTGCGATATTGACGATACTACAACTAAAGATGACATTCTAACAGCTTTACAAGAGGCAGCTGGAAACGATTGTGGTATAACAGTAGAGGCCATTAAAATTCGTAAGGTCTTACGTAGCAGAACACAAATTGCGTCGGTGATTCTGGCAGCAACGGTAGCGCAGAAAGTGGTAGGAGAACACGGTAAGATTAGGATCGGCTGGACCAATTGTCGTATTAGAACAGTACTAAGACCAGTCCGATGTTATAAATGCTGGCATTTTGGACACCGTGCGGTTCAGTGCACAAGTGAAGTCGACCGCTCCAAACTTTGCATTAAATGTGGAGAAGAGGGACATAAGATCGCCGAATGTAATAAGCCTGCTAAATGCGCACTGTGTGCGGATCAATCCGGTACAGAGAATAACGCCCATCATGCCGGCACAAGCAGATGCCCAGTATACCAAGAGGCACTCAAGAAGATAACTGATAAACGAAAATGAGAATACTGCAGCTAAACATCAACCACTGTGAAGCGGCACATGATTTGCTCATGCAGACTGTACGTTAACAGAAGCTTGACCTTGTGCTTATATCGGAACCGTATAAACACCTCGGCGGCCAACCATGGGAAACTGACTGCACCAAAAAAGCTGTCATATGGTCCTGTCGCAAGCTCCCCTTTCAGAGTGTCGTTAACAATGGCAGCGCCGGCTTTGTAGCAGCATCGGTAGATGGCATCCGCTTTTACAGCTGCTACGCACCACCTAGCCTCACTATTGTTGAATTCATGGACTTTCTGGATCGACTGACGGAGGACGCGAAGCAGTACTACCCAGTGGTAATAGCTGGAGACTTCAACGCCTGGGCAGTGGAATGGGGCAGCAAACACACCAACGCTCGAGGTAAAGAACTACTGGAAGCTTTTTCTACGTTAGATGTAGTATTGTTAAACAGCGGCGATGCGCCGACGTACACTAAAGGAGACACAAGTTCTATTGTGGATCTTACTTTTGTCAGCAGCAGCCTCATCAGAGGAAACTACGACTGGAAGGTGATGGAGATCTACACGGCCAGCGATCACAATGCGATTCTCTGGGAAGTATCAAAGGACCAGAATCCTAGAAGACCGGCTAAGAAACTTGACATCGTTGGGTGGAAGGTGAAATCCTTTGACCCAGGTGCTCTAGTAGCTGCCCTAAATAGTGAACCGCTTACTACTGGATCTGCAGAAGAAATGACCAAGGACTTGATGAAGAGAGTGACCCAGGCTTGCGACACCTGCATGCCTTGTAAACGGGGCATGAACCAAAGACCTTCGGTGCACTGGTGGAACGAACACATCAGCTTCCTACGGAAAGAGTGTCTCAAGAAAAGAAGAATATCTCAGCGTGGTTATCGGCGGCCTGACTCAGCGGAACTAGTCGCAGAATACAAAAAAGCTCGTCGACATTTAAACAAAGCCATCAAGGATAGCAAGAAGAACTGCTGGAAAGAGCTAATCAACGAGGTGGACAAAGACTTGTGGGGTAGACCTTACAAGGTAGTCATGGCACACCTGAAATATCAGCCAATGCCGTCTCCTACGTGTCCTCAACTCTTACAGAAGATCGTGACTGCGCTGTTTCCACGACAGCGCGTTTTCAACTATCTGTTGACACAGGACGAACTGAATGATATTCCACCTGTCACGAAAGAAGAAGTGATGGAAGCTTGTAACCGCGTCGGGAATAATAAAGCACCGGGATTGGACGGAATCCCTAATATTGCCTTGAAAACATCTATTAAAGCAGCGCCAGCGTTATTCCTCGACGTCTACAACATCTGCTTGAAGGAAGGGATTTTTCCTCGGAAGTGGAAACAACAACGGCTAGTACTACTTCCTAAAGGGAAAAAGCCACCGAAAGAACCGTCATCTTATCGTCCACTCTGCATGCTGGATACAGCCGGTAAGATACTAGAACGTATAATCCACCAAAGGATAGAAGTAGTTGTCGATCCACTCTTGGCAGACAATCAGTACGGATTTCGGAAAGGACGATCAACCCTGGACGCGATCAACCTGGTTGTCGGTATAGCCAAAGACGCAATCGCCGGTACCAGATGGAAGGGGGGAACGAAGAAATATTGCCTGCTGGCAACTTTAGACATAAAAAATGCCTTCAACTCCGCCAACTGGGATTGCATCATGCAAGCCCTTCAAGAGATGAACGTACCAGGATACCTACGAAGGATAGTCGCTAGCTACTTCACAGATAGAGTCCTGAGATATGACACGAAGAATGGTCCAAAGGAGTATGATGTTACTAGAGGTGTACCGCAGGGTTCTGTTCTCGGTCCACTTCTCTGGAATGTCATGTACAACGGATTGCTGAGACTGAAACTACCAAGAAACGTCAAACTGGTAGCGTACGCGGACGACGTAGCCGTAGTAATCGTTGCCAAGCATCTTGATGAGATAAAACATATGTTCGCTATCACCTTTGAGTGAATTAACCAGTGGATGGACACAGTAAATCTACAACTGGCTAAACAGAAGACCGAGGCTGTACTTATCACTAGCAGAAAAGTGGTGGAAACGATCAATCTAAACGTCGGAGACCAATAAATCACATCCCAACCATTCATTCGATATCTGGGAGTGATGCTCGATGCCCGACTTAACTTCAAACAACAAGTTGAACACGTGACCACCAAAGCATCAGCAGTAGTAGCCAACCTAGTACGATTGATGCCCAACATCGGTGGCCCGAAGCAGACAAGGAGGTCATTGCTATCATCAGTAGTTACATCGGTCCTCACATATGGTATATCCATTTGGGCCGACGCACTTGAGATCCAAGAATCATGGAGGAAAGCATGTCCAGTTTACTGACTGAGCGCGCTAAGAGTAGCCAGCGCCTTTCGAACAATATCAGAGGAAGCAGTGTGTGTCATTTCCGGAACTTTGCCGCTCAGAGTCCTAGCTGAGGAAAGACGGAACCTTTACCAACGAAAGAGGACAACCGCACAAAGTGCCGAGGAACTCAGAGCTAAAGAACGGCAGAACAGCATCGCACGATGGCAATCGCAGTGGGACGCCGCGACAACAGGGAGATGGACACACCGTCTCATACCGAAGATCGACGTTTGGCTAAACCGAAGTCATGGCGAGGCAATTACTATCTGACGCAGTTGTTGTCAGGACATGGATGTTTTCGGACGTATCTTCACCGCTTCAAGCATGATGATTCACCGGAGTGCCCGTCATGCCCAGGAATCAATGAAGACGCGGAGCACGTTTTCTTTGAGTGCCGTCGATTTTACCCACAGCGAGATGAGCTGGAGATGATCCTAAAGAAGAAAATCCAACCAGAGACAATAGTAGAAGCAATTTTGTCATCAAGAGCCTCCTGGAACGCCATCAACACATTTGCAACAGAAGTCCTTATAGACTTGCGTTCCATCGAAAGAAGAAGAGCAAATGACAACAACTAGAAGAAAGGTAAAATAACACCTCAGCTACCAGAAGAAAGAGCAGGAGCTAGATCCTGCCCTCACGAAGTAATGCCTAACGGCGGTTTTCATGAGGGATTAGGGGAAAGAGGAAAAGGGGTTTAGGGTTTAGTGGGTAGGGGCGCTAGCGTCGAGTTTTAGTATGACACTGCGTCGAGTCGCCACATATCCAGGCCAAACAACTATGCCTAGAATCCGTAAAAAGGATTCCCCCCCCCCCTTAAAACAAAAAAAAAACACACACACACACACACACACACACACACACACACACATATATATATACATACAGCCACACGGACACCATCGTGGAAATAGTCAGAGAAGCTTCCTATGACCTTGAAGCGTCGAGATCTGATGAAAACTCGATTTTCGCAAAACGGGGTAAAACCAATAACTTTCCGCTAAGAAAAATTGAAAATTTTTTAAAATTTGGGAAGTTATAGTTTCACCCCGTTGGGTGGACCCCATAGCTCGGCTGCCTAGAAATGCTACAGGGAGTACGAAAACAGCCCCGATGGCAGAAGATGGACAGTCAACAAACGTTCCTCCAAAAAGTGGAGGACCTTTTGCTCCCGTCACTATTCAAGCCTACAGAGGAAGGATTAACTCTGTACCGACCGTTACTGGCAAACAGTCACCAATGGAGCGGCTTAGTAGCAAGATCGAAGAGTTACCCGACTTCATAAAAGACAAGAAGAATCTCCATCATGAGATCAGAAAATTGGTCACATCCATCACTACGGCATATAGACTAGCCAACAAATCACCAGGCATGTCGTCATCAACGATTCAAACAACTCTGCGTCTGACCAAAAAACCACAGCCTTTTTTGGTCACTCCTGAGAAACTATTACAGCAAGGAAAGAACAACAACAAGAAGAGGCATCTGTCTACGCCCAGCACTTCTTCAGCAATCGAGAAGCCAGCACAGAAAAGGACAGCCCAGGAGAACACTTGGATCAAAATAACTCGGCAAAAGAAGAAAAAGGAAGACGAACATGAGCCAGCAGCCCAATCTGCTAAAGCCCAAAACCAGCCAAGCAGTGGTAGCTTTAAGAAACCGAGGAGGAAGAAGACAAGAACTAAGGCTGTGCTTGTCCAACCAGCTGAAGGGCGAACGTACGCCGATCTCCTCAAAGAAATCAAGGCTAAGGTAAACCCTGCCGAGACTGGAATAGACATAAAGTCTATAAAAAAAGACGAAGCGCGGAGGCCTTTTCCTTGAAATGGCTCGAAAGACCAAAGGCAGCAGTGCTTTTACCGACGCAGTAAAGTCAGCTACTTTAATATTGGTGCGGTCAAGACGCTAACACCAATAACAACGATCGAGATCCTCGACTTGGATGAAGTCTCTACCGAGGGCGACGTCCTTGAAGCACTTAAACGTGAATTTACTAATAGCCTCGAGATCAAACGGGTAAATCTGACAGAACCCATACCACGAGGCAATCGGGCAGCCTTCTGCAAGATAGACGAGGCAAGCGCGATTAAAGCCCTTGACAAAGCTCGTATAAAGATCGGATGGATTAACGGCCGCATACATCCAGTTGCGAAAGTAACGCGATGCTTTAAATGCCTTGGTTTTGGGCACCAAATGCGTAACTGTACGGGACCTGACAGAAGCAAGTATTGCTATAAATGTGGTGGAGAAAACCAGGTGTCCGTAAACTGCACAGATATGCCAAAATTCTTCCTTTGTTTATCGGACAAAGACGTTTAATATGGTTTATGTCATATTTCTGGCTCCAGAGCTTGTAAGGCATTCCACGCCGCACTTGCCGAAGCTACGAGAGGGCAGAAATGACACGCATACTACAAGGCAACCTGAATAGGTGTGCTCTGGCGCAAAACCTACTGTGTCAGCGTGTCTTCGAAGATAAAATTGACGTCTGATTCATCTGCGAACAACATCTCAACCTCCAAGATAGAACATGGATCGCAGACGAAACTGGCACAGCAGCAATTTGGATTGTGAACACAAAGAACGTTACCGCTAACAAAAGCGGAAGTGGAGCAAGTTTTGTCTGGATTCAAACTCCCACAACCTACTTCATGAGCGTCTATCTCTCACCTAATGAAGGGATTAGTGTGTTCCGACAGAAACTGGCAAATATAGAAGATGCGATTACTAAGTTCAACGGCGAAGACATCGTAGCTGGTGATTTCAACGCCAAATCGGCTGAATGGGGGGCTGCTTTTTCCGACACCAGAGGTAACGAAGTCGCTGACGTTGTAGCAAGACTCGACCTTATAGTACTGAACACCGGGAGCGTCACGACCTTTAGAAGACCGGGATACCAAGAGTCCATCCTCGACATTTCGTTGGCAACTCCAAGGATTGCTAATATAATCGAAGACTGGACTGTATCCGAGGAGTACAGTGACAGTGATCACCAATACGTGACATTCGGCGTTGGGCTGGCACCTGTTCCGGTTCCACAACGCGACCTTCAAAAGCGGAAGTCGAACGCCAGGAAGCTTGATCTAGAGGCACTGCGAAAGTCACTCACACGAAGCTGGTCTACTCTCCAGAATAATCCGACTCCAAACACCTGCAGCGAGACGGAAAAAACGGTACTAAGTGTGATGAAGGTAGTTGCTGCCTCATGTGACGCCGCTATGCAACGGCTGAAAAATCGGGGTTTTCACAAGCCGGCGTACTGGTGGTCATCAGACATAGCAGAACTTCGTAAAAGATGCCATGAGCTACGTTGCTGCGCAACGAAAGCTGCGAAACGCTCCCTAAACGAGGACTTATATTCGAACGAGTACAAACAGGCGAAAAAGACTTTGAACCGTGCCATCAAAGCAAGTAAAGCGACGTTATGGAAAGAGATCTGTAACGATCTCGACAATGACCTCTGGGGTAAAGCCTACCAAATTGTCACTAAACGAATGGGAAAGGCCTCATCAGAAGCACCATATTGGTCACCAGAACAGCATCGTAGCGGAGCTGTTCCCCAAACATCCGCCGCGGGAGAAAAAGCACTATGCTAATAATGGCGCAGAAACACTCTTTACAACTAAAGAACTTCAAGACGCCGCTATGACCCTCAAGACAGGAAAAGTACCTGGCCCTGATGGAATCCCGACATCGGTGATCAAGACTATAGCCCTGGAATATCCAGATTTACTCCTGAATGCCTATAATGCATGCCTAATAACTGGCACGTTTCCCACAGTCTGGAAGCGGCAGAGATTGGTCCTTTTAGACAAAGGTAAAGGAAATCCTGTTACACCTTCGTCCTTTAGACCACTCTGTATGCTGGACATTGCTGAAAAACTGCTCGAGAAGCTCATACAGGGAAGACTTCGCAACGACATTGACCGTGCAGGAGGCTTTGCCACTAACCAACATGGTTATCGGAAAGAACGATCGACAGTCGGCGCGATCCAAAAAGTCATAGAGACAGTAACAGAAGCATGGTCTGAAACCCTCAAAGCTCGCAAGGTATGTCTCCTCCTCACACTAGACATCAAAAACGCTTTTAATAGGGCAAATTGGGGACATATTTTAGATGCCCTGGAGCACAAATTTGACACAAAACCAAAAAATCTGGCGATTATCGATAATTATCTCGACGAAAGGACGCTGATCATAGAAACCAAGGAAGATCCACAGGAACACGATATAACAGCAGGCGTTCCGCAAGGTTCAATTATGGGACCTGACTTATTTAACGCAGACTACGACGAGCTCCTAGAAATTCCGTTGCCGAAACAAGTAAAGCTCACGGTCTTTGCTGACGACATCGCGGCCACGATAGTAGAGGACAGCCCTGAGGAGGCAGAACTATTGGTTTGGGAAACTATTGACGCCGTCGAAACTTGGCTTGATAAACACTAACTGAAACTCGCCAAGCATAAAACTGAGATGGTCGTCCTGACACGTCAAAAATGGTTGACAACACCGACGTCAACAAGGGCCCTGCGCTATCTAGGGATAATGATAGACGAGAAACTATCTTTCCGCGAGCACCTCGATAGTGCATGCAGGAAAGCCAGCAAAACGGTATCTAGCCTATCAAGGATCATGGCCAACACAATGGGACCACGAACCAAAAAGAGAAGAGTCCTTCTGGAAGCAGTCCATTCGGTACTGCTTTATGGAACGGAAATATGGGCAGACATATTAAAGCAGAAGACCTACCGGCGGAAAATAGCACCAATGCAGCGGTGAGGCGCTCTCAGGGTTGCCTGCGCCTACCGCACGGTTTCCGAAGCGGCTGTATTGGTCATTGCGGAAGCTGCGCCCATCGACCTACTAGCGTTCGAGAGAGCAAGACTCTATGACGCTTAAACCAATGGCGAAAACATGGAGGAGGCAAGAACAAGGATAAAGGCGGAAATGCAGCAAGAGTGGCAGGACCGATGGAGATCGGGAGAGACGGGCAGATGGACAGTGCGCCTGATCCCAAACATCAACGTCTGGCTTTCTCGGAAGCACGGGGACACGTACTTCTTCCTAACCCAGCTATTGACAAGACACGGACAGTTCAACGCCTATCTTCTCAAGATGGGACTGCACCCCACAACAATGTGGAAATACTGCCTGGATCAAGTAGACGACGCCGAACACACATTCTTCAAGTGCGTACGGTGGAAAGACTACAGAAGCAGCACCGAAGAAAGTATTGGCACCATGCTCTCCCCCGAGAGCTTGATAGCCTGCATGCTCAGAAAAGAAGATAACTGGTCAGCTATTGCAGCCTACGCGCAGCGCCATCTAAAAAAAACCGCAGAAAGGGACCAGTAACCAGGAGTAGGCGTCGTGAGATGCAACATGGTGTGGATTGAAGTAATGCTTACGCGGTTCCGATTCAGTCATCTCCGTACCATCTACGGTGAAAGAGAGAAGAGTTTTTTAACTTCCTGCTAAGAAAATTGAAAATTTTCAAAAGTTGGGAAGTCATGTTTTTACCCTGTTTTTCGAAAATCTAGTTTTCAACGGATGTTGACGTTTTGAGGTCCTAGGAAGCCTCCCCGAATGTTTCCGCAATGATGTCTGTATGTCTGTATATACAATCGCGTGCATTAATTCGGGTAGGTTTCTATGTTTACAGTTTTTTTGCCACTTCTAAATTTGGCTGTTTCTAAACTCTAAACTTTGAAATCTGTAAATTTAGCCGTTTATAAATTCAGTGAAACTTAAGAAACGATATCACTAAAATAAGAAAAATATAAATAATTTCAAAGATAATTTATGCCTATAATAAAATTTGACAAAAGAAAAAACGTCCATGTAAAAAAAATAAAATTCCCAAATAAAGCCGTTTGTAAAATCAGCGAGTTAAAAACTTGGAATTATTAAAATAACGCTAACTTTGAAATAGCCGAATTAAAAAAAAAAAGAATAATTAAAATTCTTTCAAATTAAAATGTAAACAGTTGAAAAAAAAAATATTTAAAAAAATTAGAAAAACGGTTGACCCTGAAGGCCATTCCTGCAACTTCCCGCCAATTCTATACCTAAACGCTTGAAATTGCACTTATGACGTTTTTGAGCTCTTAGAGCTCCTAAATACAATTTGTATTATTTGAGCTCTCTGTGCTCAAAAAAATAGCTTTGGTGTGCTTTTGAGCTCTTCGAGCTCAAAAGTTTGATAAAACACTCTTTTTTGAATTTTCAAATAGCGATCACTTTCGAATGAATGAACCGATTTTTACACGGTTGGTGGCATTCGACGCAGTTTTTTAAATTTTATGAAGAATCTCCAAGTTTAAATTGATAGAACGAAAAATTTCGGAGTAATTCCAAAAAAACACTTTCCGGTTTTCTTTCGTCAACGATAACTCACGAACAAATCAACTGATTTTGACCGGACTGGCGGCGATCGACGTGGTTTTTTGATGTTAAGAGCTGATTAGTTTTTGGAATTGATCAGTAGAGCCGTTAAAAGTTATTCCAAAAAAACCACATTTAAAAAAAATTTTTTTTATAGTTTTTTTACGATTTCTCAAAATCTACCGGTCCGAATCGTTCCAAAGTATATTCAAAATCTAAGTTTGGTCAAGTAATTTACAAGCCCTTTCGAATGGCACCAACCACGATCAAATCGGTCAAGCCGTTCAAAAGTTATGAGTGGTATACTTACATCCACACACACACACACACACGCACGCACGCACGCACACGCGCGCGCACACACACACACACACACACACACACACACACACACACACACACACACACACACACACACACACACACACACACACACACACACACACACACACACACACACACACACACACACACACACACACACACACACACACACACACACACACACACACACACACACACACACACACACACACACACACACACACACACACACACACACACACACACACACACACACACACACACACACACACACACACACACACACACACACACACACACACACACACACACACACACACACACACACACACACACACACACACACACACACACACACACACACACACACACACACACACACACACACACACACACACACACACACACACACACACACACACACACACACACACACACACACACACACACACACACACACACACACACACACACACACACACACACACACACACACACACACACACACACACACACACACACACACACACACACACACACACACACACACACACACACACACACACACACACACACACACACACACACACACACACACACACACACACACACACACACACACACACACACACACACACACACACACACACACACACACACAGAAGAAATGACCAAGGACCTGATGAAAAGAGTTGTCCAGGCCTGTGACGCAAGTATGGTCCGGAAATGCAGCATAAGCCAACGCCCGGCAGTACACTGGTGGAACGACCACATCAGCGTTCTTCGGAAAGAGTGTCTAAAGAAAAGGAGAATATCCCAGATTGGCTTAGTCGTTCAAAAGTTATAAGCGGGAAGTTAAAAATGAATTCAAAAAATTAGAGAATAATAAATTCAGCCGATTGAAAACCTCGCCACGTGAATTTAGCCGATTCTAAACTTGGAAATTATTAAAATTATCCTTTTGTAAACCTCAGGATTCTAAAAACTAGCCGTTTCTAACCTTGCAGTCATAAAAATTGTCATTTATAAACCTCATATTTTATTAAATAAGCCTATTATTATTATTATTATTATTATTATTATTATTATTATTATATGAGAGTTTCCCACCTACATACTGACTTATCACGATATCTCTGGAACCATAAACCCTTGAGACTTGAAATTTGGGAGGGATATTCTTTTTGCCGAGTAGAGGTCAGCTAAAAAACTAATTTTACGAAACTTCTTCCACAAGAAGGGTTGCGGGGGCGTTAATAAAAAAAATTTCATTCTATTAAGCTATATTTTAAGAAATTAACCCCACAAAGGTTAATGCGGCGGCGTTAAAAAATTTAACTTTTCATTTACAGCTCCGACAGAATTAAAATTTGGCGAAATTATTACTTTTTGTCATCTTAAACCTAACTGAGTATGGATTTAATGAAATACCATCCACCGAGGGCAGTGAAGGGGCGTTGAAAATTCTAAAACATTTAAGTAATAATTTTGACAAATTTCAATCTTATAGCAGCTATAGAATAAAAGTTTTAATTTTTTTGAACATTCAATGCCGCTCACTGCCCTGTGTTTTTT
>NC_058159.1:17993305-18089422 GCF_020080835.1 Cotesia glomerata | reverse complement strand
GATATACATTTTGCATGGATTGAATCGTTTTAAATTTTTTTTTTTTAGTAGATTTCATAGAAATCTAACTATTGCATTGGACCTCATGACGGATTTTTTAAAAAATTCCGCTATATTTCGACTCAGCTTGTCAAGCGGATTCAGAAAATGCATATGGTTCAAAAGTTTATAACTCCCGTGGAGAACCTTTTAAAATTGGAATTTTGAATTCCCCTTTTGACAGGGGCTGTGTTTGGGCATTTCCTAAGATATGTTGGGGGGAGATGATGTATTTGATTTTCATGAGGGCTGCAACTTAGTTTAGGCATTTCCGGGGTGAAAATTCAAAATTTGGCCGGAAGTGCCCAATTAAATCTCCTGTTAAAATCCTATAACAATCAATGAATCCCTCTCACTCCGAAATATGCCTCAGGAAATGCCCAAACACAGCTGCTGTTAAAAAGTGGAACTTAAAATTCAAATTTTAAAAGATTCTGCACAGCAGAGTTAGGTACATTTTGACTTTTCCTATATATAGGGTGTGCCAAAAAATCAGATACTTTTGTTTTTACCTTTCACTCAAGAAATATCGTAGAAGATAATAAAACAAAAAGGCCTGCAATGTCAGAGGAGAGTTCTTAATTTTATTTTAAAGGGGTCTCCCATCACGATTCTAGAAGTTTTTCCCATTTAAAATAACATGAGGGAAAATTTTTTTTCATTTTACTGCCTACCCAACGTCTGACAGATGCATTTTTCATAAAAATAAACTATTAGACACTCATTTGGGATTAAATTTTTGAACAAAAAATTTCATTGGGTCATATTGCTGCCATCGAAACCTGACCTTTTATAAAGCTTTACAGTGTCAATTTTCACCCCAAATTTCGTGTTTTTCGTATTTTAAGCTAAACTATCCAAGACCAGAAACAAAAAGTCAAACACTGATAATTTTGTAGTCCATTTGACGCACTACAAAAAGCATCCAGATAAATTTTTGTATCATCAAAATATTTTCAAAGTTACAGACCAACAAAATTCTATTTTTCTAATTTTTAGCTTTGTTCAAAGGTGAATCATCGATAAAATACAAAAAATTTGGTTTCTTATTTTTAGTATATCCAAATTTGCTACAAAATTGTATAAGAAAGATTCGTTTGCCTCGCAATAGCTCAGAGTAACAAGCCTGATGAAGTCATATTTTCATAATTTTTCAACTATATTTTCTAAGTATTAACGATAAATGACAAATTTCAATTAAAATTTAAAGTATATTTAATTCTCTAAAAAGTTAGCCCAGATTAATTTTTACATTATAGCTTGTAATAGGTCAACAAATATTATTGTTATTTATTTTTGCTTTTGGTCTATTGAGGTTATTTAACCAATCCTCAAGACAACCCTGATTAAGTAAACATATTGAAAATGATTTGACACATTCCATTCCCACAAGATATATTATTAAAAATAAGAAAATCGAATGATTAACAAGTATTCGATATAATCAAACATCAAATTCTTTCTAGTACTTTGTAATCCTTTTCTGTTTCAAACGATCTTCTATTTTTCGAACTGAAAAACATGCTAAATTCTATATTGAGTTAGAAAAGCGTTTTAATGTTCCAATAATAAAATTTTTGAAGGCTTTTAAATTTTAATCATAATCTACAGCAGAAAGTTTTAGGGATAGTCTGCAGGATCAACTGAATTTTCGGATAAATGGTTAAGGATTAAATACACAATATAAAAAACAAATTCGAGGAGCAACTAGTTTCAACAGAATGCATAAGAATAAGAAAAGGTATTTTTGAAAAATTGAGCCCTTATTAATTAATTTTTAATTTATTATTCTATGAATGATTTTTACACAGTAAAAAAATTTTCGTCTAATTTAACACAAATATTTGTTTTACTGACTGCTTTTACACAAACTAATGTTAATTCAACATTCTAGTGTGTTAAATCAACACATGAGAATGTGAAATTCTACACACTAGAGTGTAATATTCTACACAAAAATTTTTATACTTTACGCAATGACAAAAAATTTTTTACTGAGTAAATGTACTGTGAATAGTCTAAACTAATGTCATAATTTTTATATTCTTCACTCACTTGATAGGCAATTCGCTCACACTTCACTAGTGCTTTATGTAATACTGTACATTACTGAAAATATACGAGCATTTTCACTAGAAACCAAATATGTGAGTTTTTGGCTATTTAAAGTAAAAGATATATTCTATCATCATTTATAGTAGACCAGAAAGTTGTTAACATTTTCAAATGAGTGTGAGCTTAATGTTTATGAAGTTCTCGCAATTCAAAAGATCTTTTTTATAAGCTAATAACATTCAATTTTTTTCTTTTTTTTAAATGATTATTTTTCTATCATTTCTATTTATAGTCTCTTTGTTACCTCTTTCACAACATTCTACCACTTCAACTATATCAATTCAATCAAATCATTCTACTACTGCTGATTTTTTCGATGAGCTACCTGTTGAACCAAAACTGAAAAAATTAAAATTTATGACACCAGAAGTGGTTTCGGCAATGGATAGAACGAATGTGAGTAGTAGACAAGCCACGCATCTTTTTTGCGCATTTGCATCAGCTTTAGGAATCAATTTAAATGATGTTTCTGTAAGCCACCGTACGATCCATCGAAATCGGATCGAGATAAGAAAAAAGATTGCTGAAGATTTGAAAACTGATCTACGAGTTGCTCAATGCGTTGTCATCCACTGGGATGGAAAGTTGCTGCCTGATATTACTGGCCGGGATAAAGTCGAAAGACTTCCAATAATCTTATCGGGTGTCAATACTCAGCAGTTATTGGGAGTACCAAAACTTGACCGTGGGACTGGTTTAAACCAAGCAATCGCCATCAAGGAAACCATAAATGAGTGGAATATTTCAGATCGGATTAAAGCTATGTGCTTTGACACATGTGCGACAAATACAGGTAAATGAATTAGTAAACAACATTCACCTGTTCCCGAAAAAATATGTGGATCATTCCACCAAACGATGTCATTTTGACAAGACAATCTTTACCTATTATTTTAAAATTTTTTGAAGGTATTTTTTTTATCAGAGAGAGAGAGAGAGAAATCCTTTAAAAATTGGAGCCCTTACAATTGAGTGATGATTTTTAAAATTTCATTCATTTTTTAAATATTGTTATTTCTTCATTATTCTTATGCAAATAAGTACCAATATTAATAAAATCACGTCTGATTTTATGAAAGCTCCAATATGAGTTAAATCGATTTTATTTGGTAAAATGACGCATACAAAAAAAGCTTTTTTAAAGTTGTAATATTTTTGCTTCGGGACGACACGGTTGTTCTTAAATATATAATTTTATTTGCCTATTTAAAATTTTTCAAACCAGAATCATATTTCCAATGCCTCGTTTTTTACTGGCATCAAGTTACAACTTTAAAGAAACTAACCTTGTGTGCAGAAAATTTTTCAGATCTTGTCATTTATGTTCATTGCATGCAACTTACTTTTAATACTGGTTCAAGAATATATTTTTCGATATTATAGTTTATACTTCCGGCTGATGATTGGTAATATTAATATTTTTAATCATTTTTATTTAAGGAGTTGATAAAGGAACATGCGGCTAATTAGAAAAAATGTTAAAAAAGCCATTATTATATTTGGCATGTCGACATCATGTGTATGAATTGATTTTAAGAAGCGTTGTCGAAGTTGTTTGGCCAGGAGTAAGTTCTCCTAATGTAGCAGTTTTTGTACGATTCCAAAATAATTGGAAAAACATAGACAAAACAAAATTTGAAACTGGTATTCAGGATTCAATTATAAATGAAAGAATTCACGAAAAAAAAAAATGAAATAATAAGTTTCATTATTGATCGACTACAGGTATTTAAATTATAATCATTTTTTCTAATTATTGACATTTGTACATTAGTTTTAAGAAGGTCATCGTTTTGGTTATTTTGGAGAGTACTTTATGGTTTCGCAATAATGAACTCAAAGACAAAAACACCGACGATCATATACCAACTACAAAATATTCTATAACAATCGTAATTATTTATCGAGCACTATTATTATCTTATCAAATTTTTCTTTTCATTGTCAAAATTCTCGTCTACATTTTTTGGTCAAATGAACCTCTTTCAGAAATAGATTTGAAAATCAACAAATTTTAAAAATTATTTTGATTAATATTAGTTCTGATCGGGCTGAAAGGAAAACCTGTGAAAAAATTCTGTGTCTCATTTTTATTAGTAGAGAATTTAAGATTTAAAATGCTTTATTTCATCTCGAAATAGCAGCTTTTAATAAAGTTACATCCTTTCAGAACTCACTATAAAAAATTGGAAATTATTTTACTCTCCTAATTTTTTGACTTAGTAGCGTTATTCGCATACTACATTTAAAACCGGATCATAGTGTTTTCTTCAAATTCTAAACGATAATTGCGGTTAATTTATTGATTAGTCACAAATCTTGATTCAGATCCTCAAAATTCAATTACAAATTTTATATTTCAGGAAAAGCATGACCGAGACGATTATAAAGAGTTTTTAGAATTGGTGTTGATATTTTTAGGCGGTTCTCCAAAAAATGGAATAAGCTTTAAAGCTCCAGGACCCAACCACCATGCCAGATGGATGTCAAAAGCTCTGTACGCTTTGAAACTGTTTATGTTTCGAAAACAGTTTCAAATGAATTCCACTGAGGTAAATGGACTAAGATATGTCTGCTTATTCCTCGTCGAATTTTATGTCATTTCATGGTGTCAAGCGGCTTCTGCGACAAAGTCACGTAATCAAGATTTGAATATGGTTAAAAATTTATATCAATACCGTTCTGTTCATAAAATATTGCTGACGCAGCAAGCTCGAGATTATTAAGACATTTATGGTATTTATCCGAAGAGTTAGTCGGTTTAGCGTTATTTGATGACAGTGTACCCTTACAAATTAAAAGGCAAACCGTAGCTGCAATGAAAGTGCGAAACAGTAATGCTGCAAACTCGAAAAAGTTTATTGCCAAAGATATAAGCTTGTTATTATCGAAAAATCTCTGTGATTTTGCTAGCAAGCAATCATTGCTTTTATTTCAACAGTTTGAATTACCACATCAATTCATGGACAAGGATCCAGATCTCTGGGCATCTGATCAAAATTATTTACACTGTAAATCAGTGCTGTCTGACTTACAAGTGATTAATGATCTCGTTAAACGAGGCGTAGCATTAATTCAGGAGTACAACAACTGTTTGACCAGGAGTGAAGAGCAAATGCAATATTTATTGCAAGTTGTTGAAGAGCATAGGAAAAAATTTCCTAACGTTACTAAGAGTTACTACATTACTAAGTTACAAACCAAATACGTTTAAATGTCTGGAAATATAATAGATCTGGTTTTTATATAGAAAACTTGTAATTTATGCCGGCATTATCCGATTTATTAGTGTGAATCTAAATATAGTTTTATAAATAACAATTATTTACTTGTAGTAAATTACTTCAATAAGGGCTCAATTTTTCAAAAATACCTTTTCTTATTCTTATGCATTCTGTTGAAACTAGTTGCTCCTCGAATTTGTTTTTTATATTGTGTATTTAATCCTTAACCATTTATCCGAAAATTCAGTTGATCCTGCAGACTATCCCTAAAACTTTCTGCTGTAGATTATGATTAAAATTTAAAAGCCTTCAAAAATTTTATTATTGGAACATTAAAACGCTTTTCTAACTCAATATAGAATTTAGCATGTTTTTCAGTTCGAAAAATAGAAGATCGTTTGAAACAGAAAAGGATTACAAAGTACTAGAAAGAATTTGATGTTTGATTATATCGAATACTTGTTAATCATTCGATTTTCTTATTTTTAATAATATATCTTGTGGGAATGGAATGTGTCAAATCATTTTCAATATGTTTACTTAATCAGGGTTGTCTTGAGGATTGGTTAAATAACCTCAATAGACCAAAAACGAAATAAATAACAATAATATTTGTTGACCTATTAAGCAAGCTATAATGTAAAAAATTAATCTGGGCTAACTTTTTAGAGAATTAAATATACTTTAAATTTTTAATTGAAATTTGTCATTTATCGTTAATAATTTAGAAAATATAGTTGAAAAATTATGAAAATATGACTTATCAGGCTTGTTACTCTGAGCTATTGCGGAGGCAACGAATCTTTCTTATACAATTTTGTAGCAAATTTGATATACTAAAAAATAAGAACCAAATTTTTTGTATTTTTATCGATGATTCACTTGAACAAAGCTAAAAATTAGAAAAATAGAATTTTGTTGGTCTGTAACTTTGAAAATATTGATGATACAAAAAATTTATCTGGATGTTTTTTGTAGTGCGTCAAATGGACTACAAAATTATCGTTTGACTTTTTGTTCTATCTTGGATAGTTTAGCTAAAAATTACGAAAAACACGAAATTTGGGGAAAATTGATACTGTAAAGCTTTATAAAAAGTCAGGCTTCGATGGTAGCAATATGACCCAATGAAATTTTTTGTTCAAAATTTAATCCCAAATGAGGTCTAATAGTTTATTTTATGAAAAAATGAAATCTTCAGACGTTGCGGCAGTAAAAATGAAAAAAAAAATTTTTCCCGTGTTATTTAAATGGGAAAAACTTCAGAATCGATGGAGGACCTCTTAAAATTAAAATTAAGAACTCTCCTTTGGACAGGCCTTTTGTTTCGACATCTTCTGGGTCATTCCATAGCGACTGGTGGGACATTTGACTCTGGAATTCCATCAATTATAAGCTATAATTATGTGACTGAAACGTATACTATAGTAAAATGTATCTAATAATATAGAAGAATAACTAATTAACAACATTCCTTCGTCAAAAACCTCAATTACTTTTTAAATTTCTCGTAATTATCGTTTGACTGAGTGTGACTGGTGGGACATCGAGAAATCCTTCTCTCTTACCGCAGTATACTTAAAGTCGAATTTCAGTTCGACCACTAAACTTTTAAAAAATATTTCCTTCTCAATACAAAATTTATCCTACAAACATTTAATATTATAAAGAATTAGACTGATTACCTACGTAGAAGCAATTGAAAAGATTGTTTTTTATTGTGACTGGTGGGACAGGCATTTGTGATTGGTGGGACAAGTACCAAATGTCTACATCAAGTTGTTTATTAAAAAGACTTTTATATTATTTCAACCTTAGAAACATTATTGTTTATATATTTAATTAAAAATTATTTAGGATAATTAGAAAAAAACTAATTAAAAAACACAAATAAAGGATTTAGCATGCTGACAACACGTTCTTGATAAACTTAGGTGTTAATTAATAACGAACATAAAAAAATTTGTTCCTAAAACTATAATAATAAATATGTTAGATAATAACAAACACAAAGTTAATTTGCTCTTAAAATTCGTCCGTTTTTTTATCCTGTTTTCGTCGGGTTATGAATCTTAGGAGAATAGTAAATATGTATGTACTCAGAAAAATATACAAGAAATAAAGTGAGAATAGGAGAAGATTCATAAATAAGGATGACATGCAAAATCTTGAAGCATTCCATATTTTTAAAATTAAATAATGTTGTGAAGCGGGAAAGAATAAGAGTTACGGCAAGTATTACGTGAAGCGTCCACATTCGCACGTAACAGGATAATTGGGAGGATAGCTTGCAAGAAAATTCGGCGAGAAAAATCGCACAAATTAGTGATTATTTCGGTTAAAAGAAAAATTTCATCATTTAAATGAAGATCACTAAGAGAAATAAAGCTGTAAATTTCAGTACTTTAACTAAATTTTATCATGCATTGACTAGAAGCCAGTGTCCCACCAATCACATGTGACTGGTGGGACATATTTTAAATGATCTTCAAAACTATATTTTGGATTTATTGACAATTATAAGAAGTTTAAATCATTTTTAACATGTTTATTCCCGAGAAAAAATATTTATATATAAATTGGTTATATATGATTATATATGAAAAATGGCCAAATATAATCATATCTAATTATGTATAACAATATTTAATTATATATTTATTACATCTAATTAATTATTGGGTTAATTTTATGGATAGAATATTTAATATGGTCCTACGCAATTCTGTGTAACCAATTAAAATGCAAAAAAAATATCTAGATATGATTTTATAGCTATAACACCAGCGGTCACCCATCCAACTATTAACCCTGCTCAATGCTGCTTAACTTTGGTGATCTCCGTGCGTTTTGAAGTGTCTGTTTGCTGTGCTGCTGTCTTAGATGATAATGATTCTATGCTCTACATAATGTATCATATGAGTTTATCATAAATGGAATATAAAAATTGATTTTAATATATATTTAGATAGTCATTATTCATAATTTATTTATTTTACCGAATTTCATTATAATATAACACTTATTTAAATAATAAAATAAATAATGATTTTACTATTAGGTAGTAGCAGAGCAGACCAAAACATCTCATAGGAAATGTGACAAATTTAGTATTTCAGAATTATTTAAACGTAATTATAAACATCATTTTATAGTCTAAGAGCCGGTGGGAGATCGACCTTTACCGATCTGATAACCAGATGAGACATATTTTTTATCAAATATAATTTATAAACAAATATGCCTATAATTACTTGCCTATCTGAAAGTGCTCATGGCTATTTTTAATTAAATTAACTTTAATCGATTTTTTTTCATTACTTTCATTCTTTTGATAACCAAATGAATTTTATTTCACTGTTAGTTTTTAACACACAGAATATGCCTCAGTAGGCTTGCCTACTCATTTTTGTGTATAGCTACCTGGCAAGCCAATGTGAACAGGTAAGTCAATATAGGTGACTCTATCGTTCTGCTAACTTATCGAAAGTTATAGCAAATTTTAGATTATTTTATTACAAAATCAGACGTATAGACTTGCCTGCAAAAAATCATACTTAAAGCACTATTGCCTAGCTAAAAACTTTTAGAGTTTTAGCCATCTGATAGGTGCGAGAGAGAAAGTAGAGCGTCCGAAGTCTATGTGGTAGAACAGGACACAACATAGCAGCTGCAAGCTACCTGACCGTTGAATAAATCCGAGTGCGCATGCTCGTGTATAGTCGAAAATCATTTATTAGTGACAACACGTGCTAAATAAAGTAAATTGTGATTGTAACAATGAGTAAAAAGTTTAAGATTGCGCCCTGAAAACTGTGGTTGGCTCATAGAAGATGATCATTTTAAACCTATTGGATTTGTTGGGGATCAAACACCCTTGAAAATTGATGACATCGCGCAAGTCATGGATAATGACGATGGAGAAAAATTAGAATCTGATAATCATTTTTCAACTTCCGATGATTCAGATGATGAATAATAAAAAAAAAAATAAATATTTGAATTTCATTTTTTTATGTATTTTTTATACTTTGTAATAAATGGTTCTTATGCTTTACGGCATTTATTTCATTTAAAATAATAAATAAATTATTCTCTATTTAATCTTTAATAAAAAATATAGATTTTTTTATAATTTTTTAATTTTACAATTTAGCTTTAAAATGATAAAAAGTTTTGTTGAATTAGTTTTTTTTTATTTATTTATTAATATATTAATATAATAAAATATTAATATATTAACTTATTTATTTTTGAGTTTTGCATAGCTGTAAGTACGTATAGTGTGAAATAATATAAAAATTGTGATCGAAATTAGTTGTAATAAATTGGAGTTCAAAATTAATGACAAGTGTAAATAAATGCTGTCTCTGTCACTCACATGTACACGAGCATGCGCACTCGGATACATTCAACGGTCAGGTAGCTTGCAGCTGCTATGTTGTGTCCTGTTCTACCACATAGACTTCGGACGCTCTACTTTCTCTCTCGCACCTATCAGATGGCTAAAACTCTAAAAGTTTTTAGCTAGGCAATAGTGCTTTAAGTATGATTTTTTGCAGGCAAGTCTATACGTCTGATTTTGTAATAAAATAATCTAAAATTTGATATAACTTTCGATAAGTTAGCAGAACGATAGAGTCACCTATATTGACTTACCTGTTCACATTGGCTTGCCAGGTAGCTATACACAAAAATGAGTAGGCAAGCCTACTGAGGCATATTCTGTGTGTTAAAAACTAACAGTGAAATAAAATTCATTTGGTTATCAAAAGAATGAAAGTAATGAAAAAAAATCGATTAAAGTTAATTTAATTAAAAATAGCCATGAGCACTTTCAGATAGGCAAGTAATTATAGGCATATTTGTTTATAAATTATATTTGATAAAAAATATGTCTCATCTGGTTATCAGATCGGTGAAGGTCGATCTCCCACGGTCTCCTCTACTATTACACTTTTTGTGATTACCAAAAAAAAATTTTTTTTCAAAGAAAACATTTTTATGTCTGTTAATTATATATAAGCATATATAATGATAAATACTTATATATAATTACACTGTAAAAAAAACCGTGTTAAAATGGACTCATTTTAACACCGCTATGTAACACCGGTGTAGTGGTGCTCTTTTGCGGTGTTAAAAATCCGGTGTTAAACCGGTGTAATATCGGTGTAACCGGTGTAACAGTAGAATAAATTTACACCGTATCGGAGTATGAATATTACATGATCCATAAAACACAATTAATATTCAATATTTATCAAAATGAGACAAGTAACATTTATTTAAGAATTTTCAATTTATAAAATTACTCAGAAATCGATTTAATGAATGTTATACAACAAGTTAAATAGTATTTACAATATTAAATGTTTAGGAACAATATAATAATTATTTTTATCGTAACCATGATGTTTCTCATAATATAATGGATGTTTTAAACATGAAAAATCTACAGCTGTGCAAAAATAAATTATCTATATGAAAATCATTTAAAAAACGTTCAAAATTGTTCTAAAAATGTTTCAAATTTGTTGTAAAAACACTCTAAAACTGTCCAAAAAATGTTCCAAAATTGTCTCAAAAATATCCGAAAAATGTCTCAAATGTATTCAAAATTTGTTCTCAAATAGTTAAAAAAATGTTTTAAGATTATTCAAAAAGGGTTCCACATACGATTTAAGGACAAAATTTCAACTAAATTGCTTTAAATAAATTGCATTGATTCTAAAATTATCTTAGAAGTATTCCGAAAATCTTAAAAAAAAAATACTTAAAAGTTATGAAATAATAATTAAAATCCACTATTTTAGAGTTTCCGATATTCTATATGATGTCCTAAAATTGTTCTTTAATAATGGTGTTAAAGTAACACGGATCGAAAATTTACTCCGAGAGAATTTCACACCATTATTTCACACTACACGGCCGTGTAAAATCCTCTGGGTCCATTTTTACATCGACATTTTTTACAGTGTATTTATTTTAATCAAAAACTTTTATCTACTTTATATTTTATTATTTTAAACTTTCTAAATTAAATATTAACTTTTTTTGATTATTTATTTTCAATTATTAAACATAAAATGTTTAATTATAAAAATTGTGTTAGTTAAAATATTATCAAAACCGGAAAATTTATAACACCGATTTAACACCGAAAAAAAATATTTACACCGCGACCGGTGTTACTGCTACACCGATTTCGGTGTTGAATTTAACACCGGAATTTTTAACACCGTACACCGCATGGACTCACACCGGTTTTTTTTACAGTGTATATATGGGACTATATACAATCTTGCATGGCTGTATATTGCTCCATATATAATCATATATAATTATATATAACCTCATATACAATTCCAAATATAATCATGTATGATTATATATAATTCTATATACTTATATATAATTGTATATGGAACTATATATAATCCATCATGGTTGTATATTGCTCCATATATGGTCAGATATGATTATATATAACCTCGTATTCAATTCCATATATAATCATGTATGGTTATAGATAATTATGTACACGGGAAAAAATTTCTGGGAAAATTTACGATACAACTATTGTAAAGCTGGACTATACTTTTATTACTATTAATTGTCAAATATTTTAGATGAAAAAATACTATTTATTCATGAAAAAATACGATATTACTATTGTAAAAAGTAAGAGATGGAAATTTCCAGTGCTGCCTCTGTATCTTTCCAATAGAACTATGGCAAATTTTACAATAGTTGAATTGGAATGTTTCTCAATTAGTGTGAGTGATGGCCATGCACAGCGCTAGACTTCGAGTTTATGTAAATGTTAAAGGATATTCGTCTTAGTTTACCTCGGATAGCGTAGAGGGAGAGTCTTTGGCTGTTAACTCAGAGTGCTGGGTTCGATTCCCAGATAGCACGAAAATGTCGGTTTCTTTTTTCGATTACTGTACAGGTACCAATTATTCCAACCTTCTATCTCTCTCCCTCCCTAATATTTCTTTTAAAAAAAACCAACTGTGAATTTTTACAATAGTTGAATTGTAAAGTTCACAAACACATATTGTATAATTTGCTCTATAGTATTCGACTTTTTACGACGCTTGCTAGTCTTATTTGTTGGATAAAATTTACAATAGTAGATCGTAAAAATTACTAAATGAGAAGTATAGTCCACCGTTACTATTTTATTTAGTAAAAATTACAATAGTAAAATAGTAAAAACTCCTTCAATTTTCTTTCCGTGTATGATCATATATAATTGTATATAATTATATATGTGATTCCATATATAATCATATATGATTATATACAATTATATATAATTTATTTTCATTATTTAATTCTTCTTCTTAAATACAATGAATCACTAGCTGGAATTGATAAAATGATTTAAAAAACGTGTTACCGACTTAAACAGCATTCGGGCCGGATACCAGTTAGTACGACTGAAAAGTTACTAGGAGAGAAAAATGGATTTTCTTATTGATTAAAAAAAATTTTCTTTACAAATTCGTAAAATATAGACTTTTAATAATAAATTAAGACTAAATTAGAATTAACTAGAAAAATTTTAAAATCTTAGTCATTTTCCCATTTTGCATGGAATGCCCCTTCTACGATATTTTAAGCGGAAAGTGAAAAAAAAAATATCCGATTTTTTTGGCACACCCTAATATATATATATACATATATATATATATATATATATATATAGTTATATATATATATATATATATATATATATATATATATATAGGGGTCATTCCACCAAATAAGAACATTTTTACGGGGCGACCCTCGCGGATTATGTTTCAAATTTATGGAGGTGTTCTCTATCATAAGACAAAAATTCCCTGAGAGTTTTAGCTCTTAATACGCAGCGGTCTTGAAGTTATGATTTTTTGAAATTTTGGAAAAAATTTTTTTTCAACTTTTTCGTCAATTTTTCTGATATGAAAAACATTTTTAAACAAAATTGACAAACATTGTATTTTGTAGGAAAAATTTTCAGCTTTCGAATGAAAATATTTATTTTTTCATAAACTCATCAGAAGACCCTTAAAAATCAAATTAAAGTGGAGAAATTGATTTTTTTCGGTGTGCAGCCCAAAATTCTTCAAATTTGAATTTTTTTTCTGAAAGCTGAGAGTTTTTTACACAAAATATAGCGTTTTGCCGATGTGCATATTTTTTGTTTCGTCACAATTAAATTAAATGTTAGATTCACTTTGCAGTAATATAATTCAGAATAGTAATATAATTTTCTCTTTAATACTAAAATTATAGTACTCATAAATTTTGAACCACCTGCTTAAAAGATGAGTCTATACTTCGTCACTTATCATGCAGATGGCGCTCACAACTCCCTAATAAGGATATTAGGGTACTTCAAAAAAACTTTTTAATTTTTTTTTTTTAACTCTTACCCTCTCAAATGTTTCTATTTGATATAAAAAAAATCCTCACCAAACATGAGCCCTAAAGCTCAACTCTAAGGCGTCGCTATTTTTATTTTAGTTTCCCATTCAATTAACATGGGAAAAATTCTTTTTTGTTTTAAATTGAAGTTACACATAATTTACGCAATTTTGTACAAAAAACGATTTTATATTCTTAAAGTAGAATCTTTGAGCTTTATAAAACTCTAAGACAAAGTATGATTATCGCTACAAAAAGACTAGTTACAGCCATTTAAAAATGACTAAATTTCGAAATTTAAAGAAATAGTTGGCAATTGGGTCATTCCATGTCAAATTGACAAATAGTTGGAATCGATCTCTTTCGATTTGGACAAATTTGAGTTAGAAGTTTTCGTTTATCATAAAACGAAGTTCTGCCAAAGGAAAAACAATAAAAAAATTTTTTTCAAAAGATATGCAAATTCAAAATTTGGCAATTTTTTCAGTTTTTCAATTTTGTTTTTGTAATATCTTGAACGCTATTGTAGATATAGGAACGGCCTTTTGTTTGTTTAAAAGGAGACACTTAGGGTTATTGAAAAAAAACATTTTGGAGATAAATTGTCAAAAATGTCAAATTTTGAATTTTTGAAAATCATTAAAAATGACGATCGAAGTTAAAGTTTTAGCTCAATTTTTTTTATATCATACATTGTACTCATCTTAAAAGATTCTGAAATTTTTAGAAGGGTGTTTTTTTTTAAATATCAATTTTTGAATTTTAAAAAAAAATTTTTTTTCGTTTTTTGCAACCTTTAAATAAAGTAAAGTTATGCAGATACATAGTATTGTAATTTTGAGGATTAAAAATTGAATACATCACGTGGAAATATTGATTAATAAATTAATTTCAACTTTTTTTTTTTTATTTTCCATGCGCTAAGGATGACTTTGAGATCATGTCCAAAAAATAAAAAAAATTTGAAATTGATTTATTATTCAATATTTTCACGTGACGCATTCAATTTTTAATCCTCAATATTACAATACTATGTGTCTACATAACTTTACCTTATTTGAAAGTTACAAAAAAAAAAAAAAAAATTTTTTTTTGAAATTCAAAAATTGATATTTAAAAAAAACACCCTTCTAAAAATTTCAGAATCTTTTAAGATGAGTAAAATGTATTATATAAAAAAAATTGAGCTAGAACTTTAACTTCGATCGTCATTTTTAATGATTTTCAAAAATTCAAAATTCGACATTTTTGACAATTTATTTCCAAAATGTTTTTTTTTCAATAACCCTAAGTGTCCCCTTTTAAACAAACAAAAGGCCGTTCCTATATCTACAATAGCGTTCGAGATATTACAAAAACAAAATTGAAAAACTGAAAAAATTGCGAAATTTTAAATTTTGCATTATCTTTTGAAAAATTTTTATTGTTTTTCCTTTGGCAGAACTTCGTTTTATGATAAACGAAAACTTCTAACTCAAATTTGTCCAAATCGAAAGAGATCGATTCCAACTATTTGTCAATTTGACATGGAATGACCCAATTGCCAACTATTTCTTTAAATTTCGAAATTTAGTCATTTTTAAATGGCTGTAACTAGTCTTTTTGTAGCGATAATTATACTTTGTCTTAGAGTTTTATAAAGCTCAAAGACTCTACTTTAAGAATATAAAATCGTTTTTTGTACAAAATTGCGTAAATTATGTGTAAATTCAATTTAAAACAAAAAAGAATTTTTCCCATGTTAATTGAATGGGAAACTAAAATAAAAATAGCGACGCCTTAGAGTTGAGCTTTAGGGCTCATGTTTAGTGAGGATTTTTTTTATATCAAATAAAAACATTTAAGAGGGTAAGAGTTAAAAAAAAAAAAATTAAAAAGTTTTTTTGAAGCACCCTAATATATATATATTAGAGTGTTTCAAAAAAACAAACAATTTTTTTTTTTTCGAAGAACTTTGAAAATTCTTCAGAATATCCCTAATCGAAGACATTGTGAAAATCTCAGCCCTTAATATTAATGTATAGAGGTGGCTGTAATTAATTTTTTATTTCCATTTAAATAACATAGAAAAAAATTTTTTTTTACTTTTGAATTTTGCTAGTCAACAACGAAGCATTTTATAGCTATGATCGATACATACTCTTGTAGGAAATTTAACGATCAACAAAAATTGTCTGAATGAATATATGCGTACGGAGAACCATTTCGGAGTTATCAGGCCTTAAACATCGAACTGTTTAAAAAAATAATAATATTTATTTATAAATACGAAAAATCGACTTAAATCACTTAAATAAACAATATTATATATCAAAAAATTAAAATGATAAATTTATGATAAAATTTAATGAATTACGAAGTTATAATTTTTCACTATTTTTAAAAAATTTTTTGCTTTTTTAAAAATAAATTATAAACATGAAAAAGAAAATTATTTATTAATTGATAAAATTTATGAATTATCATATTTTTTAAATTGTCATGTACTGTTATTAACGAAATAGTTTTAAAAATTCTAGGTTATGTAATTTAACCCAGTGCTATATAGTTACATAGTACTTCAATTGAACAATCAATTTTTATTGAATTGTTAGTATGATTTTTATAGAAATGATAATACATTAATTATTTCCGCTTTCTGCTGTCACAAACCTGTCTCTCTCATAGCTTTTTTATCTTACATTACTTCGTAGTAAAACAACGTAATTGTTAATGTTTTAAACTAAAATTAGTTTAATATTATATTTAATTTATTTATAATTATTTGTAATTGTGTTTATAAAATCTCATTGTTAAGCTTAAGATGGAGAAGCAAATTTATTTAATTGGTTATCAAATTACAAAATTTGTAGGAAGCAAACTGCCGAGCTTAAACGAGGTTATGTCTCTTTTCTTTCATTATCATTGTTCTCAAAGCTTGACTATTAAGAAAAGTACATTAATTACGGTTGAGAATATATTCGATTTATGGTCTGAAGCTGGAATTCCGACTTGTGCGAAAAATTCTGCAGTAAGAAAACTCATTCGCCATCACACTGTGGAGAAAAATTTGCTAAAAAATAAAAATCAAAAGCTGTCATCTACTCAAAAAAAAAAAGTTTCTATTTTTTGTGCCGATATTGAGAAATTATTCGACATAGCACATCACAAAGTAATGAAACTCATTAATGAAAGTCAAAAGTTATTTTTGCAAGGCCAAAGACAGTCAAATCGACGAGGTTTTCTCCATATTAATCCTCCAGTAAAAACGGTAGCTAATAATATTGATGAAGATAGAATTGGTGAGTGGTTTTTATTTTTAATTGTCACCTAGGGTAAATAGCACAAAAATCCTCAAAAAATAGTCATTTATAAACCTAGCATTATTTCATTTCCACAAAATTTTTTAAAGATAATTTTATTATCAGCAAAAAAATTACGTATCTTCTTACTGATTTTTCATGCACGAAGTATTTATTGAATTCTAACAATTGAATAAAATTGTGTTTTTAAACGTTTTTTGTTTTTTCAGTATTACCTTTTCTTAAATTGGTCAGTAATTATTTGGAATATTTTTAGTTATTCTTGAATACAAGTTAAATATTTAACATTTTTCTTTTTTATTTTTATAAAATTAATTACAAATCCTGACTAACTTGAATGTCTCACACTTATTTTCTGTGCGTAACTTATACTGTGTCTGATATATTTTAAAATTTTTGGTTTTCTTTCAATCTCCGAGGATTCAAAAGTTAAACTTTTTATATTTTGCAGACGAAATTCAAAGTGATGAGAATAATACTGGATTATTATTAAGTCAAAAAACAGATTCAAGTTTAAGTCGAACTTCAAATGCAGCATCTGATTTCGAAGATGATATAGAGGTTTCACGGCAGCGAAAAAAACTTGAAATAATCACGCCTAAGCTTGTCAGTGCATTGGATCGTGCAAATGTAAGTAGCAGAAATGCTACTTACATTGTAGCTGCTACTTTAATCAGCGCGGGACTAGATATAAGTCAATATAATTTGAGTCACTCAACCATCCATCGTCAGCGTGAATTAGCGAGAAAAAGTACAATGGCAAATTTACAACAAAATTTAAAAGTTGATAAATGCGTTTTACACTGAGATCGGAAGATAATGCCTGACATTGAAACGCGCCAAGACGTGGAAAGATTACCAATCGTATTATCAGCTTCGGGACAAGAAATACTACTTGGTGCTCCCAAAATTGACTCTGGAACTGTGGAAAATCAAGCCTCAGCAATTATTTCTGTCCTGAGTGAATGGTCTATCGCTGACAGTATTACAGCATTATGTTTTGATACTGCGGCTGTAAATACAGGTTTTTATCAAATTATAATATATCTCTGTTGACGAAAAATCGAAGTCGAACAAATTCTATGCTATAAATCTAGATATATCTGAAACTTTTTTTCCTCTACTTTATTTGCTTAAGCGGGTCTTCTGGTTTGACGCCCTGATTTTTGTGCATTTTTTTGGGATTTTTTTGTAAAGACCAATGAAGAGATAGAACTTTGAACTTTTACTATTTATTTATATATATTTCAAGAGTATACAGTTTACAGTTAAATATTTAGCTAAAAACATTTAGTAGAATTAAAGTTAAGTGGCTTGAAGATACCCGCTTCGAAAAAAATTGATGCTTACTTCTTCCATGATATCAGCTGATTAGCATATCTGAAATAAAAAAACCCGGCGGGGTTTTAATTTGTATACTCAAATACACCGGGTGGACTACGATCAAAAAAAATTTTTAAAAATTGGATTTTTGACAGATTTCGGAACAAAAAAATTCGAATTTCATTTTTTTTGTCAACTTTTTGATACAAAAAAAATAGAAATCAAAAAAATTTTTTTTCGATCGTAGTCCAATCGATGTATTTAAGTATACAGATTAAAACCCCGGCGGGTTTTTTTGTTTCAGATAAGCCAATCAGCTGATATCATGGAGGAAGTGAGCGTCAATTTTTGTCGTGGCGAGTGTCTTCAGACCACTATAACTTTAATTCTAGAGAATGTTTTTAGTTCAAATTTTAACTGTATACGCTTGAAATATCTATAAATAAATGTTTAAAGGTTCAAAGTTCTATCTCCTCATTGGTCTTTACAAAAAAATCTCAAAAAAGTGCACAAAAATCGGAAGTCAAACCAGAATACCCCCTTAACTCAAATAAAAATTTTTTTTGGTTTTCATTGTTTCAGCTAATGTATTGGTTATTTATTTTGTTATTTATCAGTACTTATATTTAAATTTGTAATTCATGGTTTTTTTAAGGAATTCACAGTGGTGCATGTGTTCTCGTTGAACAAGCACTAAGAAGAGAGTTGACTTATTTACCATGCCGTCATCACATTATTGAGCTAGTTTTAAGATCCGCATTTGAAACTTATTGGCCTACATCTTCAGGTCCAAATGTTTCGATTTTTACTCGGTTCAAAAACAAATGGAGTGATATTGATCAACAAAAATATACTACTGGGATTTCAGACAGAGAAGTTCAAGAAGCCCTTGCAGATATAAAAGATGAAATCCTAATACTTATTGCTAATTACTTACAAGTAATGTTGATTATGGTTCTTAATTATCTTCAATTGCGTTTCGTATGTGTCATAATATAAATAATCATTATTATTGTTGTTGTAGATTTCGCAACCAAGAGGAGATTATAAGGAGCTTCTGGACTTAGCTCTGATTTTTTTGGGAGCTTTGCCATCTGACGGAGTAGTTTTTAAATATCCTGGAGCTGTTCATCATGCAAGGTGGATAGAAAAAGCGATTTATAATTTAAAAATATTCATGTTTAGAAATCAGTTAAAGCTAACAAAGACCGAAATTGTAGGAGTCCGTCAAATTTGTATTTTTGTGATAAAATTTCACATAAAAGCGTGGTTTTCAGCAACGTCAGCGATAACAGCGCCAAGTAATGATTTAATGCTGATAAAAAATTTGCTTCTCGACAAAAAAATTAATTCAGCTGTTTCAAAAAAGACATCTGAGAAAATGGCTAATCATCTGTGGTACCTTTCTGAAGAATTAGCAGCTTTGGCTTTATTTGATTCGAGAGTTTCACCGGAAATAAAAATTAGAATGGTAACTGCTATAAAGTCCCGAGATAGTAGTATATTAAATAAAAAGCGCTTCATAATCAATAAGAATAAGTTGAATACATTATTAATAAAAGATCTAAGTCATTTCGTTTCTAAAAGATCATTGGTATTATTTGAACGATTTGGATTGTCTACTGAGTTTCTTGATGTCAACATCACTTTATGGGCTAGTCACAGAAGCTTTCAAGAAAATATTCAATTTTTTAGTACATTAAAAGTAGTGAATGACGTTGCTGAGAGGAATGTCGCATTAATTACTAAATATAATCAGCATTTAACTAACAGTGAAGAACAATTTCAAGGTTTGCTACAAACGGTAAAAAAACATAGAGAAGACTTTCCGAGCTGTTCTAAAAAAAACTTTATGTAAATTGTACTATTGAAGGTATATTGACCATAAATTCGTAATACATCTGTATTTTTTTAGCGCTGTTCAGTGAAATTAGTCAGTAATCAATAATTAATAAAAACTTTTCATCAAAAACCTCTTAGAAATTTTAATTTTTTGATATATAATATTGTTTATTTAAGTGATTTAAGTCGATTTTTCGTATTTATAAATAAATATTATTATTTTTTTAAACAGTTCGATGTTTAAGGCCTGATAACTCCGGAATGGTTCTCCGTACGCATATATTCATTCAGACAATTTTTGTTGATCGTTAAATTTCCTACAAGAATATGTATCGATCATAGCTATAAAATGCTTCGTTGTTGACTAGCAAAATTCAAAAGTAAAAAAAAATTTTTTTCTATGTTATTTAAATGGAAATAAAAAATTAATTACAGCCACCTCTATACATTAATATTAAGGGCTGAGATTTTCACAATGTCTTCGATTAGGGATACTCTGAAGAATTTTCAAAGTTCTTCGAAAAAAAAAAAATAGTTTGTTTTTTTGAAACACTAATATATATATATATATTAGGGTGTGCCAAAATGTAACTCCCGTGGAGAACCTTTTAAAATTGGAATTTTTAGTTCTGCTTTTAACAGGGGCTGCGTTTGGGCATTTCCTGATATATTTTGGTGTGAGACAATGTATTTGATTTTCATAGAATTTTTTAACAGAAGCTTAGTTTGGGTATTTCCGGTGAAAATTTAAAATTTGGCCGGAAGTGCCCAATTAAATTTCCTGTTAAAAATCCTATAAATAATCAAATGAATTCTCTCAACCTGAAATATCGCAGGAAATGCTCAAACACAGCTGCTGTTAAAAGTGGAACTCAAAATTCCAATTTTAAAAGGTTCTCCACGGAAGTTACATTTTGGCACACCTTAATATATATATATATATATATATATATATATATATATATATATGGGATATAACGCGACTTGTCAGGACGATAGTGTCTACAATTAGCAACGGATCTCCACCAAACTCAACATACTTACTCTACAGATAAATACTAAAGTCAAGTTCGAAGATGAGCTTAATCGGTCAAGTAATTTAGAAATTCCGGGATTTTAAAATTTTCAAAATCTTAAAAATTCATTTTTCTTCACTTTCTTACTCGAATAACTTTTGAATGGAATAACTTATTGAATCTCTGTAAATTTTATTTGAAAGCTCTTTAAATAAGCTTCAATTTGAGTACTATATCATATGTGTAGTCTCAAAATAATGTCTTATTCTGCTATGCCAATTATGAAATTTGCTGTTGCACTCGTTTTTTTTTTTTTTTTTGTATATAAGCCGAGTAGTTTTTTTTTATTCATTATGAAATCTACTTCCATTTCGGCTGCCGAATGGCTTTTTTTTTTTTTAAATAAGGGATGTATCTATCATTTTCGTACTGCTATTCATTATAGAGATAAAAAAATTCATTGCAAAAAGTACAAAAATTTCATGTTGTTTAAGTGATAAATGTAATATGATTTCAGCCCGGCTTAATATGAAAGTTAAAAATTTTTGATTGTTTGATATTTGTTTTCGAGCAAATGTGGGAATTAATGGTCACCTCAATATACAGTCCGTTGAGAAAAACCATAAACTCGAAGTGTCAATCACGATTAATCATCAATAATAACATATTTGAAAATGACATTTTATTTATTCTTATGTTTTACATGATTGTAGTCTGGCAAAATAAAAAAATTGCAAGTGAAGAGACCTCAGCACTCACTAAATATCAATAAAATAACGATTAAATAACTTTTTTGTAGTTAATTGAATACTTACTTAACCTGTTGCTGAGAACTTTTATTGATGCTTAAATTTTGAGCGAGGCTTGCTAAACTACTATCTAAATCACCAGTAAGAACATTAGACCCCAACATATTGGTGGATTGACTCGCAGCTAAAACATTGAAAATTATTAAAATTAAACTCGATATTAACGTTCAGTAGTCAAACAAAATTCAGGATACCGGGAATTTAGACAAATAAACAACTTTCAACTATTTTATAATTGAAACGTTTCCTACATTAATTTATGCTTCCTCAAGCAACTGCGAATAATTACAACAAAATTAGTACAACGTAGTATCAAATATTAAATACAGTAAAAGACCTAAAGGTATTCTCTCTGTTAATCCTGACTGCTACAATCAATTCTAATACACTCATGTCAATAATGCCGAATATACAACATAAACAAAATAATCAAAAAATCATTTTCTGCCCTCCGGCCGGAAAGTGGCAACTTTCTGGCCGCTGCGCTAAACAAAGTTGCCACATTCCGGCTACGTCGAGCAGAAAAATAGTATACATACCTTGGCCAGTAAAAAGTAAAGCCTCAGATCACATGTTTGTCAACCTCGGCTTCGCCTCGGCCAACAAATACATGTGATCTGAGACTTTTATTATTTTACTGGCCTAGGTATGTAATATACTATTTCTTGCTCTCCTACCCGAAAGTACACTCTTTCTGGACGCATTTTACTCCAGAAAGAGCAGCATTTGTGGCTCGTTTTGGCGCATGCGCGCTACGCATATTTTCTGGCCGGGCAGCACAGAACCTCGCTTTTTTTCATATTTTCGTGGCGCGAATTTCAACTATCTAACAGTCACAACATCGTCTGTATGTAACATGTCAGCGCATAAACTAACCAGAAAATGTCAAAGAAATAAAAAATAATCTATAACTAGATTATTATTAATGAACTATTTAATAATAACACTACACAAATGATTTATATAAAAAGTTTATACAAAATAAAATATAAAAGTTTTGTGGACTTTATTTGCTTTCTTTTATATTTTGACAGCTAATCAAGCAATGTTTATAAAACAATAGGTACATGTACTCTGCAAGCTTCTAATAATTTAACTTCAATCTTTCTTAGCCGTCGATTACTAATTAAAAATTAGTTTTTAATCAACTCAAAAAAATAAATTCTGTTATTAGAACGAGTTTAAATATTTGTGCCAAGTTCTTTGCACTCTTAATTAGAACAGTTGTTAGTAAACTTTAAAATAACTTATTTTTTTTTTTTTTTTTTTTTTTTTTTTTTTTAATTTATTAATTTTTACTTTTTTTTTTATGTCCGCCCCGAACAGCAAAGCCTCGGCTTTGCAAAAGTCGGGCGGCGCCCCCCTCACGCCCGGCAAAACCCCTTCCACGGACTTGCGTACTTTCGGGTGGAGAGCAAGAAAAATAGTATACAACCCACGACCAGAATGTTGGATGCCCTGACGTATGTGATATGATGGCCGAGGCTATACATATATACACACACACACACACACACACACACACACACACACACACACACACACACACACACACACACACACACACACACCTCGGGGCAGAAGAGATACTGCTACCGGGCGCGTCTCCCCGAGCGGATGGGAGAACGCTCGCTGTCCTTGGATGACACTTAATCTCTTAGTTGATGAGGTACAGCGGGTAGGAGCCAAGCAAAATAACCAAACAAAATACGCTCCCGTGGACAAAACTCCCCTTTAATGGGTTGGTCGCACTAACTGACCTAACAAGACGATCGTTCTCTGCTGTGACCCACTGGGAGTGACCGGAACCTGTATCGTAGTTTCCGACGATGCAGGCCACGGCTGATGTGAGCTTGCTCTACCGAGGTGTAAGTTGCAGCAGTGGATCAGGAGCCAGCCACTTCGGGCCTTGATCAGGAAGTACGCAGTGAGTGTTAGAGGTCGGAATCTTCACCGCTCCGAGCGAGTCTGGTCCGTCCGTGTATTCCGGGACTGGCTAAGTGTCGGCTAGGCCTCAGGGAACTGGGGTAGGAGTACTATCTCCGAGGGTACACCCGTTCCTAGTTATGACAACCCGCTCCACTCCGTACGATGCGCTGGTAAATCAAAAAGTATGAGTAATTCACAGGAAACAAACAAGAATGAAAACGGGCTTCATGCCCAACAAGCAGCGATTGAAGCGGGCGCTGAAATGAGGAGAGCGCAAGCGCTGGAACGCCTGGAGGAGCTGACTAATGAGTTAAATAATCTCGTTCAGTCAAAAGTCAATATCCACAAGGAGATCAAGACCAAGGCGACTAGTGTAACTAACGCCCTTCGAAGGTTCAAAAAACTGGATGAAGAATGGCGATTAGCATCGCGACGCACTCCCCGTGCTACACCGGGGCAAACCAACGAAGTTGTAGTTGTGACTGACGAAGCAATGGATACCGGAGCCGAAGGTGACGGTGAATCGGTCATCGAAGACAAATGAGAAACTGTCACGAAGACTGGAAAAAGGAAAGATCGATCCTCTCCAGATCCAACGTGCAGCCAAGTCACCAAGAAGAAGGACCTGAGACAAAGCCCTCCACAAAGAGCGACAATGCAAAGGGACGAACGGACAAAAGCGATTGCTTGGCAGAAAGTCCAGTCCAAGAAAGAACAAAGAAGGCAAAGGAAAGAACAGCTCCCAAAGCAATTTCCCGAGGAGCCCCGTCCTGAACCTAAACGGAAGAAATCGCGAAAGTGGATCAGGCCAGACGCACTGATCATCCGCCCAGCTGAGCCGGCGAAGTACGCTGAGATTTTGCGTAAAATAAAAAATGATGTCCCTGACGAGCAGGTCCGTACTACGGTGGATAAGATCCATAAAACTAGGGCCGGAAACATGCTGATTACGCTCTCTAGGAAGAGCTCCGATAAAGGCCAAGCTTTACAGAAAACCATCGAGGGCATCCTACAAGAAGAGGCCAAAGTGATCTGCAAAGGTCCACAGGAAGACGTCGAAATCCGAGACCTTGATGACACTACAACCAGGGAAGACATTCAAGCCGCCTTGCAGATGGCAACCGGAGAATCCTGCGAGGTATCGCTAGAGGCAATTAAGATCCGAAAGGCCTACAGAGGTACCCAGACTGCCGTAGTGACTCTACCAGCAGCTGCAGCGCGGAAGATATTGGAAGGAAGCGGTAAAATCCGTATCGGCTGGGTAAACTGCCGAATTAGAGCCACGAGAAGACCAACCCAATGCTTCAAGTGCTGGCACTTCGGGCATCATGGATTTCAGTGCAAAAGTAGCGTAGACCGATCTAAGCTTTGCATCAGGTGCGGACAAGAGGGGCACAAGATCGCTGGTTGTAAGAATCCAGCCAAATGTGCATTATGCGCTGAAAACCAAAGCGCAGAGAACTCTGCCCACTACGCCGGCAACCACAAATGCCCGGTATTCCAAGAGGCGCTTCAGAGGTTAATAAACAAAAGAACATGAAGATACTGCAGCTCAACCTCAATCATTGTGAGGCTGCACATGACTTGCTTCTGCAGACAGTGCGTGAACTAGGGCCTGACCTTGTACTAATAGCTGAGCCATATAAATGCCTTAAAGGCAAATTATGGGAAACGGACACGACCACTAGGGCCGTCATTTGGTCCTGTGGCAAGCTCCCATTCCAGAGCGTAGTTAATAATTGCAATGCCGGCTTTGTAGCAGTATCAGTAGATGGCGTTCGCTTCTATAGCTGCTACGCACCACCTAGCCTCTCTATTGTTGACTTCACTAACTTTCTGGATCGACTGACAGAGGACGCGAAGCAGCATCATCCAGTCGCGATAGCCGGCGACTTTAACTCCTGGGCAGTAGACTGGGGTAGCAAGCTAACTAACGCACGAGGTAAAAGCGTTACTTGAGGCTTTTACTGCATTAGACGTAGTCTTACTCAACAGTGGTGACACACCAACCTACACCAAAGGAGACGCAAGTTCCATCGTAGACCTCACGTTCGTCAGTAGCAGCCTCGCGAGAGGTAACCTCAACTGGAAGGTGCTGGATATCTACACTGCCAGTGACCACAACGCGATTCTCTGGGAGATATCAAATGACCAGGATACTAGAGGAACTAGTAGGTTACCTAACCACATTCGGTGGAGAGTACAATCTTTCGACGTGGGTACGCTGACGACTGCTTTGGATAATGGCCCGATCACCGCTGGATGCGCAGAAGATCAGACTAAAGAACTTATGAAAAGAGTGACCGAAGCTTGTGACGCCAGTATGCCACGAAAACGAGGCATAAATAGAAGACCCGCGGTGCACTGGTGGAACGATCACATCAGCGCTCTTCGTAAAGAATGCCTCAGGAAAAGAAGAATATCACAGCGTGGCTTCCGTCGACCTAACCTTGCAGAACTGGTGGCAGAGTATAAAAAGGCCCGTCGGGAACTAAACAAAGCCATCAAGGATAATAAAAGACGCTGTTGGAAAGAACTCGTCGAAGAAGTGGAGAAGGACCCATGGGGCAAACCGTACAAGGTGGTCACGGCCCACCTGAAATACCAGCCAATGCCGTCGCCTACGTGTCCGCGGCTCCTAGAGAGGATTGTTACTGTGCTGTTTCCTCAACAATCGGTATTCACCGGCCAGTTAAGGCAGCTAAACCCTGAAGACATTCCATCTGTCACGGAAGAAGAACTAATGGAGGCTTGTAACCGCGTAGGGAATAACAAAGCGCCGGGACTAGACGGAATCCCTAATATTGCCTTGAAAACAGCCATAAAGGCAGCACCAACGTTATTCTTGAAAGTTTACAATACGTGCCTCAAGGAAGGGACATTTCCTCGGAAATGGAAACAACAACGACTGGTTCTACTCCCTAAAGGAAAAAAGCCACCAGAAGAGCCGTCATCTTACCGTCCACTTTGTATGCTGGATACAGCCGGTAAGATATTCGAACGCATAATTCATCAAAGAATAGAAGCAGTTGCAGATCCACTCCTGGCAAACAACCAGTATGGATTCCGAAAAGGACGATCAACCCTGGACGCGATCAATCTGGTTGTTACTACGGCCCAGGAGGCAATTGCAGGAACCAGATGGAAGGGTGGTACGAAGAAGTACTGCCTGGTGGCGACGTTAGACATCAAAAACGCCTTCAACTCTGCTAACTGGGACTGCATTATGCAAGCTCTTCAAGAGAAGAACGTGCCAGGATACCTAAGTAAAATAGTAGCTAGCTACTTCACGGATAGAGTCCTCAGATATGACACAAAGGACGGTCCGAAAGAGTACGAAATCACCGGAGGTGTTCCGCAGGGCTCTGTTCTTGGCCCACTGCTGTGGAATATCATGTATGACGGGCTTCTAAGGCTAAAGATCCCAAGAAATATTAAACTTGTAGCGTATGCGGACGACGTGGCCGTAGTGATTGTCGCTAAACACCTGGACGAGATTCACCACATGTTTGATCTAGCATTCCAGCAAGTAAACCAGTGGATGGACACAATGAATCTTCAACTGGCGAAACATAAGACTGAGGCAGTGCTTATTACCAGCAGGAAAGTGTTAGAGACCATCAATCTTAGAGTCGGCGAACAAAAATCACATCACAACCTTATATCCGATATTTGGGAGTGATGCTTGATGCCCGTCTCAACTTTAAACAGCAAGTGGAACACGTCAGTGCCAAAGCGTCAGTAGTAAGGGCAAGCCTCGCACGATTGATGCCTAACGTCGGAGGCCCAAAGCAGAGCAGGAGACTATTGTTGGCAACTGTAGTCACATCAGTGCTTACGTACGGAATATCCATTTGGGCCGATGCGCTAGAATTACAAGAAGCATGGAGAAAGGCTGGACCAGTATATCGCCTGAGTGCCCTAAGAGTAGCTTGCGCCTTCCGCACAATATCTGAGGAAGCAGTGTGCGTAATTTCTGGAACTCTACCTCTCAGAGTCCTAGCTGAAGAAAGAAGGAACCTTTACCAACGAAAGAGGTCAACAACACTGAGCGCAGAAGAACTCAGAACGGAACAAAGACAGCACAGCATCGCACGATGGCAATCTCAGTGGGATGCCGCAGAGAAGGGTAGATGGACGCATCGTCTCATACCAAAGATCGACATTTGGCTGAACCGGAAACACGGAGAGGTCAACTACTACCTAACGCAGATGTTGTCAGGACATGGCTGTTTTCGGGCTTATCTTCACCGCTTTAGGCATGACGATTCTCCGGAGTGCCCGTCCTGCCCTGGAGTCACTGAAGATGCGGAGCACGTTTTTCGAGTGCTCGCGTTTTAATCCCACAACGTGAGGAGCTGGAGAGGATCTTGAAGAGGAGAAGTCAACCAGAGTCAGTCGTAGAAGCAATGCTGTCTTCAGAAGCTGCCTGGAATGCAACGAACACTTTTGTCACAGAAGTGCTTACAGAGCTGCGTTCCATCGAGAGAAAAAGAGCAAAAGACAGAATCTAGAAGGAAGAAATAACATCTTAGCCACCAGAAGGAAGAGCGGCAGCTAATTCCTCCCCCCGCGAAGAAATGCCTTACGGCGGTACCATGGGGGATCAGAGGATAGAAGAGAAAGGGGTTTAGGGTTTAGTGGGTAGGGGCGTTAGCGTCGAGTTTTTAGTATGACGCTGCGTCGAGTCGCCACATATCCAGGCCAAACAACTATGCCTAGAATCCGTAAAAAGGATTCCCCCCCCTAAAAGGGAAAAAAAAAAAAAAAAAAAAAAACACACACACACACACACACACACACACACACACACGGTGACGCGACCGCTCATCCACAGACAATTCATCTGCGACAATTAATCCGCGACACTTTATTCGTGGATGATTGATCCGCACGACACTTTATCCGCACGACAATTGATCCGCACGACAATTGATCCGCAAGACAATTGATCTCCACTGAAGGGGTCCAATTTTTGATGGGGTCCAGGGGCGAAGCTCCAGCGGGGGTTGGGGGCGGAGCCCCCCATTTTAATGACTCTATTAATTTTAGGCGCAACACAATATCAAGCTTCTGTGTTGGTATAATGTCGAATAAACAAACATAACAACCTTGTTAAAAGGGCACAACACAGTAATAAGCTTCTGTGTTGATATAATGTCAAATAAACACATACAACAACCTTGTTAAAAGGGCGCAACACAATAATAAGCTTCTGTGTTGATATAATGTCGAATAAACACACACAACAACCTTGTTAAAAGGGCGCAACAAAATAATAAGCTTCTGTGTTGATATAATGTCGAATAAACACACACAAAAACCTTGTTAAAAGGGCGCAACACAATAACAAGCTTCTGTGTTGGTATAATGTTGAATAAACACACACAACAACCTTGTTAAAAGGGCGCAACACAATAATAAGCTTCTGTGTTGAAATAATGTCGAATAAACACACTCAACAACCTTGTTAAAAGGGCGCAACACAATAACAAGCTTCTGTGTTGGTATAATGTTTAATAAACACACACAACAACCTTGTTAAAACGTCACATCACGGATCAATTGTCGTGCAGATCAAGTGTCGTGCGGATCAAACGTCCGCGGATGAATTGTCTTCGAATGAAGTGTTACGTAACCCACACACACACACACCATCGCGGGAATAGTCAGGGAAGCTTCCTGTGACCTTAAAACGTCGAGATGAAAATTCGATTTTTGCAAAACGAGGTAAAACCAATAAATTCCCGATTTTCGAACATCGATTTTCTTAGCGGGAAGTTAAAAAATTAGAAAAATGCCTTAAGAATTAACATACAGTTTAGGTATATTACTGTATTTTATATTTTTTCTTATTTTGTATTTAATACTGCGTTGCACTAATTTTATTGTAGTTATTTGCATTTGCTCGAGGGCGTATAAAAAAATTAGAAAAACGGTTTACCCTAAAGACCATCCCTGCAACTTCCCGCTAATTTCATACTTAACGCTCGAAATTGCACTTACGACGTTTTTGAGCTCTTCAAGCTTAAAAATATGATTTTCGTGTCATTTTGAGCCCTCCAAGCTCAAAAATCTGGTAAAAGTTTAATAAAACACTATTTCTTAAATTTTCAAACGGCAATAACTTTTGGATGAATAAACCGATTTTCAAGCAGTTAGTGGTATTCGACGCAGTTTTTTAGGCCTCATAAATAATCTTTAAGTTTTAATCGATCGATGTAGGAATTTCGATGTAGTTCCGAAAAAAAATTTTTTTCGTTTTTTTTTTTCGACAACGATAACTTACGAACGAATAAACCGATTCTGACCAGGCTGATTAGTTTTTGGAATTGATCGGTAGAGCCGTTTAAAAGTTATTCCAAAAAAGCCACTTTCGAAAAAAATTTTTTTGTAGTTTTTTTTGACATTTCTCAAAATCTACTGCTCCAAATCGGTCCAAATTATATTCAAAATCTAAGTTTGGTCAAGCCCTTTCGAATGACACCAATCGCGATGAAATCGGTCGAGCCGTTCAAAAGTTATGAGAGGTTTACATACGGCCACACGCACACACACACACACACACGGAGCGCGTTAACCGGTGGATGGACGCAGTGAACCTGCAACTGGCGCAACACAAGACTGAGGCAGTGCTTATTACCAGCAGAAAAGTGGTAGAGACCATTAAGCTGAAAGTCGGCGAACAAGAAATCACATCACAACCTTATATCCGATATTTGGGAGTGATGCTTGATGCCCGACTCAACTTCAAGCAGCAAGTGGAACATGTCAGTGCCAAAGCGTCAGTAGTGAGGGCTAGTCTCGCACGACTGATGCCGAACGTCGGAGGCCCAAAGCAGAGCAGGAGGCTATTATTGTCAACAGTAGTCACATCGGTGCTCACTTACGGAATATCCATTTGGGACGACGCACTAAAGACGCAAGAATCATAGAGAAAGGCTGAACCAGTATATCGACTGAGTGCCCTACGAGTAAATAGCGCCTTCCGCACAATATCAGAGGAAGCAGTGTGTGTTATTTCCGGTACTCTGCCTCTCAGAGTCCTAGCTGAGGAAAGACCGAACCTATATCAACAAAAAAGGTCAACCACACTGAGCCCTGAAGAACTTAGAAGGGAAGAACGGCAACACAGCATCGCAAGATGGCAACAGGAGTGGAATTCTGCAGAGAAAGCTCGGTGGACGTACCGTCTCATACCTCGGATTGATGTGTGGTTCAACCGGAGTCACGGTGAGATCAACTATTATTTAACGCAGATGTTATCAGGACACGGATGTTACCGGAAGTATCTTCACCGCTTTAAGCACGATGATACCCCAGAGTGCCCGTCCTGTCCAGGGGTCAATGAACATGCGGAGCATGTTTTCTTTGTGTGTCCACGTTTCAACCAACAGCGCGATGAGTTGAGGAAGATTCTGAAAAAGAGAACCCAACCAGAGTCAATAGTAGAAGCAATGTTGTCGTCAGATGCTGCCTGGAACGCCACAAGCACTTTTGCTACAAAAGTGCTTACCGAGTTGCGATCCACTGAGAGGAAAAGAGCGAAAGACAGAATCTAGAAGAAAGAAATAACATCTTAGCCACCAGAAGGAAGAGCGGCAGCTAATTCCTCCCCCCGCGAAGAAATGCCTTACGGCGGTACCATAGGGGATCAGAGGATAGAAGAGAAAAGGATTTAGGGTTTAGTGGGTAGGGGCGTCAGCGTCGAGTTTTAGTATGACGCTGCGTCGAGTCGCCACATATCCAGGCCAAACAGCTATGCCTAGAATCCGTAAAAAGGATTCCCCCCCCCCTAAGGAAAAAAAAAAAAAACAAAAAAAAAAAACACACACACACACACACAGACATATGGGCATCATCGCGGAAACATTCGGCGAAGCTTCCAAGGACCTCAAAACGTCAACGTCCGTTGAAAACTCGATTTTGAACAACTTTTTAAAATTTTCAATTTTCTTAGCGGGAAGTTAAAAATACATAAAACGTTGCAATTATACAATAATTAACTGTTGCTCATTTGTCCAAATTCTCGTTATCTTGAATTTTATCAAAATTATGTTTTTCAACTTTATTAAGCTGTAAAGAATAAGAGCTTAAAAAAATCTCAGAGGAAAAATTTTATATGGATTAAGGTTTTTACAATTTTCAATATTTTATTTATCTTAATTACACAATGCTTCAACAATTTTTCTATTTAATTACGTGTAATACAGTGCAAAAATAAAATGTAAAAAATAACATTGCAACTTTGTTGATTATTGTATATTAGGGTGATTCAAAAAAATCGAATATTTTTAACTTCCCGCTAAGAAAATCGGGAAGTTATTGGTTTTACCCCGTTTTTCGAAAATCGAGTTTTCATCAGATCTCGACGTTTTGAGGTCCTAGGAAGCTTCCCTGACTACTCCTGCGAGGTTTTCACTTTGTCTGTATATATATATATATGTGTGTGTGTGTGTGTGTGTGTGTGTGTGTGTGTGTGTGTGTGTGTGTGTGTGTGTGTGTGTGTGTGTGTGTGTGTATGTGTGTGTGTGTGTGTGTGTGTGTGTATGTGTGTGTGTGTGTGTGTGTGTGTGTGTGTGTGTGTGTGCGTGTGCGTGTGTGTAATAACTTAACGATAACTCGTTGCTAACTTATCTACAAGAACTTAACTACAAGAACTTATAGTATGAGGTGGTTATCAGGGTCAAATTAAAAAAAAGAAAATTTTTTACCATATTTAATATGGTAAGTTGTCATGATAACAAATTAAGGAAAGGGGAGAAGAAAGGATAAAGAGAAAGGGAAGACCACTCAGTGATTATCTTTCAATGACCGAAAAATTAATTCAAATAACCCAGAAATCGGAACCCGTTATTTTTTGATTACTCATCAATGGCTTTTCCACTCAAGCTATCCGAGGTACCATTCGAGACTTTTATTCGTCACTTAATAAGACCGTCCATACAAAAGTTTGTCATTTCTCGGCGGTGGCATCGTAAATTACTGGACTCTGTCTCTTTAAGTTGAACATATCATGCGTCCTTATTTACTTGCTCTTACGGGAAAAAAATTTACTTAGTAACATCGTACTTTTCTATAATTCAAATTGTATTCTGTAGGCGGCAGCATCGTAAAAATTTTTATGTTATTTATTACTCGGATCATTTGTGAGAATTTCGATGTTCACATCGTAAAAATTTATGAGTAAATAGTAATTTTTGAAATAACATCCAGATACTCTTTCGAATTCAGGAAAACGATTCAAGTTTCGGACATCACATCACAGTCACAATGTAGGACAATTTTTGTAGAAATTTTACTCAAGATTTTTGATCAAGTATCTGTATCCAGATTTCGAAATTTTAGTTTAAGATATTTTTGGCAGATATTTGCTTGAAAATTCTCGAAAAATTGCTGTAGATACTTGATTTTTGGGCCAGACTTGAATGGTAATGTATTAAGAAATCTGATGTTTTTCACTTTCATATTCTTTCGTAAAAAGATGGTAAAGTTAGCATGAAATCTTCCGTACCACTCGTGCGATGCAAATAGATTTCATACTAACTTTACCATCTCTCTATACGTCTACGAGTAAAAGATGCAATTTCGAAAATTAATTGCTCAAAAACGGTGTGGTGATTTGATTTGAAATTTCGGTGGTGAATTATTAATATATTTATCTTTCAATAAAATAAATTTCATAATTTTCTTGAAATATACCTTGCACGACCCAACTACCTTAATCATGAATCTGATGGGCAAATTCTTGTCACGAACCCAAGACTGGCCGGTACTAACATTGTATTCAGAAATTTTAGTTTTCTTTTATTATTAACCCATCAGGACACGGATGTTTTTTAGTGTCTCGCTTGCACTGCAGCATCATTCATCATGTTAAATGTTGTTGTGTGAGAAAAAATCTCATAGCCCATGTCCTGAAGGGTTAAAAAAAGAATTTTAACTCAAGTAATGTAAGCCTTCTGAGAAAATTTGTCATAGATTTTTTCTAGGAAACTTTGAATTTTTTTTCGGTTCCCAATCTTAATTGGAAAGGTATGAGAAAACTGCAAATTCTAAAAATACATTAAAAATAAATTTAGTACCGCCTATCTTTAACAAACAGGTTTGAACAAATATATCTCAACATTCTGCTCGAAAATATCGTCTAATTCTACCGCTACTCTGACCACAGAATCTTCGTCTGTTTTTATAAAAAATAATCCTATTTTTAGTTAACACTGTATACAAGTATCTTAAACGAGAATCTTAACTAAATTCAATACTACTAGGGTATCGATTATATGCCTATTTATACTACAACAAAACTGTGTCGCTGAATGTTGAAATCGCCCGATCGTCGATATAACCGAATACTTGTTGATACAGTCAGAATTTTTAAACCGGTTTGGGGTGTGACCGCACATTTTGAATTTTTTTAATGAAGTACAACTGCGCGCCAGAAAGTTAGTGTGCTTGGCGCCCGGTAAGAGATGAAAAAGAAGTCGCTGCTGCCTATTGCTCGTTTTCCAGCCTGCGCCTCCGCGCAGAGGAGGTTTTCCGGTTCGATGCCACTCTGGGTAGTACCCGACTGAGGCCCCGGCATCGCTCTCTTTGACTACACACAGTTGACGGAGTTAGACGTGTTTCACTCCAGTATCAATAAAATATCCTATCCACATATTGGGTCATCTTGTTATTTTGTGTGAGTCGTGTGTCAAGAACAATAATTGTGAGGAAATTTCCTGACTCGAGGACATCCAAAAATTTACCCTAGGCCGTCAAAACCTGTCAACGAAAACGAGAGCTGCAGAGTAAATCTCACTGACGACGTAAAACCTGTCCATGGATCCACCATTAGAAGCTGAGCTCGTCGAATCTTCGCGTGACGTACGTCACGTAACCTCTTGCTATTTTCACCCAGTCTAATTAATATTTCTAGTTTGCCATTTGATTTTTGCTGTTCGCAGGAGTTAACAAATCTCTCTATATTAATTCATTAAAATCTTTTTATTTTAAAATAATCTGTCTCTCTTCATTTCAGTCTGCGCTTAATCCTCGTGATCGGGAACAAAAGCTCCCACGTCCCTGAGTGAGCTAACTGTGGCAATAGGACTTAAAACCAGGGGTCTGAGTCCGGTTAGTTTTCGTTATACCTTGGTGGCGTTGGGCTGGCGTGCTAATTAAGAAGAGTTGTCCCCAGGAGTTCACCACCCTGGGGAAGGCAATCCCTTATTGTTTGTGTTTTTCGATCGATCTGTTTTTTAACACACAATAATGTTAATCGATACTTAAATAACACTTTTTAAATGTTACTTTCAAATTTAACACAAAAAGTATGTTAAAATAACACTATGAGTGTGTTAAAGTTACACTACAAGTGTGTTAAAATAACACTATGAGTGTTTTAAAGTTACACCACAAGTGTGTTAAAATAACACTAGGAATGTGTTATTCATGCTCGTTCCATCACACGAGAGATGCGTGCTTCAACTATAGTATGTATAGTATGCGATTTATTGTTGTTGACTTAAGAACTGATACTCGTGGTCTACTAACATAGATTTGTGTTATTTTTAACACAGAGCTGTGTTACTTGTTTAACCGATAGAAAAAACATTCAATAGAAATTTATATGAGGAGTTGCGCCTTCGGGCTTGATCGCTCCAACTCGTGTAAATTCGTGTCACACCATGGCTGTCGCTCATGCGCGCCTTGGTTAGCGGGAGAGAAGCCGGCTCGCGTGGCCGGCGGAAAGCAGTTGTGCTTGGACGCTTGTACTACTACTACTACTAGTACGACTACTCTGAGCTATCGTTTTCTGATTTACCACATATACTACGCATTTACTATAAACCTAAAGTTATTCATTAAATATTATTAGTTTCATTAATTTCAATTACCAATTAAATTCTCGAATCATTAAATTTCATTAGTAATTATTCAGTGAGTTAAATAAATCAAAATTAATAAGTGACGCCACGCGGTTATTGCGCGCCATTTTGAGAAAGGATTGCATCAGCCACGCGGCTTTAGTCAATCCATAGTTAATACGCAACACTTATAATAAATTACATTAAATTCATCGTTCGACATTTAACCATCATTCTATCAAATCAAATTTCATCAACTATTCAATTCTGACGTCAAATTATCTAATTAGTTCCTACACTAATAATTATAATCAATCAATCAGTCTCTACACTGACGTTGTACGTCAATTAATTAGTATTTCACTATTAATTGACTCTAGTTAGCTTAAAAGTTAGCGTCAATTCACGAATTCTGAATTAATACATTTTGCGTTTCTAAGAAGGTTGAGCTCACCTCGTTGTGTTGATTGCGACGGCAATTTACACATAATCTTATTCGCACTACACGCTTTGCGTTCTTACTTGTACATTTTTTCATTCGAGGAGGTTTTTTCTCAGTGCAACTGAGTTTTCCTCCTCTGGGGATAAATAAATCTTCATTTTATTCCCCTACAAATCGACGCACAATTTATTTAATATCCTAATCCCAAATTAACTATAATTTTTAAAACAATTACGGAAACTATCCTAAGTGGATAGTTTTCGACAAAACATTTGGTGCCTCCTGTGAGGTTTGAAGTGCACACGAACCCTGATTTGCGAAGACGAGCAAGACGATCCAAGGATCCAATCACTACACCACCCAGCTGCTGCCAGCATCGTTGGACTTCAACACATATGAGATAAGTTTTTGAATTATTAAAATTTATTCAATACTAACTATCATATCATTTTATCACTTGACAATATATTCAACTTATTCATTTGTAATTTTAATTAATTGTCTAAGTTTGACTGACGGATTGGTTGTCACTAGGCAATCAATTTATCAATCGAATAGTGCAATTGGTTATCATTTAAATATTTACGTACGTTATTATTCTTATTATTTACGTATAATTTAATTTAATTAATTATTTAATAATCGACAATTAATTGGTCATTGTATGGTGACTAGTTATTGTTCGACAGAATAATTAATTATTAGTTAATCTCTATCTTCATTATTAATTCTCAAATTATTTATTATTAATTATAATTAAGTGTTTAAGTCGTTTCTTAGATAAATTGATCACCACAAGTAATCTATTTATTATAGAAATAAGACAATTAATTATCAATTAATATTTATCACGATTATTATTACTGTTATTTTTATAAATTTATCACAAAATGGATAACCCAAGGGTTTCTTTAGAACAAAAACGCGTAATGATAGCTTCGAAAATTACTAAACTTCAGGATGAACTAACAGCTGAAGGTGTTAAAACTAAGTCCATTAACTATCGCTTTACAAAAGTAAAGGAATTATTTGAACAATATGAAAGACTTATTGAGAAACTCGAATTAACTACACCAGAGGATAATGAAATAAATCTCGCGGAAGACGTTCGTACATTATTTTACGATCTTATGGATCAATTTGAAAAGTTAACTCAATTGAATAGGACTAACCATAATAATTCACATAATGTAAACATTAGTACGAATAATACTACAGCGGGAAATACTACCTTTGTTGAGACTCAACGACTTGCTAAACTCCCTACTACTGATTTACCTAAATTCGATGGTAATTTTGAAAATTGGCTATCTTTCAAAAACACATTTAAAACACTTATTGATACACGTAATGATCTTGATGATCTAAACAAATTTTTATACCTCCGCGGATGTTTAATTGGCTCAGCAACTAACAAGCTAGCGCTTTTTGATGCGAGTGCAGAGAATTATATTAAAGCTTGGGATTTTTTAACTAAAACATATCAGAAGAAAAGAGCATTAATTTGTAAACATTATGACTCGATACTTAATCTTAATACAATTTCGATCCCAACAACAGATAATTTAAACAAGTTGATAGATGATGCTCGGCAACATATAAATAATCTACAGTCATTTCAAATTAATATTACCGAATCCTTACTTGTACGAATATTAGAAAATAAGTTACCATCAGAAATTAAAAACAAATGGCAAGAAATGTTCACTGACAACGACACTCTCCCAACATTCGAATCATTTTGTGAATTTATCTCAAACTTTGCCTTCAGACTTAATACACACAGACCCGATAAACATCGCGATTCCGATCATTCTTCCAAACGAAGACGTAATGAGCACTCGAATAATAATTTGAAGAAACAAAAAACTGACACGCCAGTTCGAGCTTTAGTGACAACCTCCTCTTCTGCCTGCCCATGTTGCAAACATTTACATCCACTCTATAAATGTCACACATTCAATGCATTAACTGTAGGAGAACGCATAAAATTCGTAAAATCTAGTAAACTCTGCAATAATTGTCTTCGCGTACACCAGGGAAATTGCACTTCTAGCAGATGTCGAGTCTGTAAGAAATTCCATCATACTACATTGCACATTAATCAAAATGCAACTCAACAAACAAATAATGCTAACGTATCAAAACATGATTCTGCCAAAATCGAATCACCCGCTACTGTAACAACTGATAAGGGATCTACAGCTTGACTAGTCGTTCATAATTATACAACCATACTTAGAACACCGCGTTTTCAATTGATGATGAGTGCTCTCATCCAGATGCGTGTCTCAGCAGGTAAATTCATACAAGCTCGCGCTTTACTTGATACCTGTGCAACAGCTAATTTTATTACTGAAAATTTGACTAATAAATTAAAACTTCCTATGCAAAAATTGTTCTATTCCAATCGGGGCTGTTAATGGAATGCAAACCCTTTCAAAACATGTCGTACAAATAAATTGTAAATCTTTAAACGATAAATTTCAAAGAACATTGTCATTTTTAACCGTTGATGAAATTGCAGAATTAAGTCCGAATGAAATGTTTCCACGTAATAAAATATGCATACCTAAAAACATAATACTCGCTGATCCACAATTTCACATACCAAGACCTGTAGATGTCCTTATCGGTTCAGGTACCACACTTTCTCTTCTATCTGTCGGACAGATTAATCGCTCACAAAATGATTGTGATTTAATACTACAAAAAACACAACTGGGCTGGGTCGTAGCGGGGGGAGTCAATAATGATAAAAATGTATTTCCTGTAACTTGTCAATTAACTGATCTATCGAGTCAATTAACCAAATTTTGGAATATTGAAGACCTAGGTTCTAATGATTCTCGATCCTTTGATGATTCTACGTGTGAGACCTATTATCAAAATAACACTACTCGCGATACTGACGGTAGATATGTAGTAAAATTACCCTTTCGCGTAGACGATGTCGATTTCGGAAATTCTAAACAACTAGCTTATAAAAGATTTCTATCCTTACAGAGGAGATTAAATTCAGATTCCTCATTAAAGGCTGAATACATTAAAGTCATGAACGAATATATCGATCTTGGCCACATGGTACACGTACCGGATGATAGTGGACCTGGGTATTATATGCCCCATCATCCGATAATTAAAACATCTAGTACTACCACCAAGGTACGCGTTGTATTTGATGCTTCAGCTAAAACCGATAAAGGTATCTCATTGAATGAAGTTCTACTAACTGGACCTACTATACAAGACAATCTCTTCACTATTATTTTGCGTTTCCGCACCTTTGTTTATGCTATGACTTCTGACATCGCTCAAATGTATCGGCAAATCTGTATTCATCCGGATCATCACGAATTTCAAAGAAACATATTATTTTATTACCTTCACGTCATTATGTTACCGATTTAATTATTAGAGAAACTCATGAAAAATTATACCATTCAGGTATACAGAGTACGCTTTCAAATCTTAGACACAAATTTTGGCTACTAGACGGTAAAAACCAGATCCGTAAAATTGTAAAAAATTGTGTCACATGCATTCGACATCAGCCTGTAATACTGCAAGGTAAAATGGCTAATTTACCTAGATCTCGAGTCACCGAATCAGCGGCATTTTCCCACGTGGGTGTAGACTACTTTGGACCGCTCTTTATTAAAGAACGTAAATTCAGAAACAGAACAAAAATTAAAGTCTATGGATGCGTCTTTGTTTGCATGGCTACTAAAGCTATACATTTAGAAATTGCTAGCGATTTAACAACAGAAGGTTTTCTCGGGGCATTTGGTCGTTTCATTGGTCGACGAGGAGTTCCAACTCACGTCTATTCGGACAATGGTACTAATTTTGTAGGCGCAAATAATCAATTGAGAGAATTGTATGTGTTATTTAATTCAAAATCCCATCAAAATTCCGTTAACGAATATGCTGTACGCAAAAACATTATCTGGACGTTCAATCCTCCACTATCTCCTCATTTTGGTGGTATTTGGGAAGCAGCTGTAAAATCCTTCAAACACCACTTTAAACGAGTGGTAAAAGACCAACTTCTCACTTTCGAAGAATTGAATTCTCTAACCATCCAAATAGAATCTATACTAAATTCTCGTCCTCTCTGTTCTCTATCTAGTGATCCTAATGATCCTATTGCCTTGACGCCTGCTCATATTTTAATAGGACGTCCTCTCACCATGCTGCCTGAAAATGATTTTTCTGATGTTCCAGATAACAGACTCAATGTTTGGCAATTCATTATCAAGGCTAGACAAGACTTTTGGAGACGTTGGTATTTGGAATACCTCCATGAACTTCAAATTCGGCAAAAATGGCATTCCTCTCAAGGAGAAATTTCTATCAATCAAGTCGTCTTATTGATGGATAAAAACCAACCATGTATGCGGTGGCAGCTGGGAGTGGTGGTCGACATTCATCCAGGAGATGATGAGGTGACAAGAGTAGCTTCAATCCGAACGGCTCAAGGGATATACAAACGAAATATCACTCTACTATGTCCTTTACCAATCAATTCTTGAATTTTATAAAATCAAACCATTGTAATCATGTAATGTAACTAATTGTAAACACTATTCATACCATCTTGCTCAGCCTTCGCAACGGGGGGAGTATGTTTAACCGATAGAAAAAACATTCAATAGAAATTTATATGAGGAGTTGCGCCTTCGGGCTTGATCGCTCCAACTCGTGTAAATTCGTGTCACACCATGGCTGTCGCTCATGCGCGCCTTGGTTAGCGGGAGAGAAGCCGGCTCGCGTGGCCGGCGGAAAGCAGTTGTGCTTGGACGCTTGTACTACTACTACTACTAGTACGACTACTCTGAGCTATCGTTTTCTGATTTACCACATATACTACGCATTTACTATAAACCTAAAGTTATTCATTAAATATTATTAGTTTCATTAATTTCAATTACCAATTAAATTCTCGAATCATTAAATTTCATTAGTAATTATTCAGTGAGTTAAATAAATCAAAATTAATAAGTGACGCCACGCGGTTATTGCGCGCCATTTTGAGAAAGGATTGCATCAGCCACGCGGCTTTAGTCAATCCATAGTTAATACGCAACACTTATAATAAATTACATTAAATTCATCGTTCGACATTTAACCATCATTCTATCAAATCAAATTTCATCAACTATTCAATTCTGACGTCAAATTATCTAATTAGTTCCTACACTAATAATTATAATCAATCAATCAGTCTCTACACTGACGTTGTACGTCAATTAATTAGTATTTCACTATTAATTGACTCTAGTTAGCTTAAAAGTTAGCGTCAATTCACGAATTCTGAATTAATACATTTTGCGTTTCTAAGAAGGTTGAGCTCACCTCGTTGTGTTGATTGCGACGGCAATTTACACATAATCTTATTCGCACTACACGCTTTGCGTTCTTACTTGTACATTTTTTCATTCGAGGAGGTTTTTTCTCAGTGCAACTGAGTTTTCCTCCTCTGGGGATAAATAAATCTTCATTTTATTCCCCTACAAATCGACGCACAATTTATTTAATATCCTAATCCCAAATTAACTATAATTTTTAAAACAATTACGGAAACTATCCTAAGTGGATAGTTTTCGACAAAACATTACTGCTAACATCTATCTATGTTACTTCGCCAATACACCCGGATTAAGTTGAAATAACACTAAGTTTCTGTAAAAAATGTCGTTAACATAATTTTTTGTGTTAAATTTGACGAACATTTTTTTACTGCGTACACACATACACAAATACAAACACTGAAAAAATGATCTGAATACTTTTCTTCGGACCTCAAAATGTCGAGGTCTGGTAAAAACTTATTTTTTGAAAATCGGACTAAAATTTATGCAGCTTCCCGAATTTGTGAAAATTTTTAATTTTCGTCACAGAGTGCTAAAAATCATCCACAAAGTATTCTCATTATAGTTTGAAAGCTGAAATTTTATGTTCTTATGACAAAACATATAATTTGTGTAAATTTGATGAAAAACTGCTCAGAAGAATGTTGTAAAGTTAAGAACTAGCATATAATCACGAAAAAACCAACATCATAATTGTCGAAAACAAAACGTACAATGTAATAACAGCCTTTCGCTATATTTTAATCTAAATAATTAAAGGAAGGATTATAAAATTGTGATAATTTTTAGAACTAAATAATACCTCTTCATGCGTTATTTAAAGCAACATGAAGATAGAAAGCTTCAAAAGCAAAGCCTGTGACACTTACAGCAACGCACTATCAAATATTCTCTGCGTTGTGCAGTACTTGAAGCAGTTTTTAAAATTTTATTCCAGTTGTGACGTTATTTTTTTTTTATAGGGGTCTATGACAAGTGAACGTCACAAGGCACAGTCCTATAAATCTCTTTTGTTACCTCTAGTGATAACTTAAAATTATTTTATGTGGTTTGAGTTTATAATTAATTAAAGTGTGATAATTCAGGGGTAGATAAAGTAGGTATTTTTGGGTATCAAGTAAAGCTATAGGTAGGGATACAGTATAGTAGTTAAAGTCACGTGGTATATTCGCGTTATAGGGAAGGGGTATCGACCCGAACGATCATCGTCGATCCCGCGAACAGATCGGGAGAGACTAGTTCCGGCCTTTGCCGAGTGAAGACATACATTCCAGTGTCGGCTCATGCCGAGTACAGTCGCAGGTTACAGAATACAGCAGAGAGTCGCTCACGACTTCTCTTTTCAGCCATCTTGGCTACAGTTTTGTTTCGTACTAAAGGCTTCATCTATGCTACAGCTATTATTATCGTTTTAGAATTTTATATTTGAGTTACAGTATTTTATATTTTTGGAGAGAGTCAGTTCAGAGTCAGTTTAAGTAGAAGGTTAAAGTTTAGTGAAAATTATGTTGGCGTCTCGAGCTTGTGGACGAGTCTACGTTGCCGTGGAGCGGGACCTTGGAGTCACCCGGCCTCGTAGATGCTAGGCATCTAGCCCTCTGAGATTTCCTGGTGAATTATAAAAGTCTGACTGTAATGTCAGCGCTCCAGTGTAAGGGATTTGGTTGAGGTTGGAACCGGTATGTCGTTTACGACATTTTTAATTTTAGTTGGCTACGACGAGGATTGACCAACTTCGTCGGGAGTCAGCACTTGGTCAGATACGGTACGGGTGGCAGGCCACCGAAGGCAGCTGACCATGTCAGCGGTGAAAGCCAAATGGTCATTTTTGGGTATTATTTTTGAGTTTTCGTGTATGGTTCCAATCCAAAGCCAATACCAGGAGAATAATCGCCAAGGGATGTCTCTGCTCGAGGAACGGTATGTTAAAGGTATGTTAGTTTCTTGATGTTGAGTTTATCTATGGGTTAATTTTTGAGTACGTTTTAGTTACGGTTTTAGAGTCAGTTTAGTTTTGGGGTTTTATTGAGTATTTTTGGGTTTTGTAAAAGTTCTGAGGGTGATTGAGATTTATTATGAGAATTGTTAGAGCTCCAGGTTACATTTTAGTTATCGTTTTGAGTAATCATGCTACATTGAGGTTTTAGTTAATTATTATTTTGTCAGTTTATTTTTGTAATATTTATGATTTTGTATCGAGTCAAGTTTATGATTTTTGATATTTAGTTTGTTAATAAATCAAAGATCAATTGAATATCTAAGCGTATTAATAATCACATTAATTCTTATCTGTATTCGAATCCCTCCCTCTCTCCACTAACCAGCATACTAAGCGATACCGTGGTTTACCTGTCTTTCCGCTTTAGCTACCAGTCTCAGGTTCTAGTTTTTTTTTATTTATTGAGTTTTAGAGTATTTTTCGTTTTGAGCTACATTTATTGAGTTTTGGTAATTTCTCTTGTGTTAAAATTATCTGGCGCCTTGGGTTTTAGTTGAGACTGGAAGCGAGAGTGAGAGACAGAAGTATAACCAACATTGAGTAATCTGCTACGTAGTAGCAGGTCTATCCGATGTTTAAAATTTTGGTTATACAGTATATAATAAGACACCTATTACGATCTGAATTCAGAATATTAAAGTTGAGAAGTTACACGAATCGCGCTTTTATATTTTTAATGAATATGTCTTCAATAACATATGTTTGAGCAAGATTCTTGGGTCAGAGCCTTGCAATAAACCCATATCCACTATCTTCTTATTCTACGTAAGTATCTTGTACAAGTTCGTGTCGCAAGGAATTAGCTCAATAAATGTCTGCCTTGATCATAGCATTTTACGCAAGAATATTATAAGTATCTACAACATGGTGCATTCAGAAAAGATTCTGATGCATTTTTTACAACAGTATTTTATGGTAGAGACGCATGGCTTGCTCAAGATGTGGAATATATGTTACTTTGTTACTTTTTAAGCGTTTCTTGGAATAGAAATATTTGTAGCAAGTGCTTATGAACGACTTAAAAAGGAACGAAATAAATACAGTAGCTTGAAAAAATTTATCTTCATCAGATCTTGTGCAAGCCATGCACAAGTATATTCAACATGCATCTGACGCCAGTTTTCTTCTAGAATTGAATTATTAATTTTACCTACAAGTATACATCAGATGTTTTTAATTTTCTTCCACAATTTATGAGCTACAGTCTGGTTTAAAATTCTTATGTAAAGCTTGCACAAGACTTGCAATTTAAACCTACCACAAATATTTGCAGCAAGACCCATAAATGAAAAACGACGCTAGCAACTATTGAACTTGAAAGCAGGTTTGCACATTTTTTCGTCAACGATATCTCACGAACAAATCAACCGAATTTGACTGGCAAGAAGCTTCCCTGACACTTCCCGCGATGGTGTCCATGCGGCTGTGTGTGTGTGTGTGTGTGTGTGTGTGTGTGTGTGTGTGTGTGTGTGTGTGTGTGTGTATGTAAACTTCTTATAACTTTTGAACGACTTGGCTGATCGGATCGAAATACGTGGCGATCCAAAGAGTATCATTGCCATTAAATTTCGTAAAAATTTGAATTGATCCGGTTCGCTAGATTTTGAGAGATCTCAAAAATTAAATTTTTAAAAAATCGTTTTTTTGGAATAACTTCTAAACGGCTCTACCGATCAATTCAAAAAACTAATCCGCTCTTAAGAACATGTAGGACAGAGAATATTCAAATTTTCGACAAAATACTCAGACGCTTTTTGACCAAGTAATTTTTGAATAAAAAATCATTAAACTTGGCAGGAGTATGTTAATAATAATCTTTCGTAAATTGATTCTTTTATTTTTAAATTTAATCATTGAAAAAAAATAACAAAATGATAAATAAATAGGTAGAGTTCGCGCGTAAAACTGCCTTATCTCCGGGCCCATCACATATTCAAGTAAATAAACTTCACTATAAGGAAATTACTAATAAACTTACAACCAATATAATCTTCGAGATTGATTTATTTTTTTGGTTAATCTTTACTTTAGTTTAGATTACTTATAAGACAGAATTATTAAAATGCAGCTAGGTTTGGATAGAAAACTAATTATCAACAAAAAATTTCATTTACAATAGTAAATAAACTATAGTTTAATTTTTTTGAACAGTGTTTGGAGTATTGACAGTCAGCCTAATAACCTCCAGTACATTTTTATGTGCTTCAAATAAACAATCTGATATATTCAATTGGAATTTTTATCACTAGTCCAGACTGAATTACCGTCAACAGACTATACTACATGCTCTTAAGTTTGAAAAACCACGTAGATTGCCACCAGTTCCGTCAAAATCGGTTGATTCGTTCAAGAGTTATCGAAAACGAAAAATTTCAAAAAAAGTGTTTTTTTCACATAACTTCGACATTTCTCTTTGGATCGTTTTTGATTAAATAGAATAATAATTCGAGCCAAAAAAAAACCACGTCGATCGCTATAAAGAACGTGAAAATCGGTTGATTGGTTCGTGAGTTATCGTTGTCGAAAAAATTCGGAAAAAGTGGAATTTTCAAATTTCTCTAAAATTTTTGGATCGATCAGTTTGTGTTTAAAAGTATATTATAGAATTGAAAAAACTGCGTAGAATACTGCCAACCGCGTGAAAATCAGTTTATTGATTCAGAAATTATTGCAGTTTGAAAATTAAAAAATTACTGTTTTATGAAACATGTATCAGACTTTTGAGCTCGAAGAGCTCAAAAGCTTAGAACAGCTTACTCTATGAGCTTAGAGAGCTCAAAATAACATATAAATTATATTTTTGAGCTCGTAGCTCGGTGATCAAGGTGGTTTTTTGATGTTAAGGGATGATTAGTTTTTAAAATCAATCGGTAGAGCCGTTTAAAAGTTATTCCCAAAAAATCACATTGAAACGATTTTTTTTTCGTAGTTTAAGATTTCTCAAAATCTATCGGTGTGAATCGATCCAAATTATATTAAAAATCTAAGTTAGATCAAGTTTTTTCGAATGGCACCAACTTCGATCAAATCGGTCAAGCTGTTCAAAAGTTATGAGAGGGACACACACACACACACACACACACACACACACACACACACACACACACACACACACACACATGCCTGGTGGCAACTTTAGACATACAAAATGCCTTCAACTCCGCCAACTGGGATTGCATCAGCAAGCCCTTCAAGAGATGAACGTACCAGGATACCTACGAAGGATAGTCGCTAGCTACTTTACAGATAGAGTCCTGAGATATGACACGAAGAATGGTCCAAAGGAGTATGATGTTACTGGAAGTGTACCGCAGGGTTCTGTTCTCGGTCCACTTCTCTGGAATGTCATGTACAACGGATTGCTGAGACTGAAACTACCAAGAAATGTCAAACTAGTAGCATACGCGGACGACGTAGCCGTAGTAATCGTCGCCAAGCATCTTGATGAGATAAAACATATGTTCGCTATCAACTTTGAGCGAATTAACCAGTGGATGGACACAGTAAATCTACAACTGGCTAAACAGAAGACCGAGGCTGTACTTATCGCTAGCAGAAAAGTGGTGGAAACGATCAATCTAAGTCGGAGACCAAGAAATCACATCCCAACCATTCATTCGATATCTGGGAGTGATGCTCGATGCCCGACTTAACTTCAAACAACAAGTTGAACATGTGACCGCCAAAGCATCAGCAGTAGTAGCTAACCTAGTACGATTGATGCCCAACATCGGTGGCCCGAAGCAGACAAGGAGGTCATTGCTATCATCAGTAGTTATATCGGTCCTCATATATGGTATATCTATTTGGGCCGACGCACTTAAGATCCAAGAATCATGGAGGAAAGCATGTCCAGTTTACCGACTGAGCGCGCTAAGAGTTATAAATTATAAATCTATTGAATTTTACTAAAATATTACAACATATAAAGTATAAATTTATGATTAAAAGTAATTACTAATATTACAAATAATAAACAAATTATAATATCGTGGCGCGAATAATTCATCCTGGGCCTAATAATCAATAGTCTGATTTGTGGCTGGGATGAATTGTCGGGGCTGAATTTTCAGGATATGAATTGTCGAAGGGATGATTTTTCGGGGTTGAATTGTCGGGGATGAATTGTCTTGGGCCCAAAACGCGTCACACCCATACAGACATACGGGCATCATCGCGGAAACATTCGGGGAAGCTTCCTAGGACCTCAAAACGTCAGCATCCGTTGGAAACTCGATTTTTGAACAACGGAGTAAAACCAATAACTTCCCAACTGTTGAAAATTTTCAATTGTCTTAGCGGGAAGTTAAAAATTTGAATAACAATTGACCCTGAACATAATCTTTAAAAATTTTCTCTATATTTTCGTTTCAAGGAGCTTCGCTCAGTTTGAATCTTTAAAGATTTGAAGTAGAAATTTTCGTATATAAATGTATCAGGAAATGTTTTTTTTTTTTTTCTTTAAAGCCTAACTACTGTACCGATTAATTTTCAAATCCCTTCAGATTTTTACGAAAAAAATATAAGCCGCATTAAAATCGTTCGAGATTTATACATGGTTGTCGAAATATATTATACCTTTATCGGAATTGGTTGATCTCAGAATAATACTTCACAAATGGACTAGCATTACAAAACTATATTAAATTATCACTTTTTTTTTTGTTAATATTGTAAGAAGTTGCGTCTAAACTGAACTGTGAATTTTTCCAACACGAACGAAAAAGTTTTCCTATCAAAAAAATTTCTGCATCAAATAAAAATTTTGATTTCTAAATAAGTATGAAGAGGCATTTCTGTAGAATGAAGAAAAAATTATTTTGATACATGCATACTGTTGATTTTTGGGTGATTATTATTATCACCTGCATTAGGATGTTTTAAGAGAGAGTTGCTTCCTATGAAAGCTGAGCTCTGAATAGGAATGTTACTTGAAATAGATATGGTATCAATAATTTGTTGCCCAACTATCCTTGTAGTTCCTGCATTAGTGATTATGTTACTTTGATGGTACTGATCTTGTGATTGCGTTGGTTGAACATAAGATTGCAACTCAGTGGATGCTTGACGAGATGAAGAACCACATAAAGCAATGCGAATTTGATCATTTAAATCATCATATGCACTCTTAGTGACATTATTAGTTGAATTGATTTGGTTGGTCGATCCTCCAGTGACAGTTGGTAATTCAGAACTTGGTATAATATTTGTACTCGCTGATGGAAGTGGCGGTCGTGGTGGTGGAGTAGCGGAAACATTAGAAAAATTGATCTCACTTGTTTGTTTCCTTTTACTTGCATCATCTAACATAGTAGAACCAATGACACTATTGTGATTATTTTCCGTAGCTGTAATTATAGAGTCACCGTTAAGAAATCGGTCACTAGCATAAAATACGGCCTCTTTTTTAAGGTGAACGTCATTACCACTGTTTTCGGTTATATTGTGTAGATTAAATAAATCAGAATTTGCAGTAGTCCCAGTTTGAGATGGGAGGGTAGAAAAGTTCGCCATAAAAGGGTTTGGTATAGATCCAGCTAAATCTTGGATGGCAGCTTGCGCAAAAAGTTACAGTAAACAATTATATAAACTTATTTCGAAGACATTCAATTTGTTATTTTCTTTAAATCTTTTATTGAATATTCCAACAGCAACGCTGCATGAGGAATAAAATACATTTAAAGACGATTTTTTCTTTTCATTAATGAAGAAAACAAAATAGGACAGAGACGGAGTTTTAGCATTTTTTTTTATACTTACTTGTTTGCTGATCATGATTCTCAAACGCCGTTGAAAAATTGTTATCTGTAACAAATTTATTACTTGCTGGAAGAACTGGTACCATGAAACCTACAAAATTTAATGAAATTACATGCATATGATAAAACTATAAAAATAATATTTCTAATGAAATGAGAAAAATTAACATAAACAAAAAATTAAACTATGGTTTATAAAATTTACCATTGATTATCCATTTATTGGGTGAAACATTACTTGATACAACGGGTGCTGTCTCTGATGAAGCGAACATATCTGCAAATGGATTCCCAGCGAGTTGAAGTAAATCATCCGAAGCCTTTTGAACCTGACAATCGATATAATTTAAATCGATAATCTTTACTAACTAGTGAGTATTAAGAAAATTGTTTACTTTCAAATTTTTAGAAAAATTTATTAGATTTACAACCATGAAATTAGATATTCAGTGTTACGTCCTAGTGGACCATGTTTTTTGCGATTCTCATTTCGAAACAGTAGAATTATATTTGATTGAAGTAGAATTATAAAAAAAATATGACGTATATTTACATTGATTTATCGATATCTCTGGAAAATATACTGGTTACGGAATTTATTTTTTAACGTGATTCGTTCGCTAAAAGTTTTTTTAGTTAGTATATTTCAATAGCGAAAAATCATTTTATCCGTAGATATCGTAGAAATCTAGCTACGGAATTTTACTTAATGAGGTAAGTTTAAAAAAATATTGCTATTTTTTGTCCCAGGTTATCCTATAATATAAAATTGATGATTGAACTGAAGTTAGTTTAGGATCTAAAATCTCGAAAGAATAGTTACTGATTCCTTATTGGTTTGGATTAAAGCGCGCGCATATGCGCTTAATTTGAATTCCTAGTTTAGATATTACAAAATAGTTTTAGTCCAAAAGTTTATATATAGATGGTGGTTCAGCTCCGCTGTTTAAGGAGGTATGGGAGTTAAGTCGAAATAATGAGATCAATTTAAAATTTTTAGGATCGATAGAAATATATTTAATATGTGTTATGTTAAAATTTCAGAGACCTAGGGTTCATAGTTTATTTATAAAACAAGATTAAAAACAGGTCATTTAACATTGTAATGACATACCAAATCTCACACCTACTTTTCTTGTTTTAATAAATTTCATGATGAAAAAATAATGAGAAAGCTTTGAAAAACTAATTGTAAAAAAAAAAAAAATTAGGAAAACGGTTGACCCTAAAGGGCTCTTAGACAACTGTGATCTTCCTCCAATATCAGAAGATCTGACAGAATTGCAGCGAAATTTCATAACATTCTTTTCAAAATGCCAAATTTCTTGACTACAATCTACGAGTATTCATTTGTTAATCTCTGCAATCCGAATCTGGAAAGAGTTACCCACTGAAGACATAGAATCACTCAGCCTAGACTCCTTTAAAAATAAAGCTTTAAAGATTTTTTGTGAAACTAGAACGAGAAAATGTACTATAAATGTCAAACAGGCCATTTAAAAATTTAAAATAAAAAATTTACATTCTAAATTACTAAAGTATCTAATATGTTACCATTGAAAAAATTAGCTTTCAAATATTGCTCATTGATTCTATTTTTGTTCTCATTCTTATAAATAGTACAGTACTATTGAATTTTGCAACTATGTTATTAAATCATTCAAAATTATTAACTTCCTTAAAATATGTTGATGTTAGTCTTATATATTTAATATTGTTATACGTGTACTTTATTATAAAAATTATGTATATTATTGTCATTCGGTTAGTTTGCCTTGACATAAAAATTGAATAAATAAATAAATAAATAAATAAATAAATAAAGGCCATCCCTGCAACTTCCCGCCAATTCTATACCTAAACGCTTGAAATTGCACTTATGACGTTTTTGAGATCTTCGAGCTCATAAATACAATTTATGTGTTATTTTAAGCTCTCCGAGTTCAAAAAAATAGCTTATGTATGCTTTTGAGCTCAAAAGTCTGATGGGAGTTTGATAAAACGATATTTTTTAAATTTTTAAATCGCAATTACTTTTGAATGAATGAACCGATTTACACGAGGTTGGAGGCATTCGACGCAGTTTTTTAAGCTTCATAAAGAATCTTCAAGTTTAAATTGATAGAACAAAAAATTTCGGAGTAATTCCGAAAAAACACTTTTTTCGGTTTTGACCGGACTGGCGGTGATCGACGTGGTTTTTTTTTATGTTAAAAGCTGATTAATTTTTGGAATTTATTAGTAAAGCCGTTTAAAAGTTATTCCAAAAAAAAACCCCATTCGGATTTTTTTTAACTTCCCGCTAAGAAAATTGTAAATTTTAAAAAATCGGGAAGTTATTGTTTTCACCCCGATTTTCGAAAATCGAGTTTTCATCAGATCTCGACGTTTTGAGGTCCTAGGAATCTTTCCTGACTATTACCGCGGTGACGTCACCGTGTCGTGTGTGTGTGTGTTTTTTTTTTTTTTTTTTTTTTTAGGGGGGGGAATCCTTTTTACGGATTCTAGGCATAGCTGTTTGGCCTGGATATGTGGCAACTCGACGCCACAAACAAATTCATTTGATTTTAATTTAATACACGCATAAAAAAAAGTTGTTGTGAAAACATAAGACATGTCGTGGTAACAAATGAATATGTCAACATAGGGATAACTAATCATATGTTATGATAACAAACTATAGGTGATAATAACTTATTTATATGTTATAACAACAAAACAGTTTTGTTATACTAGCAGAATTTTTTTAATTATTCAACAAAATATTTTTGTTAAGTGAACAAATCAATTTGTTAACTTAACAAAATTATTAGTTAGGATAAAAAATTTTTGTTGTTCAACATGAACTGGTTAATTGGTATAATAAATGTTTTTGTTGAGAGAACAAAATTATTTTTTTCTCATATTTAATATTTTTGCTGGCTACATTTGTTGACTAAAATTTTATTTTTCAGTGGATATATAATATTTATCGATAAAGAAGTCAGAATTTATATGTTTAGTTAGTTTCAATACTTTGAATTTCAATAATAATTTTATTATAATAAAATTATTCTACTTGGATTTATAGTCCACCGACTTTACTCTTACCCGTTGTAGAAAGTAACTTGCTAGTGGAATTTTATTGTTCCCTTTTATGTAAAAAAATCCGTCGATTACGAAAATAATAATAAAAAAGCTCAACTCCCCCGCGTTTTTTTAAATAAATAATGAAATTACACTAGTGTCACTGAGACACCGTGCATTTTCATCAAATGACTTATATATATTATTAAGTTTATTATATCCGCGAAAAAAATTGATGAAAAAAAAAAAATTAATTGTTTACGTTTAATCACGCGGTCGGTAACAAAGCAACAGTAACTGAGATTGGTGACGCCCGCGAGCCCAAGCAAAGTGGTTTTCATTCACTGCAATTTGAAATATTGTCAATATTTTTTGACTTAGAAATTTAATGAATAATAATAAGAAAAGATTACATAAAAGTATTATATTTTTAAAATGATAGAAAATTGAAAAAAAATTTCTAATTACGGTTATTGTTATTATTATTAGGCTTCGCCTCGGTCAACAATTACATGTAATCTGAGACATTTCTTATTTCCTGCCCGTGGTGAAAAATATACTATTTCTGTCCGCCGGGAAGAAATGATTGATTCCTGCCCGGTACAGTCGCATTGGTCTGAAATTGTCTAGTTTCGGTTGGCTCAACAGGCATTGAAACTCGCATTTTCAATGCAAGTTATATGAAAAATAATTAAATTAAGAATTTTAAGTTAATGGTTAATCTTAAAAATAGAACTATTGTTTTTAATGGACATTTGAATAATCTAAATATCAAAGTAAAATGTAATCAAGTTGATTGTAAGGTTAAAATTTTGAAAATATCGCTGACACTTATTTAAATAATTTCATTTTATAAGAAAAAAAAAAAAAAGTGTGTGTACTTATGTACGTACGTAAGAATTTATACTTCTTTGGCGTAACAAAGGCCATCCCTGCAACTTTCCGCCAATTCTATAACTAAACGCTTGAAATTGCACTTATGATATTTCTGAGCTCTTCGAGCTCAAAAATACAATTTGTTTGTTATTTTGAGCTCTCCAAGCTCAAAACTCTGATAGAGGTTTGATAAAACACTATTTTTAAAATTTTCAAAGCGCAATAACTTTTGAATGAATGAATCGATTTTTACGTGGTTGGCGGCATTCAACGCAGTTTTTTAAGCCTCATAAAAAATTTTCAAATTTAAATTGATAGAGTAAAAAATTTCGGAGTAATTCCGAAAAAACACTTTTTTCGGTTTTCTTTCGTCAACGATAACTCACGAACGAATCAACCGATTTTGACCGGACTGGTGGCGATCGACGTGGTTTTTTGATGTTGAGAGCTGATTAGTTTTCGGTATTGATCGGTGAAGCGGTTTAAAAGGTATTCCAAAAAAACAACATTTAAAAAAATTTTTTTTTGTAGTTTTTTTGCGATTGCCGCTCAGAGTCCTAGCTGAGGAAAGACGGAACCTTTATCAACAAAAGAGGACAACCACACTAAGTGCCGAGGAACTCAGAGCTAAAGAACGGCAGAACAGCATCGCACGATGGCAATCGCAGTGGGACGCCGCGACAACAGGAAGATGGACACACCGTCTCATACCGAAGATCGACGTTTGGATAAACCGAAGTCATGGCGAGGTCAATTACTATCTGACGCAGTTGTTGTCAGGACATGGATGTTTTCGGACGTATCTTCACCGCTTTAAGCATGATGATTCACCGGAGTGCCCGTCCTGCCCAGGAATCAATGAAGACGCGGAGCAAGTTTTCTTTGAGTCCCTACGATTTTACCCACAGCGAGATGAGCTGGAGATGATCCTAAAGAAGAAAATCCAACCAGAAACAATAGTAGAAGCAATGTTGTCATCAAGAGCCTCCTGGAACGCCATCAGCACACTTGCAACAGAAGTCCTCATAGACTTGCGTTCCATCGAACGAAGAAGAGCAAATGACAACAACTAGAAGAAAGGTAAAATAACACCTCAGCTACCAGAAGAAAGAGCAGGAGCTAGATCCTGCCCTCACGAAGTAATGCCTAACGGCGGTATCCATGAGGGATTAGGGGAAAGAGGAAAAGGGGTTTAGGGTTTAGTGGGTAGGGGCGCTAGCGTCGAGGTTTAGTATGACACTGCGTCAAGTCGCCACATATCCAGGCCAAACAACTATGCCTAGAATCCGTAAAAAGGATTCCCCCCCCCCCTTAAAACAAAACAAAAAAAAAATAAAAAAAAAAAAAAAACACACACACACATACACACGGCCGGACATCTCGGCGGGAATAGTTAAAATAGCTTCCTGGGACCACAAAACGTAGACATCCGATGAAAACTCGGCTTTCGAAAATCGGCCCGAAATCAATAACTTCCCATTATTGGAAAATTTTCAATTTTCTTAGCCAGAAGTTGAAAATATATGTTTATGTATATTTATACATATTTTTTTCGGAATGATAAAAAATACGTGTTGTAGGTTCAGATACATTTAAATAAATATCGTGAATACAATTGCCAGTTCGCACGCAAGCATAAGTAGATGTTCTTACTTTTACTTTATTGGTAACTTTTTTTGAAAAAATAAATGTTTACTGGCTAATGTTTACTATCGTTAAAACTTACTCTAATCATTTTTCCCTAACACGCCAAAAGAAGTATAACTTCAAAAAAAAAAAAATTAGAAAAACGGTAGACCCTTAAGGCCATCCATGCAACTTCCCGCTAATTTCATTCCTAGGTGCTTAAAATTTCACTAATGATGTTTTTGAGCTCTCCAAGCTTGAAGAGATAGCTTTTCTATGCTTTTGAGCCCTTCGAGCTCACACACACATACACACACACACACACACACACACACACACACACACACACACACACACACACACACACACACACACACACACACTCGGGGCAGAAGAGATACTGCTACCGGGCGCGTCTCCCCGAGCGGATGGGAGACCGCTCGCTGTCCTTGGATGACACTTAATCTCTTAGTTGATGAGGTACAGCGGGTAGGAGCCAAGCAAAATAACCAAACAAAATAAGCTCCCGTGGACAAAACTCCCCTTTAATGGGTTGGTCACACTAACTGACCTAGCAAGACGATTGGTTCCTGCTGTAACTTACTGGGAGTGTCCGGAACCTGTATCGTAGTTTCCAACGATGCAGGCCACGGCTGATGTGAGCTTGCTCTGCCGAGGTGAAAGGTGCAGCAGTGGATCAGGAGCCAGCCACTTCGGGCCTTGATCAGGAAGTACGCAGTGAGTGTTAGAGATCGGAATCTTCACCGCTCCGAGCGAGTCTAGTCCGTCCGTGTATTCCGGGACTGGCTAAGTGTCGGCTAGGCCTCAGGGAACTGGGGTAGGAGTACTATCTCCGAGGGTACACCCGTTCCTAGTTATGGCAACCCGCTCCACCCTGTACGATGCGCTGGTAAATCAAAAAAGTATGAGTAACTTACAGGAAACAAACAAGAATAGAAACGGGCTTCATGCTCAACAAGCAGCGATTGAAGCAAGCGCTGACATGAAGAGAACGCAAGCGTTGGAGCGCCTTGAGAAGCTGACCATTGAGCTGCAAGAGTTTGTCCAAACTAAGGTCAATATCCACAAGGAGATAAAGACCAAGACAACCGGTGTAGTCAATGCTCTTGGAAGATTCAAGAAACTGGACGAGGTACGGCAGTCATCACGACGCCGCATTGAAACTGAAACTGAGACGGAAGAAGCAATGGACACTGGAGCCGACGGTGACGGTGAATCTGCTGCTGAGGACAAGGGTGAAACTGACACAAGGTCTGGAAAGAGAAAGGACCGAGATTTGCCAGAGCCAACCGACAAAGTCACAAAGAAGAAGGACTTGAAAAAAAACCCTCCCCAACGACTGGCAGGGCAGGGCGACGAACCCAAGAAGACGACTGACTGGGAAAAAGTACAGTCTAAGAAGGAGAAGAGAAGGCTAGCTAGAGAGCAACTCCCAAAACAGCCGCCGAATGAGCCCAGGCCAGAGCCTAAGCGGAAAAAAACCACGCAAATGGATCTGACCCGACGCACTGATCATCCGCCCGGCCGAGAAAACAAAGTATGCCGAGATTCTGCGTCGTATAAAGCAGGACGTCCCAGATGAGCAGGTTCGTTCAACTGTGGATAAGATTAACAAAACCAGACGTGGGGACTTGTTGATTACGATTTCGAGGAAGAGCACTGACAAAGGCCAAGGTCTGCAAAAGACGATCGCGGACATCCTTAAGAAGGAGGCCAAAGTGATTTGCAAAGGGCCACAGGAGACCATCGAGATCTGAGATGTCGATGACGACACGACGAAAGAGCATATTCAGACCGCTCTAAAGAGGGAAGCTGGAGAAAGTTGTGAAATCCCACTAGAGGCAATCAAGATCCGTAAAGCCTTTAGGGGTACACAGACAGCCACAGTGTCACTACCAGCAGCTGCAGCACAAAAGTTACTGGAGGGAAACTGCAAAATAAGGATAGGCTGGTCTAATTGCCGAATGAGAGCAACGAAGAGACCCATACAATGCTTCAAATGCTGGCACTTTGGGCACTTCGGATCGCAGTGCAAAAGCGAAGTCGACCGGTCTAAGCTCTGCATAAGGTGCGGAAAAGAAGGACACAAAATTGCTGATTGTAAAAAGCCAGCTAAATGTGCACTGTGCTTTGAACGGCACGGCGTAGAAAAGGCGGCTCACCATGCAGGCACGAACAGATGCCCCATCTTCTAAGAAGCGCTCCAGAAGATAACGAAGCCAAGAACATGAAGATAGTGCAGCTCAACCTCAATCATTGTGAGGCTGCGCATGACCTGCTCATGCAAACTGTGCGCGAATTAGAGGCAGATGTAGCACTTATAAGTGAGCCTTATAGACATCTGAGTAACCAACCCTGGGAATCCGACAGCACTAACAAAGCCGTCATCTGGTCCTGCGGTAAATGTCCTTTTCAGAGAACAGTCAACAATAAAGAAGCTGGCTTCGTAGCAGAATGAATAGATGGCCTCCGCTTCTACAGTTGCTATGCATCACCTAGTCTCTCTAATGAGCATTTTGAAGACTTCCTTGATCGGCTAACTGAGGACGCAAGAAAACACTTTCCCGTGGCAATAGCTGGTGACTTCAATTCCTGGGCAACAGACTGGGGCAGCAAGTTCACTAATACACGTGGAAAAGCACTTATCGAGGCAATGGCCACTCTGGACGTGATCCTTCTTAATACCGGTGACACGCCAACGTATACTAAGGGAGAGGCAAACTCAACTGTCGACCTTACATTTGTCAGCAGTTGCTTAGCTCGAAGAGGTTTTTCTTGGAAAGTATTGAACATCCATACAGCCAGCGACCATAGTGCGATACTATGGGAAATATCAATTGGCCAGAAACTAACAAGAGACAACAGGAGCGCTAGCGAGGTTGGGTGGAAAGTTAAGTCTCTCGATAAGGTGGTTATGACCCACTTGAAATGCCAACCAATGCCATCACCTACGTGTCCACAACTCCTAGAGAAGATTGTTACTACGTTGTTTCCTCAACAGCTGGTATTCACCTACAAGTTGGAGCAGCTCAATTCTGAAGACATCCCAACTATCACGTTGGACGAGTTGATAGAGGCAGGAAATCGAGTAGGGAATAATAAGGCGCCGGGATTGGACGGAATTCCTACTATTGCTCTGAAATCAATCCTTAGGGCAGCACCGACATTATTCCTAGACGTTTACGATACATGCCTGAAGGAAGGGACTTTTCCCTAGAAGTGGAAACAGCAACGGCTAGTGTTACTTCCGAAGGGGAAAAAGCCGCCGGAAGAACCGTCATCCTACCGACCACTCTGCATGTTAGACACGGCCGGCAAGATACTCGAGCGCATAATTCATCAGAGAATAGAGGCTTTAGTCAATCCACTCCAGTTTGGTTTCCGAAAAGGACGGTCAACTCTGGATGCTGTCAAATTGGTTGTTGATATAGCCAAGGATGCAATCGCCGGAACGAGATGGAAGGGTGGAAAGAAGGAATACTGCTTGGTGGCTGCTTTGGACATCAAGAATGCCTTCAACTCCGCTAACTGGGACTGCGTTATGAGGGCTCTAGAAGAAAAAAACATACCAGGATACCTTCGCAGAATAGTAGCGAGCTACTTCACGTACAGGCTCCTGACATATGACACGACGAAAGGTACGGAAGTGTACGAAATCTCCGGAGGAGTGCCGCAAGGATCAGTCTTAGGTCCTTTGCTATGGAACATCATGTATGATGGCCTCCTGAGAATAGCATTGCCTACGGGAGTCAAACTTGTAGCATATGCGGATGACGTAGCTGTCGTGATTGTCGCAAAGCACCTCGAAGAGATAGAAATGGCATTTGATATTACATTCAGACGAGTCAATTTGTGGATGGACATGATGAACTTGCAACTAGCCAAGCATAAAACCGAGGCAGTGCTCATCACCAGCAGAAAAACGGTAGAAACCATCAAGTTGAGAGTCGGAGAACAAGAAATCACATCACAACCATTTATCCATTATCTGGGAGTGATGCTGGATGCACGACTCAACTTCAAGCAGCAGGTGGAACATGTCAGTGCCAAAGCGTCAGTAGTGAGGGCTAGTCTCGCACGGCTGATGCCTAACATCGGAAGCCCAATGCAAAGCAGGAGGCTAATATTGTCATCAGTAGTCACATCAGTGCTTACTTACGGAATATCCACTTGGGCTGATGCACTGGAAACTCAAGAATCATGGAGAAAAGCTGGACCAATATACCGACTAAGTGCCCTACGAGTAGCTAGTGCCTTCCGCACTATATCAGAAGAAGCAGTGTGCGTCATTGCTGGAACCCTACCTCTTAGAGTTCTAGCAGAGGAAAGACGGGCCCTTTACCAACGAAAAAGGTCAACTGCACTGAGCCCTGAAAAACTTAGAATTGAAGAACTGCGGAAGAGCATAGGCCGATGGCAACTACAATGGGATGCTGCAGAGAAGAGTAGGTGGACGCACCATCTCATACCTCGGATCGACATTTGGCTTAACCGGAATCACGGTGAGGTCAATTACTATCTTACGCAGATGTTGTCGGGACATGGGTGTTTTCGAGAGTATCTACACCGCTTTAAGCACGATGACTCTTCGGAGTGCCCGTCCTGCCCAGGAGCTGCTGAAGACGCGGAGCACGTCTTCTTTGTATGTCCTCGTTTCGATCCACAGCGTGAAGAACTGGAGAGGATCCTGAACCAGAGAATGCAACCAGATTCACTAGTAGAAGCAATGTTATCATCAGAAGCTGCCTGGAACGCTACCAACACGTTTGCAACAGAAGTCCTTAAAGACTTGCGTTCCACCGAAAGAAAAAGAGCAAATAGCAGAAGATAGAAGGAAGGTAGTTAACACCTTGGCTACCAGAAGGAAGAGCAGTAGCTAGATCCTCCCTTTACGAAGTAATGCCTGACGGCGGTTTCCATGAGGGATTAGAGGAAAGAAGGAAAAGGGGTTCAGGGTTTAGTGGGTACGGGCGTTAGTGTCGAGTTTTAGTATGACGCTGCGTCGAGTCGCCACACATCTAGGCCAAACAGCTATGCCTAGAATCCGTAAAAAGGATTCCCCCCCCCTAAAAAAAAAAAAAAAAACATACATACATACATACATACATACATACATACATACATACATACATCCATACATACATACATACATACATACATACATACATCCATACATACATACATACATACATACATACATACACTCGGGGCAGAAGAGATACTGCTACCGGGCGCGTCTCCCCGAGCGGATGGGAGAATGCTCGCTGTCCTTGGATAACACTTAATCTCTTAGTTGATGAGGTACAGCGGGTAGGAGCCAAGCAAAATAACCAAACAAAATACGCTCCCGTGGACAAAACTCCCCTTTAATGGTTTGGTCGCACTAACTGACCTAACAAGACGATCGTTCTCTGCTGTGACCCACTGGGAGTGACGGGAACCTGTATCGTAGTTTCCGACGATGCAGGCCACGGCTGATGTGAGCTTGCTCTACCGAGGTGTAAGTTGCAGCAGTGGATCAGGAGCCAGCCACTTCGGGCCTTGATCAGGAAGTACGCAGTGAGTGTTTGAGATCGGAATCTTCACCGCTCCGAGCGAGTCTAGTCCGTCCGTGTATTCCGGGACTGGCTAAGTGTCGGCTAGGCCACAGGGAACTGGGGTAGGAGTACTATCTCCGAGGGTACACCCGTTCCTAGTTATGGCAACCCGCTCCACTCCGTACGATGCGCTGGTAAATTAAAAAGTATGAGTAATTCAAAGGAAACAAACAAAAGTGGAAACAGGCTACATGCCCAACAAGCAGCGATTGACGCAAGCGCTGAAATGAAGCGTTCGAAAGCGCTCAAACGCCTTGAAAAGCTGATCAGTGAGTTGAATGATTTTGTTCAACCAAAGGTCAACATTCACAAAGAGATTAAATCCAAGATGACTGGTGCAACTAACGCCCTTCAAAGGTTTGAGAAGCTGGACGAGGAGTGGCGCTCATCATTGCAGCGCATATCCCATGCTACATCGGAGAAAGACTGTCAGGCTATCGACGTGACTGACGAAGCAATGGACACCGGAGCTGAAGGTGATGGTGAATCAGTCGCGGAAGACAAAAGTGAAGCCAGCAACAAGTCAGGTAAGAGAAAAAATCGACCTTCTCCTGACCCAACAATCAGCCAAGCCATGAAGAAAAAGGATTTGAAGAAAAGCCCTCCGCAAAGAGCGACAGTACGAAGCGACGAACAGGATAAAGCGTCGGTTTGGCAAAAAGTTCAGTCCAAGAAAGAGCTAAAGTGACAGAAGAAAGAGGTGCTCTCAAAACAGACGTCAAAGGAGCCCCGACCTGAACCCAAGCGAAAGAAACCGCGGAAATGGATCAGACCGGATGCCCTCATCATTCGGCTGACAGAGAAAGCAAAGTACGCCGAGATCCTGCGTCGAATAAAACAGGACGTCCCTGACGACCAGGTCCGCAGTACGGTAGAGAAGATCAATAAGACCAATGCTGGAGATATGCTGATAACTCTTTCGAAGAAGAGCACCGACAAAGGCCAAAAATTGAGAAAGACCATTGCAGACATTCTGAAAGAAGACGCAAAAGTAACCTGCAAAGGACCACAGGAGGTAATTGAGATCCGAGACGTCGATGATGACACAACTAAGGATCACATCCAGGGTGCCCTACAGGAGGAAGCTGGAGATGGCTGTGAGATACCACTAGAGGCAATCAAGATCCGTAAGGCCTATAGAGGTACTCAAATTGCCACAGTAATTCTACCAGCAGCAACAGCACAGAAACTACTGGATGGAAGTAGCAAAATCCGGATTGGTTGGGTTAATTGCCGAATAAGGACAACGAAGAGACCTATTCAATGCTTTAAATGCTGGCATTTTGGACATCATGGATCCCAGTGCAAAAGCAAGGTGGACCGGTCGAAGCTTTGCATCAGGTGCGGACAAGAAGGGCACAAGATTGCTGATTGTAAAAATCCCGCCAAATGTGCATTATGTGCTGAGATTGAAAGTGCAGAGAATGTTGCCCACCATGCCGGTACCCATAAGTGCCCGTTATTTCAGGATGCACTCCAGAAGTTGACGAACAAACAAGCATGAGGATACTGCAGCTCAATCTCAACCATTGTGAGGCAGCGCATGACCTGTTCATGCAATCCGTGCGAGAACTAGAGCTTGACTTGGTACTGATAGCAGAGCCATATAAACACCTGAGTACCCAACCCTGGGAATCTGACAGCACATCCAAAGCTGTCATCTGGTCATGTGGCAAGCTCCCTTTCCAAAATGCAGTCGACAACAGCAATGCCGGCTTTGTAGCAGTATCAGTAGAGGGCATCCGCTTCTATAGCTGTTACGCACCACCTAGCCTCTCTACTGTCGAATTCACCGCATTTCTGGATCGACTTACCGAGGACGCGAAGCATTACCACCCAGTGGCAATAGCTGGGGACTTCAACGCCTGGGCAGTAGACTGGGGTAGCAAGAATACAAACACGCGAGGAAAGGAATTACTAGAAGCCTTTTCTACATTAGATGTAGTACTGCTCAACAATGGTGATACACCAATCTACACCAAAGGAGACACAAGTTCTATTGTAGATCTCACTTTCATCAGTGGCAGCCTCACCAGAGGTAATATCAACTGGAAGGTGATGGATACCTACACAGCCAGCGACCACAACGCGATTCTCTGGGAAATATTAAACGCCCAGAGCCCGAGAAGACCTAAAAAGCAACTTAACACCATTGGTTGGAAGGTAAAAACTCTTGACCCAAGGGCATTGTTAGTAGCTCTCAATAGTGACCAGATTATCGCGGGCTGCGCAGAAGAGAAGACCAAGGACCTGATGAAAAGAGTGACCCAGGCGTGTGACGCCAGTATGTCTCGTAGACGTGGCATAAACACAAGACCTTCCGTTCATTGGTGGAACGACCACATCAGCGCCCTTCGTAAAGAGTGTCATCAGAAGAGAAGAATATCTCAGCGTGGCTACCGACGACCTAACTCTGTGGAGCTGGTCGCAGAGTACAAAAAGGCCCGTCGATCCCTGAACAAAGCCATCAAAGATAGCAAAAGAAAATGCTGGAAGGAGCTCATCAACGAGGTGGACAGAGATCTGTGGGGTAGGCCGTATAAGGTGGTCATGACCCATCTTAAAAACCAGCTAATGCCATCACCCACGTGTCCTCAACTCCTACAGAAGATCGTAAACGCGTTGTTCCCCGAACAAAGCAAGTTTAACTACCTATTAGCGCAGAATGAAATGGATGACATTCCATCTGTCACGGAGGGAGAACTGATGGAGGCTTGTAATCGTGTAGGGAACAATAAAGCGCCGGGATTGGACGGGGTCCCCAATATTGCTTTAAAAACAACTATAAAAGCAGTGCCATCATTGTTCCTGGACGTCTACGACACATGCCTCAAGGAAGGGATTTTCCCTCGGAAGTGGAAGCAGCAACGACTAGTACTACTTCCAAAAGGGAAAAAGCCACCAGAAGAACCGTCATCTTATCGACCACTTTGTATGTTAGACACGGCAGGTAAGATACTTGAGCGTATAATCCACCAAAGAATAGAAGCAGTTGTCGATCCACTCCTGGCAGATAACCAGTATGGTTTTCGGAAAGGACGATCAACCCTGGACGCAATCAACTTGGTTGTTGCAACGGCCAAGGAGGCAATCGAAGGGATCAGATGGAAGGGTGGAGCGAAGAAGTACTGCCTGGTGGCCACTCTGGACATCAAAAATGCCTTCAACTCCGCCAACTGGGACTGCATTATGCAAGCCTTGGAAGAGAAAAACGTACCAGGATACCTACGTAGGATAGTGGCTAGCTACTTCACGGACAGAATCCTGAGATACGACACGAAAAATGGTCCAAAAGAGTACGGTATTACCGGAGGTGTACCCCAGGGTTCTGTTCTGGGTCCACTTTTGTGGAATGTCATGTATGATGACCTGCTGAGACTGACTCTTCCAAGAAGTGTCAAGCTTGTTGCATATGCAGACGATGTAGCTGTTGTAATCATTGCGAAACACCTAGATGAGATAAACCACATGTTCGGTACCACCTTTGAGAAAGTTAACCGGTGGATGGATTCAATGAACCTACAACTGGCTAAACAGAAGACTGAGGCTGTGCTTATTACCAGCAGAAAAGTGATAGAGACCATAAAACTGAAAGTCGGAGAACAAGAAATCACATCACAACCATATATCCGATATCTGGGAGTGATGCTTGATGCCCGACTCAACTTTAAGCAGCAAGTCGAACACGTGAGTGCAAAAGCATCAGCAGTGGTAGCTAGCTTAGCACGACTGATGCCAAACGTCGGAGGCCCAAAGCAGAGCAGAAGACTACTACTATCATCTGTAGTCACATCAGTGCTCACTTACGGAATATCTATCTGGGCGGACGCACTAGAAAAGCAAGAATCATGGAGAAAGGCTGGACCAGTCTACCGTCTGAGTGCCTTAAGAGTAGCAAGTGCCTTCCGCACAATATCTATGGAAGCAGTGTGTGTCATCTCCGGAACTTTGCCTCTCAGAGTCTTAGCTGAGGAAAGACGGATCCTTTACCAATGAAAGAAGTCGACCACACTAAGCGCTGAGGAGCTTGGAACAGAAGAGCGGCAGAGGAGCATAAGTAGATGGCAACTACAGTGGGATGCCACAATGAAGGGTAGGTGGACGCATCGTCTCATACCAAGGATCAACGTTTGGCTAAACCGGAGTCACGGTGAGGTCAACTATTATCTTACACAGATGTTATCAGGACACGGCTGTTTCCGGGCGTATCTCCACCGCTTCAAGCATGATGATTCCCCGGAGTGCCCGTCCTGCTCAGGAGTCAATGAAGATGCAGAGCACGTTTTCTTTGAGTGCCCACGTTTTTACCCACAGCGAGATGAGCTGGAGAATATCCTGAAGAGGAAAATCTAACCAGAGACAATAGTAGCAGCAATGCTGTCATCAGAAGCTGCCTGGAACGCCACAAGCACTTTTGCTACAAAAGTGCTTACCGAGTTGCGATCCATTGAGAGGAAAAGAGCGAAAGACAGAATCTAGAAGGAAGAAATAACATCTTAGCCACCAGAAGGAAGAGCGGCAGCTAATTCCTCCCCCTGCGAAGAAATGCCTTACGGCGGTACCATGGGGGATCAGAGGATAGAAGAGAAAGGGGTTTTAGGGTTTAGTGGGTAGGGGCGTCAGCGTCGAGTTTTAGTATAACGCTGCGTCGAGTCGCCACATATCCAGGCCAAACAGCTACGCCTGGAATCCGTAAAAAGGATTCCCCCCCCCCTAAAGAGAAAGAAAAAAAAAAAACATACATACATACATACATACATACATACATACATACATGCATACATACATACATACATACATACATACATAGTGACAATATCGCAGGGGTAGTCAGGGAAGCTTCCTATGACCTTAACACGTCGAGATCTGATGAAAACTCGAATTTTGCAAAACGGGGTGAAAACAATAACTTCCCGATTTTTGAAAATCTTCGATTTTCTTAGCGGGAAGTTAAAAAAATAATGCTCAGGTGCAATATTTGTTCGTTAAATGTAACGTCGATCAAAACTTTAACAACTCATTTCTGTCAATCATTCTAACGCGGAAAATAAGTATTATGTTATTGAACTATACAATAAGGATTGTGGTGAAATAGACTGTAGTTCAAGATTCGACATTTTAAATTTTTTACAAAGACATTTGAGATTAGTACATCAATTTCCACCACAACCGTTATCGAGCAATGAAATCAAAAACTCTACAGTAACTCAATAGTATATTACACACCTAGGGAAGTTAAGTAAGAAATGTCTCAGATCACATGTAATTGTCGGCCGAGGCGAAGCCGAGGTTGACAAACATGTAATCTGAGGCTTTTCTTATTTTCCTTCCCAAGGGGTGTAATAAACTATTGCTCGACGAAGGCAGGAAGCGGTACTTTCGTTTAGCGCAGCCGGCTGAAAGTTGACGCTTTCTGCCCGTCGAGCAAAAAATAGAACTATATCGCTAAATGACATACAAAAACTGAATCAAATATAAATCACATTATTAATAATGATACGAGTAAAAACTCTTACCCGTACGACATAAATACCAAACAATTTCAAGTCTGAAGTAAGTAATGAACCCGTGTAAAAATTATCTGATATCATGATGAGGTTTTCATAATGAATATCAATGGATTTCATATTTTGACACAAATATAAGATTCATATAGAAACCATATCAATATTCATTTGAAACTCGTAAGAAGTTAAATACTAATGTAAACGAATTTTTTTTTAGGTAGATTAGTAAAGTTTTCATTTTTTCCGATAATCAGAGGAAAAATACAGTAATTGAGAAGACATTATTTTCATCATGCACTATACTGTTGCATGAACTACTTTACTTTCTTTCTTGATTTTCTTAACTTAGAAGAATATTTAGAAAAACACTATCTTGGTTTAAGAAAATTTTTTGACTGAAAAAATTGTTTTGTCTTAAGATAATTATTTTTTATTTTAAAAACAATTTAAATCTACCTAAAAATTGCTTTAACTTAATTAATTTGCATTATTTCCTGTATATAGTTATGACTCAATAACTTTATATCACGATTTAAAAAGGCTAACGACATCACTACGATATTATTATGATTTTATGCAGATATTACTATCACTTTATTAAAAATTCATGTTAACATCATAATAATTTCATAATCAAATTACTAGAAATTTTCTTTCTTCAAAAAGAAAAATAAAAATTTCATAATTTATTTTAAAAAAAATTTGTTCGCACAAATATTTTACTTATTACGAGTATCAAATGTATATTAATATGGCTTTTATATGAATCTCATAGTTGTGTCAAAATATGAGATTCATTATGATATTCATAATGAACCTCATCATGATGTCAGATGATTTTTACACGGGCAGCTGAAAGATTTGAAGCTAAATTGTACGTAAATCCACGCTTACCCCGTAATATTGTTCAAATAATTTTTGATGATACACGTAGTTTTATAGGTGATAAACTTCTAGAAATGCTAAAATCACCTGTTAATAATGCACTCCTAAAATTAAAATGTCCGTTCAATGATCACAGTAAGGTAAATCGTTATTTTCGATGCACAAAGGTAAAGATTTTGACGGCTTGAAATGACGTCAGAAGCTTGAGGCTATGGGCGCATTCTTATCAAGACCGAGTTAGTTATCCAGTCGAGCGAAGCGAGTCCGAATATAGTACGAGGTCTTGATGAGAATGTATCAATAATTTCAAACGTGTGCCTTCACTTTAGGTCTGCCAGGGTTGTTCCTAATTTTGAGCATAAAGTATCGAACAAAATTTTTTGTCATATCAACAGCAGAAGTTGCATTTCAGAGAAAAAGGGTCGAACCTGTTAAATTATTGTTTATTTTATTTGAAAGCACAAGAATTATGTGAAAACATATAGAACTAATGATATATTATGATGTCATATTTTTCTATTATTTCGTTAATAGAATATTTTTTTGAATTTCATTTAAAATCCAACTTTTTCGGTTGATATGACAAAAAATATGTTCAATGATCTACGAAATTCGTTCTCTTATTTAAATAAGGAATAAAGACGTTTAGAATTTTTCAATTCTAACAATACATAGAACCTATTTCGTATGTAATCGATAGAACTTTTGTCATTACAAAAAACAATGATGGAACGATTGGTAAATATATAGATATTAGCGGTCAATATAATCCACTTAGTCTTTCATTTAAAGCCTTTTTTGAAACGAATGATACATTAGACATTGTTTTAAATTATATGTCTAGCGTTAAAAGAAACACAGCGTACATGGAAAATTTTATACAAGGTAAACTCTGGACAGAAAAACGTTCTAAATATCCTGAAGACATTGTCATCCTTTACTTTTTATCCGGTGATGATGTAGAAGTAAACAATCCTCTCAGCTCGCATTCAGGCAAAGTAATGCCAATTTACGCGTCATTTCCATGTCTACCGCCTGAATGTAGATCACAGCTAGCGAATATTTTACTGATTTTAATTTACGATTCGTGGATACGAGATACTAATAAAAAAAACCGCACTTATGATATTTACCGTCCGCTTATACAAGGCATTAGGTATTTAGAAAAGACGGGGATTGTAATTAATACAGCTACCGGTGAAAAAAAGATTTATTTTGTTTTAGGCTTAATACAAGGAGATAATCTTGGGTTACATGAATTATTAGGTCTAACGGAATTATTTGTAGCAAAATTATAACTGTAGGTTCTGCAAAATGAGTAAAGACAACTGTAAAAATGCTCTTATCATCGCTTCTGATTTAAAACGAACTATAACAAACTATGAGCAAGATATTTTATTGAATAATATTTCAAAAACCGGTATTAAAGAAAAGTGTGTATTTAAAGAAATAAAATCATTCCATTGCACTAGAAATTATACTGTTGACGAAATGCACGATTTACGTGAAGGTATTGCTCACGATGATCTAATTGCGATACTTAGAGAATTAACTTCCGAAATTAGTGAATTTTTTTTCATTTTCTTTAGCTGAATTAAATAACAGAAGAAACAAAATTAAAAATGACAGCATCAGAACTAACTACATTTGTAAAATATTTAGGCATTTTAATTAAAGATTTAGTCGACGAATCTAATCCTTATTGGAATTTATATGTTTTATTGAGAGAAATTCTTGATTTTTCATTAGCAAAAAAAGTATCCAACGATCAAATTACGAGATTCAAATCAGTAGTCATTCGTCACCATCTCTTATATATGCAATTAACAGGTAAAACTTTAAAACCAAAACATCATTTGTATTTCCATTATTCAGAAGTATGTGAAGAAAGTGGTCCGAGCTATCTAATAATTTTTTCTCGCATATTCTATAAACTCACATTAAGATGACCCTCTCTACATTCCTTTCTCAATCCTTTCCTACCAATATCCTGTTACGTGAATGTGGAACGCTTCACGTAATAATTACCGTAACTCCTATTCTTTCCCACTTCACAGCATTATTTATATTTGTAAAAATGTGGAACGCTTCACGATTTTGCGTGTCATCCTTATACAAATATAAATAATGCTGTGAAGCGGGAAAAAATAGGAGTTACGGTAATTATTACGTGAAGCGTTCCACATTCACGTAACAGGATATTAGTAGGAAAGGGTTGAGAAAGGAATGTGGAGAGGGTCATCTTAATGTGAGTTTATAGAATATGCGAGAAAAAATTATTAGATAGTTCGGACTGGGATTCGAACCCAGAACCTTCCGAAGACATGTCGGCTACGCTACCATTTGAGCTATCCGGTCTATACTAAATTTCCTTTCGCTTATTCTATATACATTAAGCCACACCGCCATTTGTCTTCTATTCGTTCTGAATCTAAGCATACTCATTTAACGGCTTCTGCTTCAGCTAATAGATGTAGAGTAAATATTCCTCTTTCGCTAGCAAAAAAGCATCAATTAACAATGAACTTCTTGATAATATCTAATAAGTCTTTACTTCCAAGTATTACTTTTGGTCCTATGGATACCGTTCAGTCGAATGATTTTCTATACTGCAATGTACCAAATGATGTAGAAGATAAAAGCTTCCGAGCATTTAAGTGGATTGAAATTAAAAATATAAAATATACTAGAAAAATGGTGGTATTAGTAGGATATGAAAATTTGATGCCTGTTTTTGCGGAAATCAAGGCAATTGTAACCGTGAATGATATTGTAAATAGTGTATACTTTATTTGTAATCAGTTATTAGTCCTAGGATATTATGAACATGTTCTAGGATATGAAGTAAACCGTTCAAATTCTATTATTTGGGTTCATATCGAAAATTTACATGATGTTTTTCCTCTATATGTACATACATCTTTGGATGGCGAACTTTATGTTATTTTGAATTTTAAAAATTGTTGAAATAATAAAATAATTTTATAAACAAAATGTATTGTTTTTATTTTTGAATTTATAGGTTAAGCAATCAACTTCTGTCAAAATTTCACGTTTTGAGGCACCTCAAAAATCTGGAAACTGTTCAAAGTTGAATTTGTTATGCATTTGTTGCATTACTTCAATCCAGTCCATGTTGCGTCTCACGACGCCTACTCCTGGTTATTGGTCCCTTTCTGTGGTTTTTGCTTTTAGAAGGCGCTGCGCGTAGGATGCAACATCTAACCAATTATCTTCTTTTCTGAGCATACAGGCTATCAAAATCTCGGAGGAGAGCGTGGTGCCAATAGTTTCTTCGGTACTGTTTCTGTAGTCCTTCCACCGATCACACTCGAAAAACGTGTGTTTGGCGTTGTCAATTTTGTCTAGGCAATATTTACACGTTGGCGTGCAGTGCAGCCCCATCTTTAAGAGATAGGCGTTGATTTGTCCGGGACCTGTCAATAGCTGGGTGAGGAAGAAGTCCATGTCCCCGTGCTTCCGAGAAATCCAGACGTTTATGTTTGGGATCAGGCACGCCATCCATCTGCCCGTCTCTCCCGATGTCCATCGGTCCTGCCACTCTTGCTGCGTTTCCACCTTTATCATCGTTCTTGCGTCCTTCATGTTTTCGTCACTATCTTTAGCGTCATAGAGTTTTGCTCTTTCGAACGCTAATAGGTCGATATGCGCGGCTTTCGCAATGACCAATACAGCCGCTTCGGCAATCGTGCGGTAGGCACATGCAACCCTGAGAGCACCTCGCCGCTGTATTGCTGCCATCTTTCGCCGGTAGATCTTCTGCTTTAATATGTTTGCCCATATCTCCGCTTCATAAAGCAGTACTGAATGGACTGCTTCTAGAAGAACTCTTCTCTTTTTTGTTCTTGGTCTCATGGTGTTGGTCATGATTCTTGTTAGACTAGACACCGTCTTGCTAGCTTTCCTGCATGCACTGTCAAGTTGTTCGCGGAAAGATAGTTTCTCGTCTATCATTATCCCTAGATAGCGCAGGACCCTTGTTGACGTCAGTGTTGTTCCTCTCATGTCAACAGTGAATGGTTTTGGGAACCATTTTTGACGTGTCAGAAAAACCATCTCGGTTTTATGCTTGGCGAGTTTCAGGTGGTGTTTATCAAGCCAGGTCTCGACGGCGTCAATGGTCTCCCGGACCAGTAGTTCGGCCTCTTCTACGCTGTCTACTACTATCGTGGCCGCAACGTCGTCTGCAAAGCCTGTTAGCCCTACTTGCTCTGGCAACAGAATTTCAAGCAGCTCGTCGTAGACTGCGTTCCATAGATCGGGCCCCATTATTGAGCCTTGCGGCACGCCAGCCGTTATATCGTATTCTTGTGGGCCTTCAGTAGTTTCCACTATTAGCTTTCTATCGTCAAGGTAGTTGTCGACTAGTGCTAGATTCTTTGGTTCCGCGTCAAACTTGTGCTCCAGAGCGTCTAAAATGTCTCCCTAATTTGCGCTGTTAAAGGCGTTTTTGACGTCTAGCGTAAGGAGAAGACATACTTTATGAGCTTTGAGGCTGCCAGACCATGCTTGTTTTGCTGTCTATGACTTTCTCGATCGCTCCAACTGTCGAACGACCTTTCCGGAAGCTATGTTGGTTGGTGGCAAAGCTTGCGGCACAGTCGATGTCGTTACGAAGTTTTTTTTGTATGAGCTTCTCGAGCAGTTTGCCAGCAATGTCCAGCATGCAGAGTGGTCTAAACGACGAAGGTATTACAGGGGTTCCTTTACCTTTGTCTAAGAGAACCAATCTTTGCCGCTTCCAGACCGCGGGAAACGTGCCAGTTGCCAAGCATGCATTGTAAGTGTTCAGGAGTATGTCTGGGTATTCCAGGGCTACAGGTCCGATCACCGACATCGGGATGCCATCCTCTGATAGCCCTCCAGGTGCCCTTTCCGTCTTGAGAGACTTTGCCGCGTTTTGCAGCTCTTTAGTTCTAAAAAGTGTTGATTTGCAATCTTTTCCGTAATGTCTTTTCTCCCGCGGCGGGTGTTTAGTAAACAGCTCCGCTACAATGCTGTCCATTAAGGCAGTGTGTGTGTGTGTGTGTGTGTGTGTGTGTGTGTGTATGTGTTTAATAACCTTCTCATATGTTTTTAATGGTTAGACCAGTTTGAACGAACTTGGTGGTGTTTAAAAGGGCTTCACTAAACTTTGATTTTTTGTACCTCCCGAACTGATGTGGTCCAATAGATTTTGAAAAATTTAAAAGAAAGTGTTATTTAGAATTTTATCTCTAACTAATATATCACTTGCAAAAGCTAATCAGCTCTTAAGCCTAAAAAATGACGTTGATTGTTGTAAGCCGCACTAAAATCGATCCATGCGTTGAAGAAAAACCATGATCGAAAAATTCCGAAAAAAGGGTTTTTTTTTTTTTAATAACTTTGAAATTTTTCCTTGAATTATTTTTGATTTGATAAATAATAATTGAATAAAAAAAAAAAACATTTAATTTTTAAAAATTAAAAAGTTTTTATAACTTCGAAACTTCCCTTTAGATCGTCTTACATCTAACAGACTAATTATAAGTGCTTAAAAATCTCTTTTAAATCGGTCAAATCATTCATGAGATATTAACGGTTGTAATAGTTACGTAACAAAATCATTTTGTTACAGCAGCAAAATCATTTCGTTACGGCAACAAAATCAGCTATGTTAAAGTAACAAAATTATTCTGTTATCCGAACAAAATTATTTTGTTGGGACAGCAGATTGATTTTGTAAACTAACAAACTGATTTGTTATTACAACATAACTAATTTTGTTAAGGGGCTGTTCATAAATTACGTAAGCACTCATTAGGGGGGGGGGTCAAGCTGAATCTCTATGCATGCTTACTTAGGGGGGAGGGCGCTAGTAGACAAATCTTACGTAAGCAAAATTTTTAAATTATTTCAGTAGTCAGTAACTTAAATTACTTTTCTACTAAGATTCTCGATCGATAATGTCACACACAGTATTGTTTGGTAATAAGTTGTTAAAACAAGGCAGAAAGAGCGAAGCTGACATGAGTGTCAGAATCTTTTATTTTTGTTAAAAAATGCTAGTTGATGTACATAGTAAAAATTAAAGTAATAGAATCCTATTCAGTTGGAATAGTTTAAATAATCCATTTGGGGTTTATAAGGTTGAATCTTACCCAGTTGGTGTTAATTTGAAAAATTCAACCTTGTCCGTCAAGTTTAATTAATCCGTTTTTGCCTATTTTGTAATAAATAGTTTGATTCACTTTGCCTGTTCAGTCAGAACAGTTTGATATATTATTAGTAATATTCGAAGCACCTAATATTACTAATTAGCTCCAGTTCGTGTGTGAATGTTGCCAAGTTAGGCATCAGTGGTTAAAATAATTTATTTTATAGTTAATAAGCAAATTATCCAACGAATAAGTCAATCAGTTATTTGCATCTTGCCATTACATCCCACTCCTAGTACGCGGTTTAAGGTGGATTCACCAGAACATGTACCAGAGGCCACGTGTTCCAGTTCACCCGGAGAAGTAACACCTACTCGAAGTCCTAATTAATAAGCTATACATAAGTATTGGTGTTGGTTTTATTAGTTTTTACGGCCAGTTCGAGGTATTTATTCTTAGATTTTATAAGTAACCGAGTCTCTGGAGCCAGGCAGAACTCACATTTTGAAACGTACCTTGAATGGTTAGAATCTAAGATTTAATTTATTAATTGATAAATTCTCTAAATAAGAAGTGGCGCATTCCATAGCGTTCCCTTTAAATCTACTACGTTTCAATGGCATTTGTTAAAAATTAAAAATATTTTTTAACTTATTTAAAGCCCAAAATTGATGTATATCTTACGTAAGATTTCAGAGGGGGGTGGATGCATCAGTTCAAAATCTTACTAATGCTTATCATGGGGGGAGGGGGGTTGTAAAATGCTCCAAATTATGCTTACGTAATTTATGAACAGCCCCTAATGTAACTCATAGATTTGTTGTTATAAGTATAATCATTTGTTATTTCAACATATATTTTAGTTATCCTGTCTTTTGATATCATAACAAATTATTATTATGCGTGTATGTTATGAATCTTGAGATTACTATTTATAATATGATTTAATTATTATTAACTTCCCGCTAAGAAAATCGAATATCTTCAAAAATCGGGAAGTTATTGGTTTAACCCCCTTTTGTAAAAATTGAATTTTCACTAGATCTCGACGTTTCAAGGTCTCAGAAAGCTTCCCTGACCAACCCCACGATGGTATCGGTGCGTCTGTATTAGGGTGTTTCAAAAAAAAAAAAGAATTTTTTTTTTTAATGGTGTTGAAAAGTTGAAAGTACATTTAAAAACAAAAATTTTGGCGCCTATTAGAGCCTTTAATATTAATATTAAGGTTTGCCTCAATTCATTCGTAATTTTTCTATTTAAATAACACGAGAAAACTTTTTTTTTATTTTTGAATTTTAATTACTTCGGAATGGCTTGTTTACGCAATATCCCAGAGAGAGGTCTTATAGGAAATTTCACGCTCTACAAAAAACGTTTTAAGGTCAAAGTTCCTCAGATCAACCGTTTCAAAGATATTTGCAATCAAAAATTTCAAATATTTTCCAATAAAATTGCAAAAAAAAATCATACTTTATATTGATATTGTTTTTTTTTGTAAAATCAATTGAATTCTGTTAATTTGAGATTTTAATTTTTTTTTTGCTTATTTACTCCATACGTAACTCACAAAAAGTACAAATACATAGATATAAAGGTTAAAATTATCAAACAAATGATTTTTGGGTCTCTTTTATAACAAATTTATTTTATTTTCTACCAAATACTAATAAATTCTATTAAACAATCAATTCATTATAACAAAAAACAATATTTAACAATAATTCATAAAATTTTTTCTAACTTGAAAATATTAGTTTTATAAAATTATTTTTATTGCAATTAGGATATCGTTTTCTGTGTTCTGTCACTACTTGTAATAAATACTGAAGCTGTTCTTCATTTTTCGTTAAGAATCGATTATATTGCTCTATCAATGCCACGCCGCGTTCTGCTACATCATTTACAACTTCAAGTTTCTCAAAATAGTCCAAGTTTCTTTTGTAATTTAGATTTTGAGGCCACAAAGTTACATCCTCATCAATGAAATCATACGACAAATCAAACGATTTAAACAGATTTATCGATCTCATAGATACAAATTGACTAAGATCTTTATTTAATAATGACTCTAAATTTTTCTTATCGATTATAAAACCACTCGTTGTAGTTTCATTGGTTTCACAGTTTTTTAAAGCATGAACTATTCTTCTTTTTGTTTCAACTGAAACAGTTTCGTCAAAGAGAGATAAAACAGACAACTCGTTATTTAAATACCGCAAGTGATCGGATAATTTTTCTGAGCATGCCCGTGAAATAGTATTATTAAATTTTTTATATGAAATTAATTCTTTAATTAAAGTTAAATCATTATTAGGTGCTGCTATAGCGCACGGCGCAATATACCAAGCTTTTAAATAGAATATTATGATAAATAAACTAAGTTCTCGTAATCCAGCTATTTCTGATTTAGTAAGATGAAATTCATTTCTAAATAAAAAAATTTTTAAACTATATATTGCTTTAGCCATCCACCTTGCATGATTGACGGCTCCAGCACGCTTAAATGTAATATTTGTTGTAATAGCACTCAAAAATATCGATGATAATTGCAGGAGTTCACGGTAATCGTCACGACAATGATCCATCTACAAAAAAAGTTCAAAGTCAAAATAAAATTAATTACATTGCAACCTCAAAGTAAAGAACATTAATTATTATCAACTGATGTGAAGTAAAAGTTACAAAATATTTTACAAATGCAATTGTAATCGTTAATGATGATTAAGAGTGTAATAATCATGTGAAATTGATTTCCAATATTTTTATTTACAACGGGGTTAATTATTAAGTGTAAAATGGATGATTATACGGAACTTCATAAATTTTCATGTTTCACTTTAACATCAGTTGATAATTCTTTAGCGCTGGATTAAAAAATTTTACTTCTATTTGATTATTAACGAATTTCAAAATTTCATCTTTGATTGGTGTTATAACTTCCAAAATACTACAGCGTATTTGACGCTGTAGTATCAGAGCACAATGCTTGGATGTTATCAGTATTAATATTCCATTGTTTTACTGTTGTAATAATAGCTGAAGCTTGATTTTGTCCAGTTCCAGATTCTAGTTTGGGGACTCCTAACAGTTGAAATTTACCTGATGATGATAAAATAATAGGAAGCCGGTCAACTTGTTCTATACCTGTAATATCTGACAACAGTTTTCCATCAAAATGTAGCACATAATTATCAGTTTCCAAATTAGTTTTCAGATTTAACGTCGCTTCTTTGCGAAATTTTTCCCGTGCTCGGTGAATAGTCAAATGACTGAAGTTTACGCTTGCACAATCAATATTTAGGCTAGATAATAAAACAGCAAAAATGTAAGTCGCCGACCTACTACTCACATTAGCTCTATCCAAAGCCGCAGCAAGTTCTGGTGTCATTAGATCAATTTTAGGAACTTGTTGTTTTGGAATTTCATCTTCATAATCAGAGATTATACGAGAAGTATTACTTTCCAAAGATTTCTGGGATAACTTAGATGTTTGACTTGATATTTCATGATTAACAACATTATCAGTCTCAACTGTACAAGAATAGTCAACATTGTCATTACCGAACTCTCCGACATCAAATGTACCACTATCATTATAATTGATATCAATGTTCTCTTCATTATTGTTATCACTATTACTGTAGTTATTATTTTCATCGCTTACATCAACATCCATATCTTCAACATCTTCTGGAATTGGTTGAGAATTATATGAAATAAAACCACGTCGACTGGAAGATTTTTGTCTCAAATAAAATAATCTTTTTTCTTTATCCAGTAAATTTAGCACATCAGCATGAGCTATATCAAATAGTTTATTTAATTCGTCCCGAAAAAGGGATTCATTTTTTTTTTTGAGATTTTGACTTTTTCCTCTTACAGTTTTTTTGTAAATTCCTCCATCGATTGTGATTTGAGGTTAGTTTTAAAAAAGCAGATCTTTTCTCTCTTTTCGGGATTTGTGCCACACACCAAATTTTGAAAACTTTGTCGACAGTGGTTGATATGCTTTCTTTCACTGAAAAATTTTTCGTTTTGAGATAATAAAATAAAAGTGACATAACCTCTTTCAATGAAGGTAATTTTTTTCCACCGAATTCACTTAATACATCACCAATCAAGTACACTGTTTTCACCATTGTAATCATAAAATTTATAACTTATATATTTTAATTATAAGCAAATTAAATTAATAATATAACGAATTTAAATAACAATCAGTATCAATAAAGAAAGACAATGACGAGAAGATAGAACAAAGCATTGAAAGCAGAGCAAGAAAATTTGAAAATGCTAAATCATTCAACACTTCTTGGCCAGATCTTCCAGCAACATTTGAAGATTTTATTTTATCTAAAAAGACAGATGATGTTGATGCTGCAGCTCAGGTTGTTAAATTAGCCGAGTTAGTTGATGGTTCGTAACAATATTATACTTAAAATTTTTCGAATCAACGTAATAGCTATATTTTTAATATATTTTAGATGATAAAGATACTGTTATAATTTCATTATTACTTCCGGCTATTAAATCGTCAATTTCCAGTACTGTTAAACGGAGGAAAGTAGAAAATCATTCAGTAGTTGATGGAAAAACAACAGAATTTAAAAATTCTTATATTATCACTGTTGAAGTAAAACTTTATTTGAAAATTACTAATTTAATTTTTAAGATTTATGTGACAATTAATTAACATTTTTATATTTTTGCAGAAATCTGATGAGCTGAAAGCTAAGATTAAAGCTCGGCGGCAGACATTTATTACTAATGAAGAATCGTTTTACCCATTTAGGGTTTTTGTCGGACCTGTCTGCAAACCCGTCGACTTTTATGGTATAATTGATAACACAAAATTGAACGTTGATACTGCACTTGAAGCTTTAGACGTGGCTTTTAAAATATTTCTTATAACATCTTGCCCATTTGCAAAATTTGTAAGTCCTACATACTTTTAAATAAAGTTATTTATCAAATAACTTCGCCAGCAAAATCATCGATTTAATTGCAAAAAGCTCTATTATTTTTTGAAAAAGAAAAAAAAAAAAAAAAAAAAAATTAAAAACTACGTTTAATTAATATATTGTAAAACAATGGGTATAAAAATTTATGTTGTTCTGATTTGGAAAATGTTTTTATCGCTATCGTTATGTAAGCGTTATTATTACTCTTATTTTTATAATTATTATAATAATTAGAATTAGAATTGATGTTATTACTGCCATGATTGTTCTTCAAATAATTGTTTGAATTTTGAAATATAATTCTAGAAAAAAATATTAATTTGTCTTAAACAATTTATTTTATAACCTGTCTCATATATCTGATATATTGTTTAAGTTTGATAATTAATTGTAGACTTTACTTTATGATTAAAATTTTGCAACTTTTTGCTAAAAAAAATGAACTAAAGAAATACTTAAATTATGTCTTAATATCTTGAACAATGTCATTCATTGTGGTGTTGGTTTAGAAATTTGAGTTCCAATTTGTTTATTGAAATTTTTAGCCTAACATTTTGAAGTTCAAAAAGTCTAAAAGAAAAAAAAAATTTTAACCCCAAATTATCGGAAAAATTGTGCTTCAATGCTCCTTAAATATTTTCTATGTATATAATAACACCGGCCCATAAAAAAAAAGTCGTCTAGACTAGTACAGCTGTACTTTTGACCGGACCTATAATTTTTATAGGTATTTTGTCTATTTTTTTTTAATCTTAAAACGTCAATGGGACAAGAAAACTTCAGATTCAAATTCAGTGGAACAAAGTACATAAAAATCATACTCAATCTAAATCCAAAAAATTTTTTTAATCTCGATAATTTCGATTTTTCATGATTTCTTGCAATTTTTTTTTGGGTTTTTTGTAATTTTTTCAAATTTTGATGGCTCAAGGGGCTACTTAACGTTTAGATTCAGATTTCGTGAATTGAAATACATAAAAATCATACGTAATCCAGGTCCAAAAAAATTTTTTCATTGCTGTGACTGCAGTTTTTCGCAATTTTTTGCCTTATTTTTGGGTTTTTTGCATTTTACTCACAATTTTGAGGGTGTACGGGCAAAACTGACTTCAGATTCGGATTTAGCGCGTCAAAATACATAAAGATAGGTAGGTGCGGTCAAAAGTACAGACCACTTTTTTTTTTGTGGGCCGGTGTGTATATTTAAAAGAATAATTGACTATCCTAATACTTAAAATACATAATAGGTATGATAATACTAAGTGCGCAGGCACTAGAAAAAAATGGCGGAGTTATCGTGGGTATAATCCGAGATTCTACCGAGTATAGTTCAAATGATACAGGATATTATCTCGAATTATATCCAGTGTAATCTTACGCAGTATAATCAGAAAAATTACTGGGTAAAATCGGAGATTACACTGAGTATAATCCAGATATCACTCCGTATAATCTGGACTATATTAACTACTATCCGAAATTTTTTTTTTCACCAGATATCACTAAGTATAATATGGGATGATATCCAGTGTCATCTTGTTCTTTCCGTGTATTCAAAGCAATTTTACTATTGCATTCGTTTTAACGATAATAACGATAAGGAAAAAAGAGATTCTATCAATTTGATTGAAGTATATGTATTATCGGTGTTTTGATTTAATTTAAGTAGGAAATCTACTTCCATTTCGACTGCCAAATGGCACTTTTTTTTAAGCGTAAATTGGATTTAGTCATTTTTCGACACATACTGTTAACGTTTCTAGCTTAGATCTCAACTAATAAATGGATTCTTCATCGTTCACATAGCATTGAGACTTAGCTTCGGTTTTTTACGCGTAGGGAACTGTAGGGAGAGTCACGTTAAGATAGTTATAATTACTTATAGGTCATAGGTATGTTAAATTCAAATTCTATGTGTGTATGATTTAATCTTTTATTTTATAATACCTAATATTATGTCACAACATTTTTATCCCAAAAATTAAAATAAAACAAAAATCGAGTTTTTTTTTTTTTCTAAAAAGTGAATTTTTTCAATGTCGTACAATTAGATTCTTAAACACTTCTTCTACTCTTTGTAACTTTTTTTCTATGAACGTTAAATGAAAAACTTTATTTTGTAGAAAATTAAATAACCTATATAATTGAGAAAACGAAAATTTGTAAACAAAAATTTTGTTTTAGTTATTTCGAAAATTAAAAGAAAAATTTTTTTAATGTATTTTAATCCTAGACTAGTCAACGTATGAGCGTGACGCCGCGCTCAATCGTATTTTTTTTATTACATCTTCAATATTTACTAAAATTATTCAAAAAAATTTGACTTTATTCCTTGAACATTTTAGAATATATTAATAATTTTTTCAAACATCTTTGAAAACGTTAAATTGCTGAAAAAAAATTTGTGGCAATTCGTGGGGCTTTTCTCATCGCTTGACCAGAGTCGTAAGTAGTTTTTTTGTCCGCGGCGTTGCCGAAAACACCTCTAGTCTCTGCCTGTCAAACGTTTATGAACTGGCAACACTGTTCTAAAAGCATTGCGGCAAATCCCTCATCACTTGACCAAAGTCGTTAGGTCGCGTTTGTTGACCAGTCTAGGGTTAAATGCTTCTTTCTATGCGTCAGCTTAGTTTTTGGGATATTGACCAAAAACTTTTGGTGAGTTGTTTGTTTGTATCAAAGGAAGTTTTTATCGTTTTCTTAATTTTCTATAGATAAAATAGTTTTTTGCGGAGATCCTCTCACAACGCGACCCACGAAAATTCAATAATACATCGCTATTCTTAATAATACATAATTATTCTCACTATTATCTATACCTGTGAATTTGTAGTTAACGCAGAATTGAATAAATCCACTATGACTTCATTACCACTATTAATAGGTGAGCTGAGGAAAGGGTTTGTGCTCGGAGCTCCAGATGGTGATTGTATTTTGGCCTAAAAATAAAAAATACCAAATTGAGTTTAAATTCGTTTATTGATCTGAAATAAATCAATTTATTTTATACTATAAATTTCATATATTATACACGGAAAAAAATATGATTTAAAAATTGCACCACTGATGATGTAAAAATCCGATTGTACGAGTGGCGTTAGTTTTGGTTTGAGGTGATACAAATATTGTATCACCGTGATGTAGATTTCACATCACAGTGAAGTAAATTATGCGTGCGCTACACGCATGCGCCTGAATATTGTATAGGTTATATTTGTTGTTGATGTTTTGTCCCATTTGAAATACATTAGATACAAAAATTGTATCACCGGGTCATGTAAATTTAGGTTCACCTCTGTTGACTTCACAGGTGATACAATTTTTGTATCACCTGATGAGATTTTAAAGCCACTTTTTTTCCGTGTATATTAATATACAATAGTATTTACTTTATATTGATTCAGGACAGCTTCTTCTTCAGCAAGAGCTTGCTGCCTTAAAGCTTCATCTATTTGACCACTACCAGACTGATCTAGATTGGTATTGTTTGCTGCAGTCCCAAACGCTGTACTGGTGGAAGATAGTGCAGACACCCCTGTCTTTACATTCGTTCTGTTGCTGTTCAAGTAGTGAGAGGATGCGATAGTATTTTTATGAAATGATAGGAGTGTACAAAGGATATTTTTTTGAAGTTTATTTATATGGCGAGTGAGTTAATGTGGATAGAAATTTAGAATGAAAAAAAAAAAAAGTAAAATATTAAGTTCGGTAATACATACGATAATGACAAGGTGTTCAAAATTGTGCATGAAGTAAAATATTGTGATGCTTAAAATATTCAAATTTGATGATCAATTATAGTGAGCTGGTCTTTACAAAAAAAATTTTTTTAGATCGATATTATAAACACCACTTGAATACAGAGACCATCTAAGCTTGCTTTATGCAACTAAAAAGTGAGAAAGACAGTTTGAAAATAAATTCATCTATCAAAAAATTATCACTCACTTAATGGTTTCATAAGTCGTTTATCTTTCCTACAAGGCTACTTTTTTAAATATAAAAATTTACCGACTATTAAAAATGAACAAAAATTATACTAAAATGTTATAGTACGCGTAATTAGAAAACTATTTCAGGATGACAATCGAGATAACAAGGAAAGGAAAAAATAATCGTTTAAATATTAAAACTTTATAGCACAAGTCGAAGATATAAATTAATTTTCGGCATACTAATGAAAGAATTTTACCAGTGCAGACAAGGGAAAAGTAGTTGCTTCATTCCCTACATGATTAAATTGATACCCGAATGTATAAATAGAGATATTGTTCTAAAAATATGAACGAAAAAAAAAAAAAAAAAATTAGTTAATGGGTTGACCCTACACACTATCCCTGTAATTTCCCGCTGATATCAAATGCAAAACTCTACTAATTTCACTTATTACATGATTTAAGTTCTTCGAGCTTAAAATCAATCAATTTCGATGTGCTTGACGGCATTTAGCGTGGTTGAAAGAGCTTTGCGGAAATTCTCAGAAAGAAATCCGATCTGGTGAAGAACTAAAAAATTATATGGAAAAACCACGTTCTTTTTTTTTTAACTTTTTTAACTAAATATCCCACGAACGAATCAACCGATTTAGACAAACTGTTCAACGCAGTTTTTTGAGAACTAATAGTTACTTTTCTTATTAGAATGACATGGTAAGATATACCCATTTTATACACTGATATTAGTAAGTCTGCTAGCGGCATGATGGCCGAGCGGACTAAGTCATTATCCCGTTAGTTCGTTCGTGCATCATGTCGTGAGGCAAGGGTTCGAGACCCGACGGTTGTTCGAATAGTTCCAACACCAACCGTCGGGGGTCGCTCCGGTAGCCAAACTGTACTGACATGGGTTTTCTCTGTGGTTTCCCCATCGCCACTATTCCAACACCGATAGAAAGGGGTGAGGAATAAGGTAAATGCAGTACAGAAAGCACAAGTCGGTCCACAGCCGCATTGAGAATAAATTTATGTGCGAAATGATATGTTGATTATAAAAAGTGGACGACATGTTAATAATAAAGAGTGCAGAACATGTTGATTATAAAAAGAGTGGAGAATATGTTGGTAATAAAAGAGTTGAAAGATTATGTTGATAATATAGAGCGGAGCATATGTTGATAATAAAGAGTTGAAAAAGAGACTACATGCGGAGATGCTGAGACAATTAGCCTTGTAAAAACCAGAAAACGGTATACAAGTAAAACTCGTAATAATAATAGTAAGTTTGCTACTAATTACGGTAAGTGCACCAGTAGTTGACTGATTGTATGTAAAAGTCATACAACAGAAAAAACAGTTATCGAGAACCAAGAAAATTTTTGCTTGTTATTCGATATGATTGGCTCAAAATTGTTCTATTTCTTATTTAAAAGAAAAAAATGTACTCTCGGATTTATTAAGAAACTTTTGTATGGAGAGTCAAAAAGTTCTTAAGTAAACTTTTTTTTTAGTTTTCTTCGAAAATATTTAATAGTGATTTAAGTGATTGTAATAATTCGTATTTAATAATGGTTCAATTTGGAGCAACGTATATAATTTTGAATCGAGATAAAAATATTTTTTTTGAAGAATCTGGTGTACTTAGTTCACAAATCCAGATCTCTTTAATTTAAGAAGTTGATGTCTTCATTCAACATTATATTAACTTATTTCAAGTTTCGCATGTATCGTAAGTTGAAACATTGATCACTTGTTGCACTGAGTTTACGAGATTCCTCCCTCAAAAGGGATTACAGAGATTTTATCGATAAAAAATATATATTTTTCAATTATATGTGAATTTAGATTAATTCAGCTAGGTAGATTTTGAAAAATCTCAAAAATACAATGTTCAAAAAAAGTTATTTTCGGATAAATTTTAAATTAATATATTGATCGATTCCAAAATCTAATCACTGATTAGTAATCAGTTCTTAACCTACAAAGCCAACATAATTGCTGCAAAGCACATCGAAATTGGTTTATTTATTCAAGGATATCGTTTTCTTAAAAATGTTATATATTCGCAAGAATTTTCTTATCACCAAACTAGAGTGGTGACTAGTTATGTGCCCATGGCATTGCCATTGTTAAGAATATGTCTCTAGTCTCTATATCTGTCAAACGAGAATAATATCGTATTGATCAAGCTTTAGGTAGTGCATGGTGAATAGCATAGGATTAATTATTAAAAATCGTTTTCATAAATAAATTAGGAATGAGTATGGTCTAGTACATCATTTTTGCATAAAATGGATTAAAAATTAAGTTAATAAGATATATGAATTGAAAATTTTGATGATATTTTACAGATTGAGAATACACTTGAAATTCATTACTACATACTTCGCAGACTGTGTAGGTGTGCTTGCGGCAGAACCTTTTTTTCCTTCGAGTGAAGCAAGATGTTGCTCTAACGCATCTAATAAACTGCTTGGAGCCTTTGTAAGATCTGGTATATCACCTTTATCGATCCCAACATTCTATAAATCAAAGATTACCATTTAGTGTACTTATAACTACAGTTACATGCAACTTCTTTAGCCGTAAAAAATATGAATAAAATGTTATTTTGCAGTATTTTTTATACAGATATCTTTTATGTAGTATTAGTGTTTCAAATTTTTCATTTATCGAAAAGTAACTTTTCTTTTCGATAATTACATTAAGAGTCAGTGCAATAGCTTTGCTGTTGCAAGTGTGACAAAAATAATACGGTTTCTCTCGATGAGTGCAAGGAAAGAAAAAGATGATACTTGTTGTTAACAGGACTTGTCATTACTTAAGGGGTTAGGGGTAGTCAGAATTTTCAAAAAATCAATTATTTTTTTTTTTTGCATTTTCGTTATGTGTAATATCTTAAAAATATTCTCTGAAAATTTCAAGTCGATCCGATAATTAGTTTTTGAGTTATTCGACAAATAACAAAGAGAGCTCGGGTACTTCAAAGCGCTCGGGAGCAGATAGCTAGCAGCAGCTTCAAGAAACCCCTTTTTAGAGTTCTATTGTCATCCATGAACTAAGACTTTGGTATATGTAGTAGTACCTAAATTTATAAATACCTAAATATATATAATTACAATTTCTAGGTAGTATAAGTGCTACAAATTATTTTTTTTTCGCCACGTCACTAGTATGCCTGTGGCAGTTGCGGAGAGCAGTCGATAGTTGTGCGTTACTAAAATATATTATTTTTGAAGTTATTGATTATGGGACGTGATACGAGAAAAGTTTCGAGAGAAGTTCGGAAATCTGAAAATATCCGTAAGTCGTATTCAAAGAAACGAAAAAATATATTTAACCCAAAAACGGCGGAACGTGATGAAAGTGTTCGGAGTACATTGTCTAAAAAACTGAAACAAAATACTGAAAACGATGTACCCGAAAGTTGCACCTCTGAATTTCGAATAATTAATTTTATTACGGTATTCACTGCCATTTCTGCTCTTGTGAAATGTAAGAAATGTGATAGAAACATTGAATTTCTAACAGCTAGTACACGTGGGCTGGGATTTAAAATTGTAGTTTCATGTAATAACTGTGACAGTGAATATATTCCTTCCTGCTCTTTCATTGGGCATTCTTATGAAATAAATAGACGCTTTATTTTTGTGATGAGAATCTTAGGGATAGGATATGAAGGTTTGTGCAAGTTTTGTGGCCTGATGGACATGCCGTTTTTTTTTAGATAAAGCTACGCATACAATATTATTGAAGCAAATTTTAGATTGTGGTAAAACCGTTGCAGAAGCCTTGATGAAAAAAGCTGTGAATCAAGAAAAAGAAGCGACAAGTGAAAATGAGAATAAGAACGATTTGACTGTATCGGGAGATGGAACCTGGCAAAAACGGGGATTTACATCGTCATTTGGAGTTTCTTCTGTAATTGGCTATTATACTGGAAAGATTTTTGATATAAACATTAAAAGTGCTTATTTTAAGCTATGTGAGTATTGGAAAAAGAAAAAAAATACGGTTGAGTTCGAGGAATGGTATGAATCGCATGAAAATGAGTGTAGTGCTAATCACAAGGGGTCTTCGGGGAAAATGGAGGTGGATGCGATGATTGAAATGTTTCAGCAGTCTGAAACAAAACATGGAGTTAAATATACAAACTGCATTGGCGATGGTGATTCGAAAACTTATTCTGGAATTATAAAAGCAGATCCTTACGAAAATACAACCATAAATAAAAAGGAATGTATAGGCCATGTTCAGAAGCGGATGGGGACTCGACTGCGTACTCTGAAAACTAAACAAAAAGGTCTTGGTGGTAGAGGTAGGCTTACTGGAAAAGTAATAGACAAATTAACTGTGTACTATGGTTTATCAATACGTCGTCATTGCGATTATATTGAAGATATGAAATCTGCTATTATGGCAACTTTTTACCACTACGGTTCGACTGATGAAAATCTGAATCATGATATGTGTCCCAAAGGCGAAGATTCTTGGTGCTCTTACCAGCGCGCTGAAGCAAGTGGAGAGCTTGATACTTATACTCAAGATTATTCTCCCTTACCTCCTGATGTTTTAAAAGCTATTAAACCGATTTACGACGATCTCAGTAATGATAATTTACTTTCAAGATGTGTAGGTGGATTCAATCAGAATAATAATGAGAGCTTCAATCAACTAGTGTGGAAAATATACCCAAAAACCGTGAATACTAGTTCTACTATCGTACAAATTGCTGCATACATAGCTACTTGTATATTTAATGAAGGTACAAATTCATTATTAATGATTATGGATACCCTAGGACTTAATTGTGGGTCTAATTCCCATCGGTATGCTGAAAAATTGGATGCTGCACGTGTGAAAGTGGCAGATCAGCGCGCCAACGACAACACTTGGGAAGGCAGAATGCTTCGTAGGCAACAGCAAATTGATGTTTTGGAAACTTCCACAATGGCTGAAGAACTATTATATGGCCCAGGAATAGATGACTCGATGTAAGTAATTTATTAATTCGTATTTCTGTACGTGAATCTAGTGTGAAACTTTAAACGCGTTTTTCTCAAAACTATGTTTTTTGAACTGGTGATAACTGTAACTCGAAAACCGCTCAGTAGATTTTAATAAAATTTATACAGCTTTTAGAATACATAATAAACTCGGGCCTGATCAAAGGATTTTTTTTTTTCAAAAATTTCGATTTTTTAAGACCAATTAACTGTTGATTTTTTCCCAAAAATCTAGACAAAAATTTCCTGAGGCCGCCATTTTGTTACTTTTTGAAAAAAAAAAAATCCTTCGATCAGGCCCAGGATTATCTATTTATAAAACTAATTTTTTTCATCCGATTGATTTTAGATGAATCTCCAAGGACTTATGATTGTCACCGCAAGGACCTTTTTTTGGAACTGGGTCAACACAGACAGCTATAACTTTGGAAATAAAATTTTTTTTTTTTTGAAATTTTCGTGACTTCAAGTTAAAACATTGTATAATAATGCCATATTACTACTTTTGTAAAATAACATGATTTAATAGCAAAAAAAAAATACTGAAAATTCTCATTTTTTCGTGCCTCTGACTACCCCTAACCCCTTAAACAACTATAAATAATATAAAATATACACAGAAGAAATTCTTATCTTGAACCGAAAAAATGTTTGCTTCTTATTCGGTAATTTTAGCTCAAAATTATTCTGTTTACCGATTAAAAAAAAAAAACTTCCTCTTGAAATTATTAAAAAACTCTTACATGAAGAATCAGAAAATTCGTAAGTCAAATATTTTTTTTACAACACCTGCTCTGGAAGTAGACTTTTCGAGCTCTGTATGTCATCTCCGAAGTACACAATAATCGCATACTTGACTATATGTGTTTTATAAACGCACATTTTAGGTTAAAGACCACATAACTGCACGAATTCCGCCTAAATTATACTGCTATAGAAATATAACCCCACGATTCACTGTCTTTTTAATTTCACTAGAGACAACTGAAACGCTATCTGATGCCGCAATAGTAATTCATTTTTTATCATTCATGTGAATGATGCACTAAAAACAAGGATCAGCCATAACCCTTAATATTATTTTAAAAATTATTATATTCTTCTCAAATTCAATTTCCAGAGCAGTAGTTGTATAAAGTATTGTATACTACACGTGGGATAAAAAGCAAATATGACAGTCGTGATTACGACATTCGCTGTAAGGTTTATGAGACGTTCGTATGACGACTCATGTGGTTGTCGCAACTCGCCTAACGGCTCGCAGCGTATATCACACTCGTCTTCATACGAATGTCCCATAAACCTAAAGCTCATGTCGCAACACCACGACTGTCAGATTGTTTGCTACTTATCCCACATGTAGCATAAATAACTATTATTGAATTGGGATAAAATAATTTTCAAACAAGTATAAAAGTATATAGGTTTCAGGATAAAAAAATTTCAAATTAAGATGTCCTGAGAGAATTTCGTTTTCCAATTTAAACGGCAGATGATTTTTTTGAGATAAGAAAAATTTCTTGGGTCAACGAATCTTTTTTTTCTGAGTATATTTTAACGATAATTTGGAAATTACAATTTAATGTAATATTGTTTTATTTTTCAATGCAACTATAAAGAATAATCGTTTTTATATTTTTTCAAATTTCCGTTAAGAAAATTGAGAATTTTCAAAAAAATAGGGAACTTATTATATAACTTCTTATTGGTTTCCCCCGACTTTCGAAAATCGAGTTTTCATCAGATCTCGATCTGTTGAGATCCTAGGAAGCGATTCTGACTAATTTCACGATGACGTCAGTATGTCAGTATGTCAGTGTGTGTGTGTGTGTGTGTGTTTTTTTTTTTTTTTTTTTTTTTTTTTTTTATAGAGGAGGTAAAATACGTTTACGTACGCCAGGACTTGGTGTTGTTGCCAGAACTAGGTGTTGGTGCCTGGGTATGTCGGACTCAAAAGACAATATTATTTTGCAACAATACCGACTAAACATCCTCCTCTCTCGTTTCCCTATATATGTTACAGGGAAGACTGGATCAGGACCGCGTTAGCATTACTTCAATCCAGTCCATGTTGTGCCTCACGACACCTACTTCTTGTTATTACTGGTTTCTAATCCCTTTCTGCGATTTTTTCTTTCAAGAGACGCTGCGCGTAGGCTACTACAGCTGTCCAGTTTTCTTCTTTTTTGATCATGCAGGTTACCAAGCTCTCAGGGGAGAGCGCGGTGCCCATTGTTTCTTCGGTGCAGATTCTATCGTCCTTCCATCGATCACACTCGAAAAACGTGTGCTCGGCGTTGTCAATTTTGTCTGGACAGTATTTGCACGTTGGTGTGCTGTGCAAACCCATCTTGAATAGATAGGCATTGAACTGCCCATGTCCCGTCAGTAGCTGGGTCAGAAAGAAGTCCGTGTCCCCGTGCTTCCGAGAAAGCCAGACGTTGATGTTTGGGATCAGTCGCGCTGTCCATCTGCCTGTCTCTCCCGACGTCCATCGGTCCTGCCACTCTTGCTGCGTTTCCGTTTTTATCCTCGTTTTTGCCTCCTTCATGTTTTCGCCACCGATTTTAGCGTCGTAGAGTCTTGCTCTCTCGAACGCTAATAGGTCGATGGGCGCAGCTCCCGCAATGACCAATACAGCCGCTTCGGAAACCGTGCGGTAGGCGCAGGCAACTCTGAGAGCGCATCGCCGCTGCACTGCTGCCATTTTCCGCCGATAGGTTTTCTGCTTTAATATATCTGCCCATATTTCCGCTCCATGAAGCAGTACCGAATGGACTGCTTCCAGAAGGACTCTCCTCTTTTTGGTTCTTGGTCCCACAGTGTTCGTCATAATTCTTGCTAGGCTAGACACCGTCTTGCTGGCTTTCTGGCATGCACTATCGAGGTGTTCGCGGAAAAATAGTTTCTCGTCTATCATTACCCCCAGATAGCGCAGGGCCCTTGTTGACGTTAGCGTTATTCCTCCCATGTCCACAGCAAATGGTTTTGGGAACCATTTTTGGCGAGTCAGAACGACCATCTCGGTTTTGTGTTTTGCGAGTTTCAGGTGGTGTTTATCGAGCCAAGTCTCGACAGCATCAATGGTTTCCCAAACGAGTAGTTCGGCCTCCTCTACGCTGTCTACTATTATCGTGGCCGCGACGTCGTCTGCAAAGCCCGTTAGCTTCACTTGCTTTGGCAACGGGATTTCCAGAAGCTCGTCGTAGTCCGCGTTCCATAGATCGGGCCCCATAATTGAGCCATGCGGCACGCCAGCCGTTATGGCGTATTCTTGTGGACCTTCCATGGTTTCTGCTATCAGCTTTCTCTCGTCAAGGTAGTTGTCGACAAGTGCCAGATTCTCCGGCTCCATGTCAAATCTGTGCTCCAGGGCGTCCAAAATATCTCTCCAATTTGCGCTGTTAAAGGCATTTCTAATGTCTAGCGTGAGGACAAGACACACCTTGCGGGCTTTGAGGCTACCAGTCCATGCTTCTCTCGCTGTCGCTACGACTTTCTGGATCGCGCCGACTGTTGAACGTCCTTTCCGGAAGCCGTGTTGGTTTGCGGCAAAACCTCCAGCACGGTCTATGTCGTTGCGAAGTCTCCCTTGTATGAGCTTCTCGAGCAGTTTTCCAGCAATGTCCAGCATACAGAGTGGTCTAAACGACGAAGGTGTTAGGGGGGTTCCCTTACCTTTGTCTAAGAGAACCAATCTCTGCCGTTTCCAGACCACGGGAAACGTGCCAGTTGCCAAGCATGCGTTGTAGGTGTTCAGGAGTATGTCTGGGTATTCCAGGGCTACAGTTTTGATCACCGATGCCGGGATGCCATCAGGTCCAGGTGCCTTTCCTGTTTTGAGTGACTTGGCCGCGTCTTGTAATTCCTTAGTTGTGAAGGGTGTTACTTCGCTGTTCTTAGTGTAGTGTTTCTTCTCCCGCGGTGGGTGTTTGGGGAAAAGCTCCGTTACAATGCTCTCCATCAAGGCAGGAGATTTCGGCGCCTCTGGTGAAGCCTTTCCAAGTCGTTTGGCGACAATTTGGTAGGCTTTACCCCAGAGGTCATTGTCGAGATCGTTGCAGATCTCTTTCCACAGTTTCGCTTTACTTGCTTTAATGGCTCGGTTTAGCGTCTTTTTGGCCTGCTTGTACTCTTTTGAATACAAGTCCTGGCTTGGGGAGCGTTTCGTAGCTCTCGTTGCTCGGCGACGTAGCTGATGGCATATTTTGCGAAGTTCTGCTATGTCCGCTGACCACCAGTACGCCGGCCTGTAGAAGCTCTGGTTTTTCAGCCGCGGCATAGAGGCGTCACATGCGGCAGTAATTTCTTTCATCGTGTTTAGCACTGCCTTTTCCGTCTCGCTGCAGGTATCCGGTGTCGGGTTGTTCTGGAGAATAGACCAGCTTCATGCGAGTGAAGCTTGCAATGCCTCTGGATCAAGCCTTTTGGCATTCCACTTCCGCTTAGAAACGTCGCGTTGTGAAACCGGAGCAAATGCCAATCCAACGCTGAATTTTACAAACTGGTGATCACTGCCACTGTATTCTTCGGATACCGTCCAGTCTTCAATCATGTTGGCAGTCCTTGGAGTCGCCAATGAGATGTCGAGGATGGATTCTTGGTACCCTGGTCTTCTAAAGGTCGTGGTGCTCCCGGTGTTCAGCACTATGAGATCGAGTCTAGCCACGACGTCAGCGACCTCGTTTCCTCTGGTGTCGGAGAAAGCAGCGCCCCACTCAGCCGATTTAGCGTTGAAGTCTCCGGCTACGATAACTTCGCCGTCGAACTTAGTGACCGCATCTTCTATATTTGCGAGTTTCTGTCGGAACACACTAATCCCTTCGTTAGGTGAGAGATAGACGCTCATGAAGTAGGTTGTGGGGGTTTGAATCCAGACTAAACCTGCTCCACCTCCGCTGTTGTTGACGGTAACGTTCTTTGTTTTCACAATCCAAACTGCTGCCGTGCCCGTTTCGTCTGCGAACCATGTTTCTACCTTCGATGTTTAGATATTGCTCGCAGATAAAGCAGACGTCAATTTTATCTTCGAAAACACGCTGGCGCAGCAGGTTTTGCGCCAAGGCGCACCTATTCAGGTTGCCTTGTAGTATGCGTGTCATTTCTGACCTTTCATGGCTTCTGCAAGTGCTTTGCGGAATGCCTTACACGCTCCAGTGCCAGAAATATGGCATAGACTATCCTGGGCATCTTTGTCCGAAGCACAAAGGAAGCATTTTAACTTCTCCGTGCAGTTTACGGCCTTGTGGTTCTCTCCGCCACATTTGTAGCAGCACCTGCTTCTGTCTGGTCCCGCACACTGACGTGTTTGGTGTCCATAACCAAGACATTTAAAACAACGTGTTACTTTTACTACTGGGCGTATACGACAGTTCACCAAACCGATCCGTATACGGGCCTTGCCAAGGGCCTTAATCGCACTGGGCTCGTCTAGTTCGCAGAAGGCTGCCCGATTATCTCGTGGTGTGGGTTTTGTCAAATTCACCCGTTTGACCTCCAGGTTGTCAGTGAATTCACGTTTGAGTGCTTCACGGACTTCGCTCTGGTAGAGATTTCATCTAAGTCGAGGATCTCGATCGTTGTTGTTGGTGTTAGCGTCTTGACTGTGCCGATGTTTGCAGTGGCTGCCCCTACTGCATCGGTGAATGCCTTGCTGTCTTCGGTCTTTCGAGCCATTTCAAGGAGAACGCCTCCGTGTTTCGTCTTTTTAATAGACCTTATGTCTACGCCCGTCTCGACAGGGCTTACCTTGGCCTTGATTTCCTTCAGGAGATCGGCGTATGTTCGCCCTTCAGCTGGTTGGACTAGGACAGCTTTAGTTCTTGTCTTCTTCCTCCTTGGTTTCTTGGAGCCACCGCTGTTTGGCTGGTCTTGGGATGTAGCAGTTTGAGTCACTGGCTCCTGTTCTTTCTTTTTCTTGTTTTGCCGAGTCACTTTGGTCCAGGTATCATCCCGGGCTGTCTTTTTCTGTGCTGGCTTGTCAATATCTGAGGGAGGGCTGGGCGTGGACAGCGGCCTCTTCTTGTTGCCATCTCCTTGCTGTGGTAATTTCTTAGGAGTGGTCAGAGGTGGCTGTGATTTTTTGTTCAGACTCGGAGATGTTTGAGTCGTTGACGCCGACTTCGTTGATGATTTGTTGGCCAGCCTATATGCCGTACTAATAGACGAAACCAATTTTCTGATCTCATGGTGGAGATTCTTTTTGTCTTTTATGAAGTCGGCTAACTCATCAATCTTGTTGCCGAGCCTCTCCATTGGTGACTGTTGGCCGGTGACGGTCGGTAGAGAGTTCATTCTTCCTCGGTGGGTTTGATTAGTGGCAGGAGCAAAAGGTCCTCCACTTTTTGAAGGAATGTTGCTCAGCTGTCCGTTCTCTGCCATCTGGGCTGATTTCGTACTCCCTGTAACCTTGCTAGCATTGCTAGACAGCAGAGCCATGGGGTATACTCCACTGTTCAAACGGTCGCTTGATAACGACGAGTTTAGGCCCGTTTGCACGCCTTCCCTCGCCGGCACTGAGGTATCCATCCTCTGTACTGTAAACGATGTTTGAAAATCTTCTGACATTTCCATATCATCTTTTGCTAGGTTTTGGTCCACCCCGAGTATTCTGTTTCCTCGGTACCCGACGTATCTGACGTGCAGATATGCCGGGCATTCCCCTATCCGCCACCTGAGGAGGCGCCCGATGCGGGACCCAGCAAGCCCGACACGAGGTGTGTGTGTGTGTGTGTGTGCATGTGAACCTTTCATAAATTTTGAACGGCTTGACTGATCGGAACGTGGTTTACGGCAATCAAAAGAGTTCCACTCAACTTAGTTTTCCTGAAAACTTTAATCGATTTGGCCTGATAGATTTTGAGAAATTCCAAAAAAACCGAAAAAAAAAATTTGTCCAAATCATGTTTTTTTTAAATAACTTTTAAGCTGCAAAACCAATTGTCTCCATAACCTAATCAGCTCTTAACCTTAAAAAATGACGTCGAATGCCGCCTGGCATATCAGAATCGGTTTATCCGTGAGTGAGATATCGTATCAACAGATTTCGAAAAAATTTTTTTTTCCGACTCTTTAATAATAACTTCGGGATTTCTTAACTAATCAATTTTTTACATTGCACAATGTCTTTATAGCACAAAAAAACTGCGTCAGATTTCGTGTCAAAAATTAAAATCTATCAAGGTGTTCAAAAGTTATAGCTTTTCAGTAATTGAAGTGATTCTTTTACTAGTAATTTTCAGATTTTTTTCAGATTCTCGAACTGTAAAGATTAAAAATCTCAAAAAACTTAAAAATCAACGTTGTAATATTTTTAAATGCCTTTAGCTTAGAACAACTCAACTTAGCGGGAAGTTACAGGGATGGCTTGTAGAGTTAACCACCATCCAGACTTCATTATGAGTCATGTTAATAGCTAATTTGTCATTTTAACACCGAATTAGGGAGAGGACGAGAAGAAAGGATAAAGCAAAAGGGAGGATTACTCAGCGGGAATTTTTCAGTTACCAAAAAAAAAGTTCTGACAGAATCAATAGTTTTTGATGAAATGAGTAGCATATGAAACGATTTCACAAAAACAAAAAAAAATATTTGTTACCTACTCAATTATACGATGTGAAACTTAGAAATTATGTTTACAAAACCCTTTTTTTTGAATTTTTGAAAATGTAATATCACTCGAACTAATCAACTGGTTATGACTTTCCTGGCAATAATCGACGTGGTTTTGTAAGCTCTCATAATTATTTTATTACAGAAAAAAATGGATTCGAAAAGAAATGTCGGAGTTATGTAAAAAAAACACTTGATTTAAAATTTTTCGTCAACGATATCTCTCGAACCAACCAACCGATTTTTACCTTCTTGGCGGCGATCGACGTAGTTTTTCATGATTAAGAGTTGATTAGTTTTTGGAATCGAACGATAAAACCGTTTAAAAGATATTTCAAAAAAACTACATTTGGAAAAAATTTTTTTCGTAGATTTCTTTAAATCTACTGGTCCGAATCAGTTTAAATTGTATTAAATATCTAAGTTTGGTCAAACCCTTTCAATTGGCGCCAACCGCAAACAAATCGGTCAGGCCGTTCAAAAGTTATGAGAGGGTCACACATACACACACACACACACACACACACACACACACACACACACACACACACACACACACACACACACACACACACACACACACACACACACACACACACACACACACACACACACACACAAGATGTGTTTCAAGATGTGTCAAACTGGTAGCGTATGCGGATGATGTTGCCGCAGTGATCGTCGCCAAACACCTCGACGAGATTCAACATCTGTTTGACATCACTTTTGAGAAGATCAACCAGTGGATGGATACAGTGAACCTACAACTGGCCAAGCAGAAGACCGAAGCAGTGCTTATTACCAGCCGAAAAGAAGTTGAAACAATTAAGATTAATGTCGGTGACCGAGAAATCACATCACAACCATTTATCCGTTATCTGGGAGTGATGCTGGATGCACGACTCAACTTCAAACAGCAGGTGGAACATGTCAGTGCCAAAGCGTCAGTAGTGAGGGCTAGTCTCGCACGGCTGATGCCTAACATCGGAGGCCCAATGCAAAGCAGGAGGCTAATATTGTCATCAGTAGTCACATCAGTGCTCACTTACGGAATATCCATTTGGGCTGATGCACTGGAAACCCAAGAATCATGGAGAAAAGCTGGACCAATATACCGACAGAGTGCCCTACGAGTAGCTAGTGCCTTCCGCACTCTATCAGAAGAAGCAGTGTGCGTCATTGCTGGAACCCTACCTCTTAGAGTTCTAGCAGAGGAAAGACGGGCCCTTTACCAACGAAAAAGGTCAACTGCACTGAGCCCGGAAGAACTTAGAATTGAAGAACGGCAAAAGAGCATAGGCCGATGGCAACTACAATGGGATGCTGCAGAGAAGGGTAGGTGGACGCACCGTCTCATACCTCGGGTCGACATTTGGCTTAACCGGAATCACGGTGAGGTCAATTACTATCTTACGCAGATGTTGTCGGGACATGGGTGT